>NC_060139.1:432084253-432684253 GCF_021461385.2 Schistocerca piceifrons
CTTCCTCTGATAATGAACTGGTTTTTAAGCCCTGATTTATAAATAGACTGTTCAAGTCTTATCCTGTCTAAATGATAGTGATACAGAATTAGATTTCAAAAATCAGTATGCGATGTATTTGATGCAGAAGACTGTAGGTTTGACTGAACTTCTGTTAATTTTTGAAGGGAGAACCCTAAACATCACCGCTGTACTTAAATAGCGCTGACAGTCGTTTGGAATCTATGATACACCCATCTGATTCCAATGCACAGCTGGATTATTGGGTACATTTTTCTTTGTGGCAAATTACATTTTGAAATTAGAGTGGAGTCTGTATGCATGTATTTGACATGGAAGACTCTAGTTCTATTGGATCATTTGTTATTGGTTGAATAGAGTGCTACACAGAGCATCACAATACTTAAATATATCTGACAAACATGTAGAGGTTAGGTCACACACATCTCATCCCGCTGCACCGCTGGCCTACCGGTATTTTTTCCTTCCTAAGCAAATGACATTTAGCAATCAGGAGAGGAGGTAATAGTTTAAACGGGTCATTTGTTAATGAAGGAAGGGAGCGTCGCACACAGCATCATGGTACTAAAATAGCACTGACTGACACTTGGAAACTATGCTACAGTATTTCGAAAATAATCGTTTTCTGTATGCTTTTAATTCCACATATATTGCATACAACGTTTCGACTGTCTTAAGTAAAACAATATCACACGTATACTGTCGCTCCACTGCAGCACTTGTCCTTCCTGCAGTTCATATGTGTTCTCTTTGTTGCTTTCGAAATATGTCCTGTGGTGACTCTCGAGCTGTTAATTTTAACAGCATCCACAGTGAACATTGATGCACTAACATTGCTGATGTGTGTTGTATTTAGACGTCAACTGCCCCTAAATATAAAAGGCAGTCCGCCCCCCTCCCTCTTCATACTTCGCTATAGGTTCTCAATTTACACTCTAACTTTGAGGTTACTAAAAGTTGCTATCCTAACCTCAACCTGAATAGACCTTTTTTTCGTTAAATGATACATGCTGGTGAATAGCTCAACACTACATAGTCACTGTATACCAATCCTGTGAGCCCCTATCTGTTCGTGTTACATCACTGATATGCGAAGTAGAACTATCATGTGGAACCTGCAAGGATCATATAGGCTGGCGTACTCAGAAAACAAAACAAAAAATCTATGGGGAAGAGGACGTATATCTCCTAGAAACATAGAGGGGGATTAGGTTAACTACAGAGGTACATGTGTAACTTCTTACTCAAAAGCGTGTGAGATTGGGATAGAAGGGTAATCGGTAAGACTGGTGCGATGTACCCTCCATCATGCACAGTACATCAGCTTGCTGCGCATTTATTTTAGAAGTGATGTTCATAGGTGATGGAGTTGTCTGAAGCAGGCGGGAAGATGGCATGGATGGTAGTTGAACAGGCCATAACTAAATCAATCACACATTAATAGGACTAGAAATCCCATACACTGTCATTGGGAGCGGTAACTGCTGTAACACGGACCGAGTTGAAGTAGAATTCATTCGTCAGGCTCTTATTCATTTGGTAGCATCTTAAGGAATGGGCTTTTGACAGATAACTTCAAGCATTCAGTTGTGGTGGATCACTGGGTTTTTTGTTATGTAATATGGGTCGCTATGGAGATAATATCTGTGGTGGACATATCAATATTGTTTTTCAATTATGTTTTCGTATGAAGTACTATAGCACGTTTCCCCGTGCATTGTCAGTATTCCAGAACCTGGATTCTGACATCATAAACCTCTTCCAGTATCTCAAGTCTGGGCCAGTATACCAGAATTCTAAACCGTTATATATAACCCGACAGCTCTGATTCGGATTAATAAGCCAGTGGCAGTATTCGAAGTCTTTGATACTCTCTGATAATTGACCCTGCTTTTGCTGTTCCATGCCGCGCGTGATTAACCGAGCGGTCTAAGGCGCTGCAGTCATGGACTGTGCTGCTAATCCCGGCGGAGGTTCGAGTCCACCCTCGGGCTTGGGTGTGTGTGTTTGTCCTTAGGATAATTTAGGTTAAGTAGTGTGTAAGCATAGGGACTGATGACCATAGCAGTTAACTCCCATAAGATTTCACACACATTTGAACATTTTTTTACTGTTCCATAATGTGTATGGAGCAACTGGAGAACGAATATGTAGCTCTGCCAGGTAATTTTAAACGTTCATTTGCAGTGAACTTGTGCTGTGTAATATGGATTGCTATGGGAGAGTATCTATGGTGGACACATCTTAATTACTCTTCGATTAACTTATCAGTACCCTAAAAAATGTCTGTAATATTGTCTAACCGAGAAAAGAATTATTTATATATTTATAGGGAATAAAATTGTCAGTTATAACTCTCCCTAAATCATTTTATTTACAAATGACAAAATGAATCCTATCTCTTAATTTATAAGGTAGTGCTAATGAACATAAAATGCACAGATTTTATACACAGCTTGGAGTTAGTTGTTACTGGTGGCACACTCACTTCCTTTTTTTTTTTTTTTTTTTTTTTTTTTTTTTTTTTTTTTTTTTTTTTTTTTTGATGGGGCAGTATTATTCACAAGATGCTCTAGGAATGTCTTTGGGGCACCCCCCCCCCACCCTGTGTGTGTGTGTGTGTGTGTGTGTGTGTGTGTGTGTGTGTGTGTGTGTGTGTGTGTGTGTTCACATGTGGCGACAGGAAATGCACCATTCTTTTCTCTGTGTTACAGGTCTTCAGGGACATGTAACTCCCCAAGGTGTTCGCCAGTCCATGGAAGGATATTATGTCTTTATTCCACGTCCTACCGATTTCTACAAGCAGCGGCCACACATTTCATTCAGGGAAATACAGTGGAAGCAAAGTCAACCGCAATAAACGCTGATAGTTCCGGCCTATTAGGCGATGTGGAAGTAACACTGATCCCAAAATGTGCCCACACATTCTAGCTACACTAATGCTGATGATTCTCTGTCACCATATCATGAGGTTCTGGATACTATCCCATAGATGGAATCTGAAGATACCATTCCACGTAAATATGGCCTCATCTGTGAATAGGATGGATGACACAAAACCAAGAATCGTGGTTGCCAGGTGAAGAAACCAGTAACAAAACTGATTCTATGTGGAACGTCTGTCGCTAGTAAGACCTGCGCACACTGTATCTGATATGGACACTAACAATTGTCATGGAGAACATTCCACACGGTCGTCTGACTTACCTTGTACTGGCAGGCCAACTGCTTGGTACTGACTCGGTGGTCACCTTCCACAGCGCAGCGTTAATAAAATTTTCCTCCAAGTCTATTGTCTGAACATTTCGGGTACGTCCTTCACGATTTTATGCTTCCTGAAACAATCTTGTCTCAGACAAAGGACGAAACACTGTTGCAAACATTGAAAGCTATGGTTGTTGTCGGCGGGGATGGGTCTCCTTATAGAATCTTGTTTCTCACCGCCCGTTGCCATTTGCCTTTCCGTAAGTAAACACCACGTCAGCAAGCTCACGATTCTAATATGGATCCATTGTGTACAACGCTGTATCACATCCACTACAAGGTGAGTCAGCAAGAGAAGTGAATTAGACACAACATTACCAATTACTATGGCAGGAGAGGGCACTCGGGCATGATATATGTTGAAAGGCAGACCTCTTTCCTTCCACGTCCTTCTCTAATATTAGCTTGTCCTCCATCTCCAATGACCTCGCTGTCGACGGGACGTTAAACACTAATCTCCTCCTCTTCGACTTTGAATGAAAACATTTGTAGGATTGCAGACTGGCTAGTTGGTTGATTTGTTGATTCGGTGGAGGGGACCAGACAGCGAGGTCATCGGTTCCATTGAATTAGGGAAGGATAGGGAAGGCAGTCGGCCGTGTCCTTTTCAGATGAACCGTCCCAGAATTTAACTGAAGCGATTTAGGCAAATCACGGCAAACATAAATGAGGGTGGCCGGACGGGGGTTTGAATCGTCATCCTCTCGAATACGAGTCCAGTGTGCTAACCACTGCGTCACCTCACTCTGTGGGGACTGATAAGATCCCTCATCATCTGCCACATGACACATTGGCGCGTCGTTTCTAAGCTTAGAGTAAACTAACTCGTAGTACAACTAAATTAAGTTGACATTTTTTTACAGCAGGTGCTGACAACTAAATAGTTATGTGGGTACCTGGGAACACCATCAAACGCTCGTCGAAGTTAGACTGCGGTATATACTCGAAAAATTATAATTCTGAATCGTTGCAAATACGGAAAGCCGCAGAATTTGACCAAGATAGTTGTAAAATACAGTGGAATCCTAGCTGGGATAACATTTTACGTTCCATCTAAAATTACAGGTACAAGAATGATGGAGTTGCCACACCCTTTGCTGTTTTGGCCAGCGATACTGCCCGCCCAAAATCTAACATTTCTAAACAATGCCTTGAACTCTGATATCCTTCACTTTTAAGGCAACTAGTAGTGCCACAGAAGGAGTGGATATCTGCTGAACGGATGTTCCAGCACATCTAACAGTACCACAAGAAGCAGTGTAACCAGTTTAAAAACATAAGAATTGCAAGTACTAGTACTGTACTGATTCTGGTCGCCACGTGTGTAATTTACGTCTACTACAAGCGAAGAACGGAACGAAACCCAGAATTACCGCCGGCCATGGTGGCCGAGCGGTTCTAGGCGCTTCAGTCTGGAACAGCGCAACTGCTACGGTCGCAGGTTCGAATCCTGCCTCGGGCATGGATGTGTGTGATGTCCTTAGGTTGGTTAGATTTAAGTAGTTCTAAGTTCTAGGGAACTGATGACCTGAGATGTTAAGTCCCATAGGGTTCAGAGCCAGAATTACCAGCGCCTCAGATACCTATTGCTAGGTTTAACGCAGCGGCGGCCAAGAGGGCGGGGGGGGGGGGGGGGGAGAAAGTAGAGTTAAACGGCGAATGCGCCGCGATTGGATGGCAGTAAGGCCACACTGCGAACAACTTCTTTTCATATTTCACATTTCTCAACTACACAGACCACCAAGAAAACAAATTTTCATTATTATTTAATTTTTGCGTGGTGAAGACGCAATTTATATCTGGTAGAAACTGTCGGCATGTGGAGAGACGCAGGCAGTTTTACAGATTGTCGCACTCAAGTTGCCACATAATCGTTAATTATATAGTTTCACAATCTAAAAGGTCTAGTGGCTAGCGTTGCTGCCTCTGAATCACGAGGTCCCGGGTTCAGTTCCCCGCAATAATAAGTGAAATGTCGCGCTGTACTTGATATTTCCGGAAAGGAACCGGCAAAGGCGATATTGGCGGAGCATTGGCCCGCCCGTGGTCCGCATCCTCACCCAGCGTGAAGTTCTGCACCCCACGGTCGGCCCTAGCACTAGGAAATCAGAGTAAACAATTAATTAGTGTGATAGTGAAGAGGATATTCGCTTCCATTTTAAATCAGGGATACCCCATAAAGGTGAAATTAATAAGTGATGTGTGCTAGGCAATACAGCGTGTAAGAGGTCCGAGCAGATGTAATTTTATGTAAGAGGTCCGAGCAGATGTAATTTCGATGTATTGCTCATGCGCTGCCTGCGATATGCAAGGTATAAGAGAATCTCTGACCAGAGACCAGTGTTGACTGCAGTAGAAACTGTGTAGCTGTAGCAGTAAGTTGTTGCTAGTGAGCTGTCTGCTCTGGTCTGGTCTGGTCTGGTGTATCGTGTTGGCTGGGCCGGTCGTGGTGCAGCGATGCTGGAGCCTGAGTATTATAGTATAAGGTAAAAAGCAGCCTCGCGCATATATAGTAATGTTATCTCAACTCCCATGTAAATGTTTTAAAAATCTCGTAATAATAATCTTTCTCATAAAAAGTAACTTTTACCAGCCATTCATTTCAATTTAAAGAATTTACTAATTTCTCCAATACATGATCATCCCGATTGTTGCAAAAGAAAAATCAGTTGTTTCCCTTTCATAAATGACAAATCTACCGGCCAGCATTGCACAGGGCTGTGCCAGAAAAATTTATTGTAAGAGCAGATATATATGCGTTATCCGGCGACTTCATTGAGGTAAGGATTTTTCTCTTTTTTATTCAGAATGATCTTTCAGGGCCATGACGCAGCACTGCTGACGTCCAAAATTTACCAGGATAAATTCACAGTCAATTATTGAAAAGTTATAAGTGAGCGACAATTTAATTGAGAGGTTTGTTACATTGTATTATTACCAGGTTACGGAAATTATTTTGTTGGAACGTTACACTGAATGTGAACGGCATAATTATAATTTTTACTGTTGAGAAGTTTAGGAAATTTTCTGTTTTGAGGTTACACTAAATGAGGATATTTATTTATATTATTTATTTTAAATTTTGTGGGGAGGTTACAAGTGCAAAAGCCGAGCGGTCTGAGGTGGCTTGTCACGGTTCGCACGGCTTCCCCCGTCAGAGGTTCGAGACCTCCCTCGGGCATGGGTGTGTATGTGTGTGTTGTTATTAGCGTAAGTTAGTTTAAGTTAGATTAAAATAGTGTGTAAGCCTAGAGACCGATGACCTCAGCAGTTTGGTTCCGTAGGAACTTACCACAAGTTACTTACAAAAATTACAGTGCAGAAATTCTTAACCAATTTTATAGAGGACGGAGAAATGTTGCACACAGCACAGTAATTAAATGCAGGCATTAAATTTTGTTGGGAACGACAAGGACGATGCTAAGGGTGGAGTACTCCCGTCGAGTACGCAACAGTGGCTTTCCCAAGGTGAACTCTCGAAAGAACAGAATTAGAGACAGGTAGTGAGCCCTGAGCCTCAGTGTGTGCGAGGGGGAACGTCAGGAACACCTGGTTCAGCACTGAGACGACAGCGCAGAGCAAGCACCATGCCCTTCTGTAATTGGGCTACGTGTAGTAACTTCAACTAAAGATGACTTAAGAGTGCGTCTGCGAACTTTTAATAAGGGGAATGTTCTGAAGCCCTAAACATTGGGCATGCCAAGAGCACTGACAGGCTCAGAAAACGGAACCACATTCGGTCACCAGTATGCGTGGAATTACTTTATGTCTGCTATAAAACGCTCGCCACCGTACCACTCACACTCAGAGTCTGGCCAATTCATACGCATCTCTGATAGTGATGGAAGCTCAAGTTCAAGGATAAGCCGGTGAATACGACGAAGTGTCACCAGCCGCCGCCACTTTGGAGTCTACTCGTACAAGTCCGCAGCGGTCTGGCAGCGGTGGAAACTGCAAATCTGCAAGCTGCATTCCAGCCGGTCAGACCTGTGACTACCCAAAGATAAGGCCTTCTGGAGATGAAGAACCGATACGCCCTTCTACGAGCTGTTCAACTTGGGAGCAGGGTACAGTGCCACTACCTCTGGGCAGTAAAAGTACTGACCTACCGGCTGTATGCTGGGACCACCTCTCTTGCTGTCTTTAATGTCGCTGATGGGTCTACTGCCTGCACGCCATCTTGACAAGCGACAACTGGAGCATGCAGATTTCTGGGGCCGAGCCCAAGCGCGGCTTCACTCAATGACTGAAGTTCCAACTAGTGTTCACAGCCACGTTAGGCTGCAGCGACGCGTAGGCCACTGTACCCTCCTACGAGAAGGCAGCAGCACTGACCTTATACAACGCCAGGGACCAGCGCCGGCAGGTATCTCGCTGAGTGCTGCGCTACACCTCTGTGCAAAGTGTGATCAGCAAGGCCGCCCCCAGGCTGCACTGGGAGGAATACAGAACGACTGTAAAACCCTCGGAAGTAAATAACTTTTAACTGTTCATTAGCTCCCAGGTGCTCCACAGGAATCCACCACTGCACTTCCACTCGACTAACCTATATTGAAGTAGAAGGCCACATCTGGTGCCGCCTACAATTTCAGGTTCTCTTGGAACTGCATACTGAGACGTAATAATTGTTCCTAATGTTTTTTATTGGGCGCCTCTAACCTCTTATCAGTCTTCGTGACCTGTTCCTTATTTTCCTTCGTTCAATTGCGGTCAACCTTTCTGACCTGCTTGGCATGTTTATTATTTAAACTTACAATATGTTCGTTATTCTTTTCGTTGGTATGTAATAAAATGACTGAATAGTGGAAGGATCATATGCACAATGTGCACACACATTGTGTGTGCACTGCTTCCTCGTACATGACTGCCGTTCCCGACATTTTGAGAACAGACTTATCTTAGGTGTCGCTCGTATTGGATCCAGATCCTAGGCTTCCTTCAGTGTTATGTACTGATTTGTACAATCTCTGAATTTTGTTGAAGCTGTTCCTGTCTTTCACCATAATTAGCCCGCAGATTAATCTCTGATTGATTCTCCATATTTCTTCTCTCACTACCCATATTCTTCAAATCACACGTGAACAATACAAACTATGCTATCATACATCGATACCATCCCTACCGGCGTCTGCCACTTGGCTACGGAAATGCATGTTTCGACAGCCGCCGATAGCTGTCGCTTCGAGAAAGCTCCAAGCTAAGCAAAACTTTTTTTATCGTATTTACGTGTTGGCTATTCATTTCTGATCCTGTTCAGCTTCCCTATAAAGACAACTGCCGTGCCACTCTGTCGTTACTGTTATGCACGAGGTAGTACACAACACAAACCAACCAATACTGGAAATGCTGAGAAAGGAATACGTGTATTAATTATTTTTGCAAGCTGTTTAATTTTAATTTTCCATCCAGTTCCCACTGTTCCAACTGTGAATCACAGATCCAACGTAGTCAGAATCCTATACAAGCGTCGCCAAATATGCCTGTGGCTATTTGTTATTTGTATACCTCCATGGGCTCACGTACTTTAATGAAAAAGTGCAACACATAATCACAAAGGGGAGCCCTCAGTTTAAATCACGGATCAGCCTCATAGAAAGATGCAATTAATAAAAACGAGACTATCAGACTTCAGAAAGAAATAGGGTTCCACATCAATCTAGTTCATCACAATCGCTCTGTTGTTTAAACGCATGTCATGTGAATCTGACTACAAAATCTCAATTCAGAAACGCCGAGAACACATAATTTACCATCGCTTAGCATAAGAGATTTGAATTTCCTGCAAAGGCCGGAAGTTGAAGGTGTGTTGTTGTCATCTAATATATCAGCTGTGAAAGTACAAACTCGCTGTGCCTGCTCAATGATTGTATGATAACACTGAATGAATGATTATATCTAAGGATGAATCGTGAATGATCGTTCGACTTTCCCATGAAATTGCAAGGTTAGCAACAGTTACTCACTCATATCACCATAACTACAAATCATCTCTAAATCTCGTATAATCTTGCGTAATCTCACCAAATTCTGAAAGTCGTTGAGCAGAAAACTGCATTTGCCAAGATGTGCTGTAGATTGATGCTGGCAAGGAAGAAGTCTCGCCGCATCTCCCACTGGAGAGAAGCCTTCAGTCGCCTCCTACCGAGGAAGAAGACTTCTCCCTGTCTACTGAAGATGAGCCTACTCGAGGAGAACTGTTCACTGCCAGCTACCAAGAAAGAACTGATTATTACCATGTTTCCAGACCAAGTCTCGCTTCTAAGTCTGCATAGCTTTCTGTGCGCCAATGAGACGGGTTACCAATATTATGACCAATGGTACTGCAGTAAATAAGCGAACTGATTTCCGAATGCCTATAGATGGAAGGAATTCTTAACAATTCTTCCTGACACCCCCGTTTCTGTACTTGAATTTTCTTACCAGCCAATGCACTCAGTTCTGCATTTGGATTTTCGGCTCCTTCCATTTGCCAAATGGGAATTTACATTGTAAATTTTGAACAAGCGGACCGGGATGGCCCCCTATCGCGGAGCAGACCGAATTCTTGACAAACACAGCTCTCTCGGTTCTCACTGTATCGTAAGGTGACTGACGTCACACACCAATCTACTCTGGAAAGAATTTTCCTTCGTGAAAACTAAGTTCCTTTGTCAACCTCTACAGTCGGCTGCCGCTGCTTGCTAGATCTGCGAGTAGACGCAAACTCAAACGCTCGTCTGCTGTCTTATTTAATTATCTTAGGCAGGTCATTGGATCACACACGACACGAGGTGTCTTAAAGGACCGTTAGGCGGCCAGCTGCAGGAAGAACGCAAGGATCAGACAGTGCCTCGGCTCGGCCGACTAAGCGTTCCACCCCCTCGTTCATAAACTGAGAGGGCGCTCGTCCTTGCGGACCTTACTGGACTTCGGCTTCGCTGTTCACGTGCAGAATTCCCATCTGGGATTCACCGGCTCCAAGAAAATTACAGAAATAATTACATGCATAACCTCCACAATCACTGAGGCTGCTTGCTATAAACGAGAGAACTTATCAACTGACATCTTTCGAATTCAAACCAAATGAATCAGCAAAAATATTTAAAATTGGAACATGAAACGTGTCAGCAATAGAGTGTCACTTAACACTTACCTCTCTGAAGTTAAGGAACAGTCCAACAATTCGTGTTGCTCTAATTGCTCACCACACTCCTGTCTTCACCTCTTGCAGAAGCCCTGGAAGAACTGGTGTGGATTTTCAGAAGTCTGACGTTCATTGTTCTGTGATATCACGTGCCCCGATAAATGCAGCCATGTTTTACCACAAAAAAGTGCATTTTATGATCAGCTTCTGCACCAAACAGAGACTTCAATAGCTGGTTTCCGTTGTCACGTCGAACAAAGGTACCTGAATCTGTCAGTCGATGCATTAGCATTAATTTGTAAAGTTTCATCTTGAGTTTCGGCGTAACACTGTGACCAGATGCAACTCGCAACTCACACGCAACTCCGAAGTGGTAAATGGCGGAACGACTTTCTCGGACTTCTTCCGGAGGACACTCCAAACTCTTCGACTTCGTTGTCGTTCAAACCTTCAGTTTTATGGGGTTTCTGCTTTTCTCTCAAGGCCCAGTCTCTTTGTAACGTTCCTCTCACTTCGATCGATTAAGCTACCCGACCGTGTGACCATGCAGTATCGAAATGTGGAGATAAGCCATCCAAGTACAATAAGTTTGATGTGGAATTATCATACAATAAGATTCATATTAGTACTGTTCTTTCACGATTATAGAGACTTCAACTGGGATATCGAGTCCAGCTGCATCGAATTACTGCAAAATCAACTGGATAAAGCAGTGCGTATGTAATCTACGGTCGAATGTACAACTCGATCATGTAAATTTGTATCACGGCTAATGACGCAAATATTCAATGCGACTACTGAAATTAAAATCCCTGAACCACTCTGCTTAATAATGTAGACATACCTGAACTATTGTTGCTGGCGTTGCATTGCCATCGACGCTGATAAGAACAGTCCTGCTACTGTGCGTAGTAAGTAATGACTGAAGTGCATGATTTGCTACAGATCATTTTTGTATTTTCGTATTCTATAAAAACTTTTGTTTACTTTCAGTCGTACATTCAATCTTCTTTCGATAGTTCCTATGTAGACTACACCAAACGTACAAGGAATTTTATACACACAGCATGCATACAGTGTTGGGGGCCTGACGTATTTTCTTTGTTGGTCTAAAAACCGGTTTGACTCTAAGTGACTCTCCTGTCTCGTCGTGGACGGTAGCTGAAATTATTTAAATGTCTGTTTGCACCCTTATTACTGTTCTTATGCGTCACTTCCCTAAAATCTTTATGATAATCATCTGTAGCAGAGTACGCTCCTCGGCCAGGAAATCATGAAGCGAAGGGGAAAAGAACCCTGGCCATGGAACATTGAAACTTCACATAAGCAGACAAGCTATCCAAAGCAGCCGTCTATGACGTAGCGAGGGGACAAATGGAATTACCAGATCCTGATCTTTTCGATGTTATTAAATGAACAATCAGTTGGGCTCATAATAACGCCTACAAATATGAAGGCAAAGATCATGATGAAGTGAACAATGTGCTGCCTCCTAACATCTGGCACGAGAAAAATCGATGCCGCAGAAGGGTCACGAACACTGTAACGTTTCTGACATTCAACCACGGGTGTTACACGCACTATCCGCATCGTCTTGGTGTGGTTCATCCCCACTACGCTGTTATGGTGAAGGAGAAGTTAGCAGTGGCATCTTTTTTGACTGCATGAACAGATACAACGCTACAAGCCACACCCTACAACGTCTGCTTACCGCCAGTTGCTTGGGAGAGCTGGTCACCTAATATGATTCTATTCTTTATGTTTCTGACGACGTACAGTGCATTATATTTAACGTTGACGATACTCTTCTATCTGTTAAACCCTGTATGTATCTAGATGGTTGTAAGTGTCCTGCTCGGATGCCACAATAAAAGAAAGATAAAAAATTAATAAATATAATTACAATAACGAAATGTTATCCACTGATATACAGAGAAGCCATCGAAATATATAAACATGGAGGTAATTTTAACAGAAAAGAAGAAGCCGCGAAAGTTAACTATATATGGACAGTGAGTCTATAGTAAATAGGTTTTGTCTTTGACAAACAACAACTCTATACAAAGTTCTGTCCCTGACAAATAATATCTCTGCTGAAGCCTTTCAAACCACGTCCCTTTTTTATGTCGCCCTGGGACGTCAGGCCTATCAGTCCCAGGGACCCCGGGACTCAGCGGAGCCACGAGTACGTCAGTTGCTGTCGAACGGAGTTTGTGCGAAACTTTAGAATCGGAAAAGTTTGACTCACCATGGTCATAGATCCCAAAAGACTTACAAGCAGCAAAAACAAACAATCGTGAGAGTCTTCATCACATGATTGGTAGTCAAGTTTAGTGAGCTCAAGGATTTTCCACGCCGCAACATTGCAGATCTGAACAACTGTGCGTTCCGTTCGAACTGCGGGCATCCACTTTTATCTTATGTAAAATGAATACAGAAGTTTCCTTTACGCAGGTTGTCCTGTTCCCTCCCAACAGAAGTAAATATAATTCCGCTACGTACGAGGGGTATTGAATAAGTAATGCAACAAATATTTTCTCTGAAAGCAGGATGATTCTATTCAGGATTCCAAAACCCAATATTTTTCCCAACACTTTTGGGTACAAAACCCTATTTTTCAGCACAGTGAGCGTTTAATGCGATGGCCTTAAGCCACTTACTGCGAGGGACTGTATGTCCTCGTGATACCACTCTTTTGGTTGATGTGGGAGAAAAACTCTTGCTGCATCAGTAAACTCGCTATCATCCACGTACTGCTTTCTGCGGAGTATATCGTTCATTGGGCCAAACAAATGGAAGGTGAGACAGCCGGGCTGTAGGGTGGATGAAGTTTTGTGCACTCCTCTAGGGTGCGCAGACTTGCGTGAGGTTTTGCGTTGTCTTGGGGAAGGAGAAGGTCGTTTGCATTTTTCTCGTTTCGAACACGCTGAAGTCGTTTCTTCTGAGAGTAGCATAATCACTTCAGACTTGATCGCTGCACGTCGAGGGAGAACTTCAAACAAAATAATTCCTTCAGAGTCCCAAAAGACCGTTGCCATGACTTTACTGATTAGGGTGCGGCTTTGAACTTTTTCTACTCCACGTACTTCCGTTTTTTCGGTTCAAAATGATGAACTCATGTTTTATCACCTATGAAGATGTTCGACAAATAATTACCACGATCAGCCTTGGAACGCTCAAGCAATTCCTCACAGCAATTCCTCACACGGTCTTGTGTTAGTTGGCGAGGAACCCATCTGGTGGACCCCAGCTGGTGGACGAGTGCGTCAGCAGCACCAACAGAGACGTCCACTTGTGGAGCGTGTAATGGTACTTGAATTACGTAACCATTACGACACCTCACCTCAACCTCCCGATACCAGCAATATTCTACTGTGTTTCTGTAAAATAGTTAACAAATTTTTGTGACAACATTCAGATTTGATTTCATTAATGTAGGGGTACTTCGATACATCGATATGTATATATTGCAATGATATTATTCTTATGTGTATTCTTTCTTTTGTCACTATGATCATTGACGTACTTGTAACTCTGATTTTTGGGCGCGAAAGCGGTTATTAGAGAGTCAAGCTTTAGTCGTCATGTTAAAAAGACGCAAATTGTAGTCAGTTTATGAAATGTGAACTTTAACAGTGAGCAAGATATTTTCAAGTATGTTTTATATTTTGAAGTGTTGTTTTGGAACGAGTTACGTGATATTGCAACAAAAGTAATAAAAAAGAAGTCTAACTTAAATTCGGAGTGCTGGTTACTTTTTTACATCACCATTGTCCTAACTTGCAAAAGTTTAATCTTCAAGAATGATTTATGAAACACATCTATAAAACTTTTGAATGTCGCAGAATAACACCTAGGCCTCTTTGCATCCGAGCTTGGAATCATCACTACCTAGATTTTCGACGATTGAGCCATGAGTTCACAACGAGACCAGCGTGGGAAACACGAAAAGATGAGTGCCTAGTTTATCCATTATTTCAAGAAATGACTTTATTAACTGTGCTCTAATGACACCTGCCACATAATATAACTTTGTTGTTGCCCGAAAATGCAATATTTAGCAGCGTGAGCAACACTACAATCATAATTAATTTTTGACCTTTGTTATGGTAGGGTTGTTAGAAGCGGAACGTTTGTAATCCGTCAATCACCTCGAATGAGAGTGTCCACACTTTCACCTCGAATGAGAGTGTCCACACTTTCCAACATTGCAGGAGTCGTAGCTGTGTGGGGCCAGACGGAACTCACCATACTTATGTTCACTATCTGGTCTTCGTAGCCATTCTGCAAGCGGCTATAAATATGTGCAATGGGCTGATTTCCGGCCAAAAGAAACTCAACGACAGCTTTGTGCTTTGAACGTAACTCCGTTACAGACGCCATTTGGAAGGCTACCTACAGCGCCGCCACCTACGGAAACTTCCTGAAAATATAGTGGCAGACTCGGGAATATTCCACGATGTCCCACAACATATTCGGCATGTTTTCAACCGAAACTGACCGAGAAAAAAAAATGTGTTGCATTATTTATAGAATACCCTTCTTACGTAACAGGAAAAAGGACATTCCTAATATGTGCGTAATATGTTACAAAATATAATTAAAAACTTGACAGTCGCCTGCCAGTAGTAACACGGTGGAGCTGAGCATCCGCCGTCATCTGGTACACATACGGTTGCATCTTTGATGCGAGTGGCCGTGCACTTATGTTTCCCGCGTTTCAATTCGGAGCCGCCGCTGCGTGCGCTCCAGCAAAGCGGCAGAGCTGTCCGGCGTCCAGTTAATTGGCAGCCCTTTAATTCGCGCTCCACAGGAAATGAGACTAGCGCCGATCAGCCGTCCCGCGTGGCCTCGGCCATCGACGACCCCTCCCACCTCCACCCGCTCGCTCACCTCTCTGTCCGGTCAGCGGACTGCCGGCTGCCGGCTACCGGCTGGCCATAATGGAAACAGCGGACGCCATGACACGCCGTGCGCGGCGCGCGCCCCAATTTACCAGCGCCGATGCCGCCACGTAGCCATCACGACGGCCGGGATCGTTCATTATGAAGCGACCGTGGATACCGCGACCAACCACGCAAGATGAATAAAAATTTTCTCCAATGGGTGACATTCTGCAGTTATCTTGGGCTACATATTTTCTACGCTTGTCCCTTGGGGCCGGCTACAAATAATAACGCTACATCCTGAATTTAATTTACTCTTCTCTTTTCGTACAACACAGACCAACAGCGTACCACTTCTCTTCCTTGTTAGAACCTTACATCTGAAAAATTATCGCTACACGCTCCGTAATATTGTGCCTGAAAGAAAACTCGTTATCTTGCTCATGGCCGTGCAAGAGGGAGCTTCACGCCACGAATTCCTCTCCCGTGCTAAATTTTTCATCTCAGTTTGCACCAAACGTCCTTTATTATTTCTTGGATCTATTCCATTTCTGTCTTGCTCTGCATGTTTTACCCTCTAAAGCTCTCTCAAATACAGTGGAAGTTATTCATTTGTCTTTAGTCACTTTTTGTGTCTAATGTTTTCCCTCCTATGCTCATGTTTCGCCGATTCCGCGCATAACCACCTCATAGCTGATTTCACCAGTCCACATAACTTGCAATACTTCTACGGCGCCAAATTTCAAACACTTAGATTTTCTTTATTGCCGGTTTTCCCACAGTCGATGATTCATCCCCACGCAATTTTATGCTCCAAAAGTACCCTCTCAAAAATGTCTTCGTCAAATTAAGGCCGATGTTTAGTTCTACAAGTAGTAAACTTATTTTGGCGAGTGCTAAACAATTCCATCATTTCGTCTTATTTGTGACCTTGTTGTGATATTGAATTTATATCTCGTTTCTGCTACACGTCATTACTTTTGCCTTTCTTCTGTTTACTCACAATCCATAGTGTGTGACCTTTAGAATATTACAAAATTGTTAAGGCTTTCGTGGCCACTTGTTGACAAACTGCCTATTGGCTTCTGTCTCGGGTTCTTCGGCCGACGTTCATCTAATGATTTTTCTGACGTTTCGCCAGCACGAGTGGCTGGCATTGTCAAAGCTTCACCCTCCACCGGCAATGGAGGGTGAAGCTTTGACAATGCCAGCCACACGTGCTGGCGAAACGTCAGAAAAATCATTAGATGAACGCCGGCCGAAGAACCCGAGACAGAAGCCAATAGGCTTTAGAATATTGTTCAATTCAAATGGTCCTACAGCTCTTCCTCATTTTCACCTCTGTCTTACAATCGTTCTTGTCGGAGCACTTGGTTGCTGGTCTTCTTATTTTTCCCGTTTGGTTATTATACATACTGTATATTAGTGTTTACTCCTATTTTTCCAGTTGCTGTGAACGTCTTGCACCAGTTTACATAGTCGATCGCTTTTTCTCGGTCGATAAAAGCTATGAACGTGTCTTTATTTTTGTTCATTTTGCTTACACTATCAATAAGGTTTGGTCTATGGGGCGCTCAACTGATCGGTCATCAGCGCCAGTACACAGTCCCAATTTTTACACAGTCCAATTTTCTTACACATTCCAATCGAGCCACTGTCGCGAATGGGGATGATGAGGATATTATGAGGACAACACGAACACCCAGTAACTGGGCAGAGAAAATCCCCAAACAGGTCGGTAATCGAACCCGGGATCCAGAGGCAGCAACGCTAGCCACTAGACCACGAGCTGCGGACCTCCAGTATCAAGCGCATCGTCAGAACCGCCTCACTGGTGCCTTCAGCATACCTAAAGAGAAGCTGATCGTCCCCTAATTACTTTTTTTCATTCTGTAGCTGTTGTCACACGTGGGGGCACATAGTGCAAGCCTATCGATTTCCCACAATAACTCAATTCCTAGCTTTAGTAATATTATGCTATGTTCTGTGTTTGTTAGATTTGCAGTCAGATCCTCAAATCGCTCTGACATAATATTTTGGCGTTCAGAAGTGGTTCAAATGGCTCTAAGCACTATGGGACTTAACATCTGAGGTCATCAGTCCCCTAGACTTAGAACTACTTAAACCTAACTAACCTAAGGACATCACACACATCTATGACCGAGGCAGGATTCGAACCTGCGGCCGTAGCAGCAGCGCGGTTCCGGACGGAAGCGCCTAGAGCCACTCGGCCACAATTTAGGCGTTCCAACTGGACGTCATCTTCGATGTGAAGAAGAACTCTTACAAGTTTTGAAGAGGGCGGCCAGTTGGAACGCAGAAATGTTTATTCGAATTGATCTGAGGCTGCGGCTGCAAATCGAGGAACGTAACAAGAGTTGATACAGCAAAGAAGCCTTCATTCCCACAACATGATTATAATATTTTCTGTCACAGTCCCCAAGTAAAGAGTCTAATCTACTGGTTCCTACAGGCAGCACGAGACATCTTGAAGGGTCTCTACAGTTAATATCAGGAAAGAGCAGCGAAAAAATAAAAAAAGACTGTACTGACTTGGGTCAATGTTTGCGATACCACACGTACTGGATGTGACATTCAGCGACTCCATTTTTACTGTTGCAGCATTGGCCAGAAGTACCCTGCCTAGCGCCGGACGCTCCAAAGATCATATAAAAGGAAAAAGACAGGAACGCAACCGTGAAATGATAGCTAGGGAACTACCTAACAGCACCTTCATGTCTTCGGAAGTAATTTTGATTGGGGAGTAAGACTGTACGTGCCGCAGCCGTGTTATGTTAAGTAAAAATCAACATAGCACTATTAGCATCTTAGCTGCAATTGATTCCAATGTAGTCTTAAATTTCCTCAAGCAATTTAGAACGAGTACTGAAGTTAAGTAAAGCTAACTAATTTACAGATTCTGCTTCTGTTTTGCGGTAAAACACGTTCCACTTTTCTTCCATTACTGTTCTTTCTAAGTACGCCTCCACACACAATAACAGAGTCTAACAGTTTGAGTCATCCGAACATGGGAATCTGAGTGCCGCAGTAAAACACGTATATAAGTAGTCAGTGGAGGTACTTATCATTGTGAATGCTCTAATAATATAAAGGGTGAGTCAGTAACTATTGCCACCTAGAATAACTCCGAAAGTATGATAGTGGCTGATAAGTTTGTCAGACAAATATTGCATGGGACAACGGGGGCCATAATATGAAGTTGGTTTTTTGTTGCTAGGTGGGGTCGCGTCCGAGATATGAAGGTCAAACTTGTTGTTTTTAAATGGGATGCTGTAGTTTGGTACTTATTTTCTGGTAGCGACTATAGAGACGAATCCAATGATGTGTAACAGTAAGGTCTTTGAAGGTTAACGAAAATCACAAAGGTGGCAGGAACGTTCATTTACAGAAGGTGTTCGAAGTGATAAACACTGGTATCAATGCAGAACTGCAATCTTCTTGTCATGAATTGAGTGATATTCCTTATCACATCGGCACTTATCGAAGCACATGTTCTGACAATTCTCTCTCGTATATCGTGTAAATAGTAAATATTCGCCGAATACTGCGTATCCTTCTAACGTGCCATTGACATGTAAACACCATTCGACGGATTCGCAGTACAACACTAACAGGAACGGTAATGCTAGTATCGTCGAATGAAGCTAATGTGAATGACGTATTCCTTCGAAGAAGAAGTCGATATGCTTCTCATTCACGGAGACTGCCAACGAAATTCAGTGAGAGCTACAGACTTATACACTGAAAGATCACCTCAACGTACTCACCCTACACGTCGTACATTTAAATATGTGTATGATAAAATGACAACAATTTGATCTTTAACGCATCGGGAACATGTCCGGCAAATGAACGTTACTAACGAGGAAACGGAAATTGGCACTCTTGCCAATGTGGTTCGAGATCCTTATGTTAGTTCGCGTCAAATCACAAGGTTCAAATGGTTCAAATGGCTCTGAGCACTATGGGACTTAACATCTGTGGTCATCAGTCCCCTAGAACTTAGAACTACTTAAACCTAACTAACCTAAGGACATCATACACATCCATGCCCGAGGCAGGATGCGAACCTGCGACCGTAGCAGTCGCGCGGTTCCGGACTGAGCGCCTTAACCGCGAGACCACCGCGGCCGGCAAATCACAAGGGAATCTGGCATGAGCCAGAGTAGTATTGTTCGTGTTCTGCATCGCCATAAATATCATCCTTACCATATCAGTCTCCACCAAGAATTAACTTGTACGGATTGTATGCGTATCACTGAATTCTGACGATGGGCTCAACTTCTGATTCAGAGGGATGACACATTTATTAATTTGATTTTATTTACTGACGAGGCTACATTCCCGAACCATGGAAATGTTAATTTGAATAACATGCGTTATTGGTCAACTGTAAATCCATGTTGGCTGCAGCAAGCTGCTCACCATAAACCGTGGTCGGTGAATATTGGCCCCTATTTCATCGAAGAAAATCTTAATAGTTGGAAGTACACCACATTCCTGTAAGAAACATTAGATCTGTTATTGGAAGAAATACCTTTAGGAACAAGGAACAGAATATGGTATCAATACGATTGGTGTCCGGCACAATTTTCGCTGATGGCTAGAAATGAGTTGCAGAGACCATTTCCATATCGTTGGACTGGACACGGAGGAGACGCGTCGTGGCCGGCTCGTTCGCCAGACTTGACGCCTCTGGATTTTTCCTTGTGGGGATTAGTAAAAGACATTGCTTATGAAGTCGTTCCAACTACACCTGAAGATATGCGAGAGACAATTGTCAGAGCATGTGCTTCGATAAGTGCTGATGTGATAAGGAATACCACTCAATCCATGATAAGAACGTTGCAGCACTGCATTGATTACCAATGGTCATCACTTCGAACACCTTCTGTAAATGAACGTTCATGCCACCTTTGTGACCTTCAAAGACCTTATTGTTACACATCATTGGATTCGTCTTGATAGCAGCTATCAGAAAATAAGAACCATAGTATAGCATCCCATTAAAAAAACGAAGTTGACCTCCATATCTCTGAAGCGACCCCACATAGCAACAAAAAAAACCAATGTCACATTATAGCCCCCTTTGTCCCATGCAACATTTGTCCCACAAACTTTTCACCTCCTATCATATTTTCGGACTTATTCTTGGTAGCAACAGTTACTCACCCTTTAGGAACCACATGTAACTGCGTATTATCAGTTCAAAGTTAATTATTAATCCTGCAAAGTTGAATGCATGTATATCACCTGGATTGATTAAAATTGTAATTACAGTTTTAGACAAAAAAGCGACGCTCCACGAAGGTGTTACACAAACTAGTCAAAAATTGGTATTCATACAGGTCTCAACGAAAATGGAAAATTGTAAACTTTGTCGGCCGTTGTATGAGTACGTGCCGATGCAACTCAATTTCATCGCGTAGCTGGCAACGATAGTGAACAGGAGACATGTCGATTCTAGAGCATTTCATTCCGTCTACTCAGTCGGACAGTAACTTTGCTTCGCAGACAACAGTGTGAACAATGTGAGGACATGTCAGCATCTGAGAGAGGGCTCGTAGTTGAGCTCAAAGAAGCCGGTTGAAGCGATCGACGAACCATTTGACATTTGAATATGAGCGATGTCACTATTGTGGAATGTTGGCACGAATGGGTGAATCATGGCCGAACACGGTGCCAAGAAGGGAGCGATCAACCTAGAGAGACGACGGAACCTGAAGACCGAGCAACCGTCAGAGATACACTCACAACACGAGATTCATTATCATCATCGATCCGACGTACAACTGCCGCTTCAGTGACCACAAGGATCATTAACGACATTCTCACAGAAAGGGAACTGAGCTCACGGCACCGCTCACACCGACTATTATTGTGCACCAACAAGTCCGTTTGCAGTGGTGTCGGGCGCATTCTGCCTGGAATTTCGTTGTTGGATTAGAATTATCATCAGGAACGTGTCCCCCTTCGAAATAAACGACGACGACCAGCAAAGACTTGTCTGGAGGCGTCCCAGCTAGCGGTGGCGTACCAACCTGACTGTCTCCCGCACACGGCCCGACAACTGGGAGCGATGCTCTAGCGTGCCATTTCATTAAATAGCAAGACCACTCTGCTTGGAATCCGCGGCACCCGTGTAATACAGCAGTACGTCGACGATATCCTACCCCACGTTTTGTTGCCCTTCATGGCAGGCCATCCTGGTCTTACAATTCAGCAAGATACAGCCGGCCGCGAACGGTGACGGTTTCTACTGTCTGTCTTCGCGCTTGCCCAACTCTACATTGGCCAGCAAGGTCTCCAGACCTTTTCCCACTTGAGAACGGTTGGAGAATTACGGGCAAGGCTCTCCAACAAGCTTAGTATTTTGACGATGTAGCGCGCCATTCGGACAGAATTTGCCACGATGAACCTCAGGCGGACATCCATGAACTATATCAATTAGTGGCAGCCAAAAAACTGCTTGCACAAGGGCCAGAGATGGACAAACGCTTTGTTGACTTGCTCAATTTCTGAACCACTTTCACTTGCGTAATTCTTTCGTTTTCTCTGTTTCATTGCTTGTTCGTACATGTACATCACATCTCATTCGTTGTGTAACTTTTATTTTCCATTTTTTTCTTAGGGTATTTTAAAAGTGAACAATCTCAAATTTCTTTCGTGTCTATCTATGATTAATATTCACTTCAAGAAACCTACTTCAGTTCATCAACGTCACTAAGTTAACAAACTTGATGATTAAGTAATTCAGTAGTTAACTCTACAACACAGTGAGGCACACAAGAGCAGAAGATTTGTGCAGCTAATAGAAGCGAACGACCTTATAAGGAAGCTGATCCCTTCAAATTCCCGATGCCACCAAGGATTTTTCCTTGGCAGGAGGACTGGTACGGAGTGTATTTAGCCTCGCCACGCGAATTGGGAAGCTACTCAATTGAGAAATTGCGGTTCCAGATCCGTATAGCCGGCTAAACGGCCGCGCTAACAGTGTGCTGTCTACGTGCTCCACTACACCATATCCGCATGAGCCTGCAGGGAAGAGAATGACACGGTGACCAGTCGACATCGCTTGGGCTTATGTGGACGAGGAGTTCTTTTTAAGACGTAGAAATCCCGCACTTATTTTCAGTCGTCTTTTTTTCAGTTATCTTAATGCCCTCTGTTTCAGCGTGAGGAACAACGTCAAACAGTGCTGAACACTGATGCTGGATGGATATGGCATTCACACCGCGTGGCAGAAGAGACACTCACGCACGGTGGCTCCTACGACGGCTGCCTCGCACCATCTCCCGCCACTGTCCGCACCAGTGATTCAAGTATCGCAGTAACAT
Organism: Schistocerca piceifrons; assembly: GCF_021461385.2. Lineage (NCBI taxonomy): Eukaryota > Metazoa > Arthropoda > Insecta > Orthoptera > Acrididae > Schistocerca > Schistocerca piceifrons. The sequence goes on from NC_060139.1 coordinate 432,106,906, forward strand.
TGTGGGTGACAGCATTGCTGTCTGACCAACCGCTGAGAGTCAACCAACGTGTAGTCAAATGGTTCAAATGGCTCTGGGCACTATGGGACTTAACTTCTGTGGTCATCAGTCCCCTAGAACTTAGAACTATTTAAACCTAACTAACCTAAGGACATCACACACATCCATGCCCACGGCAGGATTCGAACCTGCGACCGTAGCGGTCGCGCGGTTCCAGACTGTAGCGCCTAGAACCGCTCGGCCACTTCGGCCGGCAACGTGTAGTCTTCTGTTGTTATGCAAGGCGTGAAAATGAGGGCATGTTCTCCTAGCACTTGTTTAAGTCTGTAACAAGAAAACCAAATTTCCCAATTTCATGAATGGTATAATCAACTTTCTGAACGTAGGAAGTCCAGGAAACGAAAACAGTAAAAACAGACAACGCTAAGGTTCAAATCGTACAACGACTCACCTATTACAGCATTTTCAGTTTTACCAATTCACAGAATCAATTGACAAAACCCTCTTTCAGCATTTGTAGTTATTAAGAAGCAATAAAGTAATCTTTACCCAAGGTTTATTGTAAATATAAACTATACAATAGTTATTGCAGGAAACTTGTTCTTTTCACGCTTGAAAGAAAAGAAGAAACATTTCAAACGCCTTTCTAGAGTCAATAACTTGTTTAAATAAGTGTCCATTGAGTAAGCAGTCCTTTATGAGTTACACACTATTGTTACACTGAAAATACACTGACGGAAAAAAATCCCAACACTAAGGAGTTGTGTGAGATAAACGAAAGTTCGTAGTTGGTAGGCGTGTTTATACAGCTGAAAGTCACATTAGAGCGGCACGTGTAGCGCCACTACGCGGATGCAAATCAGGTTTGCTGTAAATACTCGCTGTAACGGTCGTGAGCGTTAGTTACCTTTCGGATTGGACGTAGTGAGTTGACGTTACTCAAAAAGACTTTGAGACTACAAAGACGTCACTATCAACAGCTTATTGCGTTTGGACGAGGTCGTGTAATCGGAATCCGAGAGGTCTCCCACGATATCTCGGAAGAAAACGTGACAGGAATGAAGCCACTGCATGTAGCTGGTGGCTGTGGTGGCCACGAGAATGTACGCTCGAAGAAACTGGGCTCCAGACGACCACGTGGCACAACCAAAAAGGAAGTGTTCGGAATATGGCTGTGGCGCATCGCACAGCATCTGCAGCAGCAGTAGGAGCAGCAAGTGGCACTACAGTGCAGCGTGCATTCCACTGACCCTAAAGCACCACCGTTTGCGGCTTCAGTGGCGTCAAGCGAAAGCTCACTGGAGGGCGGAATGGAGGTCTGCTGTGTTTCCTGACGAAAGCCGGTTCTGCCTCGGTATCAGTGATGGCCGCGTATTGGCTAGGAGGAAGCTAGGTGAGTGCCTGCAACCATCTTGCCACAGGCCTGGAGGTTCGATCCGGCGTGCGATTTAGTATTGCAGCAGGAGCACCCTCGTCGTTATCCCATGAGCTCTGACAGAAAATGTGAACGTCACTCTGATGATTCGAACTGTCGTGCTGTCGCTTATGAACAGCATTCCAGTGGGTGTTTTCCAAGAGGATAATACTCGCCCACATACCATTGTTGTAACGGAGTGTCCAATGTTGCGTTGGTCTTCTGAAGCACAAGATTTGTCTCTAATCTAGCACGTGTGTGACTTCGTCGTATAACTCCAACGCCATCCATAACCAGCATCAACCGTCGTTTTACTGAATGCCCAAGTAGACGAGCTTGGAACTCCATCCCGCAGACAGACATCCGCCACTGCATGGTGGTGTGTATCTTTGCATTCTACATTTTGGCTGTTACATCGGCTATTAACGTACCCACATTTCATATTTACAGTGCTTTTTCTCGCGTTTACGTTAACCTGTGATCTTGCTATATTAATCACTTAAGTATGTTACTTACACAAATATATTACCGTGATTTTATCACTCTACACTTATTTCTTGCTGTTGGGAATTTTTTCCGTCAGTATATGATCAGCGAGAAAGACAAATTGAATATACCTGCAAACAGGTTGCCACTGTGAAACAGTTCACTGTAATGCGGAACACGCTAAATTGATAAGAGACATATGCTAGGGGATCTCTATAGCTTTATTTAATATGAAGAATTTTTTAACTTCAGTTCGTGTGTTTTCTTTTCAGCATTAGTTTCCTTCTAATTTATTTTTCTCATTCCTTCTAATCTATTTTTGTAGGCCGTAAATAAGCTTTGAGAGGTCCAAATGAAATTACACATCTTTCATCCTCCGTGTTTATAACAACGAACAGTATATCCGTGAGGGAATGCCACGTACAGCTGCCGTCTGCAGTTCTCTCCGAACCTGTTTTCCCCGCCAGCAGCCACTGCTACGAGAGTAGGTGGCAGGTGGGCGAGCTCTCCCTGAGGACCACGCCCCGGGCGCTCGCTGCTCATCCTTAATCTCTCCTGTTGCCGGGGGGCCCACGTCTCATTCCCGAGCAAGGCACCTCCATTTTACAGTCACATCGCAGCAGTACGGCTCTTTATTAAGCGGAGACGTTCATGAAAAACACACACCTTTTTAAAGATGCACCAAAACCACAAGTTGAAAGATACGGCATTGTAAGTTTTGCCATGCTTCACACGAAATTAAGAAATTTAGTGTTACATTCCTTGGTTTACATATATTTAAACTTTTTTCCTGACTTTAAAAGTCTTATTTTCACAATCTAATGTAGCTATGTACCTTTTTTCTAAAAACAATTCAAGAGATTTGTACAGATATTTCTCTGTTTAATCCCTTTACAAAATTCTGAGCACTTTACACCATATCTCAGCTTACACTCGGAATTTAAAAGTTTGCTTTTGAGACAACATTTATTGATTTTATAGAAATACGTGTACTTAATTTCATAACTCTCGCCTTCATAGATTCGGAGAAAAAAGTACTCAAACTTTTAAAAACATAATTTTCAGGAAATGCAAGTTAAAATTCAACCTAGCGTTTTCTCTTATGTCAAATCTTGAGAAGACCAAATATTTATACTCAGGGTCCTCATTCTCTTCACGGTTTCTGTTCTGGTTTCTTGTTTTCTACCTTCTCTCCTTTACCAGATCCTCAACTGACCTGCCGCTATAGGGAGGTGTTGTAAATCTATTTTTCTCAAGACGTCTTGAGTGAAATATCCGATCTCAAAGCCCATTCAACACCGGCGGCTGAAACTTCCGGCATAACAAGTCACCTTCATTCTGCCAACGGCCTTGTCAAAGAGAGCGGAGGAGCGGACAGCGGTTCGGGGTACTCTCTTATCCTAGGGGTGTAAAACTGCTCCTAAAGGCATTGATCAACGGCATGAGGATGCAGAAGGTAATGGAAAACAATGCATTAAAGACACGTAACGTTTATCCATAGGATACGTGGCCTGTAATTGGAAAAATGTCATCATGATCTCTGCATTGGCAAAAGATTCCGGAATAGTCCTCATTTCGGATTTCCGTGAGGCAACTGCCAAGGGTGATGTGACCATGAGAAAAAGATTGAATAATCGACGAAAGGATAACGTTCTACGAGTTGGGGTGCGCAATTTCAGAAGCTTAAATGTGGTGGGGAAGCTAGAAAAACTTAAAAGGAAATGTAAAGACTCATTGTAGATATAGTAGGAGACAGTACAGAGAAATGGAAAGAAGAAAAGGATTACTGGTCATATGAGTATGGAGTCATATCAACAGAACCAGAAAATGGTACAACGGGAGTAGGATTGTATATGAATAGGAAAGTAGGGCAAAGGCTGTGTTTCTATGGACATTTCAGTGGTAGGGTTGTTTTTATCAGAATCTACAGCAAACCAACACCGACAATGATAATTCAGATGTACACATGGACGTCGCAAGATGGGGGTGAATAGATAGAGAAAGTATATGAGGATATTGAAAGGGTAATACAGGGAGATGAAAATCTAATAGTCACGGGGGACTGGAATGCAGTTGTAGGGGAAGGAGTAGAAGAAAATGTTACAGTAGACTATGTGCTTGGGACAAGGAATGAGAGAGGAGAAAGACTAATTTTCTGTAATAAATTTCAGCTAGTAAAAGCGAATGCTATGTTCAAGAATTACAATAGGAGGAAGTATATTTGGAAAAGGCGGGGTGATACGGGAAGATTTCGGTTAGATTACATCATATTCAGACAAAGATTCCGAAATCAGATACTGGATTGTAAGGCGTACTCAGATCACAATGTAGTAGCGACGAAAAGTCGGTTGAAGTTTATGAGATTATTCAGGGAGAATCAATACGCAAAGAAGTGGGGTACGGAAGTACTAAGGAATGAAGTTCTCTAAGGCTATAGATACAGCAATACGGAATAGCTCTATAGGCAGTGCAGTTGAAGAGGAATGAACTTCTCTAATAAAGGCAATCGCTGAAGTTGGAATGAAAAACATAGATACAAGGAAGGTAACTGCGAAGGAACCATGGGTAACAGAAGAAATACTTCAGCTGACAGATGAAAGGAGGAGCACAATAATGTTCAGGGAAACTCAAGAATACAGAAATACAAGTCGCTGAGGAATTAAGTAAATAGGAAGTACAGGGAAGTTAAGACGAAATGGCTGCATGAAAAATGTGAAGAAATTGAAAAAGAAATGATTGTCAGAGGACCCACTCAGCACACAGGAAAGTCAAATCAATCTTCAGTGACATTTGAAGGGAGGATGGTTACATTAAGAGTGCAACGGGAATTCCACTATTAAATACAGAGGAGACAGCGGGTACGAAGAAAGACTACATTGAAGGCCTCTATGAGGGGGAAGATTTGTCTGATGTGATAGGAGAAGAAACAGGCGTCGATTTAGAAGAGAGAGTGGATCCAGTGTTAGAATCAGTTTAACAGAGCTTCGGAGGATTTAATATCAAACAAGGCAGAAGGGATAGAAAACATTCCATCAGAATTTCTAAAACCATTGGGGGAAGTGGCAACAAAACTACTATTCACATTCATGGGTAGAACATGAGTCTTTCGAAAAGATATCATCCACATAATTCCGAAGACAGCAAGAGCTGACATGTGCGAGAATTATCGCACGATCAGCTTAACAGCTCATAATTAACTTATTTATTCCTTAATTAGCTTATCTCATGTATTTGCCACATAGACATTAATTAAGATCCAAGTTTCTGACAAGAATAATGTACAGAAGAATGGAGAAGCAAATTGAGGATGTGCTAGATGACAATCAGTTCGGCTCTAGGAGGCAATTATGACCTTTCGGCTGGTAATGGAAGCAAGACTAAATAAAAATGAAGACACGTTCATAGGATTTGTCGACCTAGAAAAAGAGTTTGAGGGTATAAAATGGTACAAAATGTTCGAAATTCTGGGAAAAATAGGGTTAAGCTATAGGGAGAGACAGGTAATATGCAATATGTACAAGACCCAAGAGGGAATAGTAAGAGTGGACGACCAAGGTCGAAGTGGTCGGATTAAAAAGGATGTGAGACAGGGGTGTAGTCTTCCGCTCCTACTGTTGATTCCGTACATCGAAGAAACAATCATGGAAATACAAGAAAGATTCAGAAGTGGAATTAAAATTCATAGTGAAAGGGTATCAATGATTTGATTTGCTGATGACATTGCTATCCTATGAGAAAGTGACGAAGATTTACATGACCTGCCGAATGGAATGCACAATCTAATTAGTACAGAGCATGGATTGAGAGTAAATCGAAGATAGACGAAAGTAATGTGAAGTAGCAGAAATGAGGACAGCTAGAAACGTAACATCAAGATTGATGATCACGAAGTAGATGAAGTTAAGGAACTGTGCTGCCTAGGCAGCAAAATAATCAATGACGGCCGGAGCATGCAGGACATCAGATGTAGACTAGCTACAGCAAAAAGGGCATTCGAGGCCAAGAGAAGTCTACTAGCGTCAATCATAGGCTTTAATTTAAGGAAGAAATTTCTGAGAATGTACGTCGGGAGTGTAGCATTGCATGATAGCGAAACATGGTCTGTGGGAAAACCGGAATATAAGAGAATCGAAGCTTTTGAGATGTGATGCTACAGACAAATGTTGAAAATCAAGTGGACTGATAAGCTAAGGAATGAGGAGATTCCGCGCAGAATCGGAGTGGAGAGGAATATTGGAAAACACCGACACAGAGAAGGGACAGGATGATAGGACATTCGTTAAAACATCAGGGAATGACCTCCGTGGTACTAAAGAGAGCTGTAGAGGGAAAAAACTGTAAAGGAAGACAGATATTGGAATACGTCCAGGAGAAAATTGAGGACGTAGGTTGCAAGTGATACTCTGACATGAAGAAGTTGGCACAGGAGAGGGATTCGTGGCTGGCTGTATCAAACCAGTCAGAAGACTGATGACCCAAAAAAAGAGAACCATTCTCCCTAATACCTTTGTACGTTCGCATTATTAAGTGCAAGACCGTGTAATTATTGAATGGTGAAAGAATCGAGCCCGTGCACAAATTTCCATTAGTAGCGCAAGTCAAAAAAAGACTTTTTTTTTCATAAACAAAGCAGCTGGTCTGTTACTGTTTGCAAAATATAGAATGGAGTCACAGATCTATAAAATAAAAAAGTATACACCGCAGCTGTCTAGATGTATTCCGTGTAAGTTTACTTGAATGTAGTCCTCGGACTCGTTCACCTTGCTAGTTTTAAAGTGTTGCTTCAAGAAGTGGGTGTTGCAGGAAGGTCGCGTCACATATTTAATTATTTTTCAGTCACTTCGGATGCGATTTCATCATTGAAACTTTGGAAACTTATTGTTCGTGTGTTCGTCCAATAATTAAAAGAAATTGAAAATTGATATTTTCGGTCTACTTCATGAACATGCCCTGTTAAGTCTTTCAAGTAGAAGCTAGGCTGCAATGTCTGTTTCTTCGTTTCTTGATACAATGAGCAGTGAATAACAACAAAGGAATGACCATAGCATTATCACTGACCTCACAGATTTTAACCAGAGGACTGTAGATACTTGCTGGAGTGTTCATCCTGACGGCACAATAGAGCTGCTGCGGTTAAGACACTAGACTCGTATTCAGGAGGTGACGCATTCAAATATCGTGTCAACCACAATGATATGAGCTCTTGTTGCTCTTCAATCACTGACTGGATAGATTCGTTTAGAAGGTCACGACCTTCTGCTCTTCTATCGTGATTCCTAATCATCAGATCAAGACTATGAATTTCTTCTTGAAACCCATCTTTTCGTCTCTGACTGCGGAGGTTACCTTTAAGTAGGGTTCTTTTTAGAAGGTCCAATGGCCAACCAGGCCCGCTACCGACTGAATTAAAATTCCGCATCTTCCCACACAGAGGGATGATGTCACGTTTTTAAAACTCGAGTGCAGTTGCTCGTTGTCTGTTTCTGCCGTCCCCTGTCGCTGTCACCGTATTGTGGAAGACCAGTACACATCTTCTTAACCAACGAAATCAAGCAGCCAGTTTCCTTCAGTTTAAAATTACGCGGGTGTTTAGAGATCTCTACGACATCTCTGCAAGAATGAAATTTTCACTCCTCAGCGGAGTGTGCACTGGTTTGAAACTTCCTAGCAGATTAAAACTGTGTGCTGGACCGAGACTCGAACTCGGGACCTTTGCCTTTCGCGGGCAAGTGCTCTATTATCTGAGATATCCAACCACGATTCACGAGCCGTCCTCAGAGCGTAGTTCCGCCAGTACCTAGTCTCCTGCCTTCCAAACGAAGCAGAAGTTTGGAAGGTAGGAGACGAGGTACTGGTGGAATTGAACCTCAGGCAAAGGTCCCGAGTTCGAATCTCGGTCCAGCACACATTTGTAATCTGCCAGGAAGTTTCACCTCTGGAAGAGCATTTAACAGCCACCGTTTGTGGCTGCCAGTATGCAACTCTTATCAAATCGAATACTGTGGCCTTCTGGGTGCTAAAGCATGTTATGCAACAGCTAATCTGTTTGTTTCTCCCTTTCTGCTACTGATGGGAACAACGGAATGAAAACAACCCATTCAGTGACTTTCTCGAAAACAATCGATCCATTGAGTTGTAGTTTTACGGGTCGCTCCGACTATTCATTCATTCTTTTAAGCGAAATATGTCTGCAACCGAATGAACAGAGTAGATTCAGTTGGTATTAGTTTTACGTATCAGTACGATTATTATTTCTTTCACCAGTCTGCGGGAGCAACCGAATGAAAACAGTCTACGTAGTCGGACGCATTCAGCAGTGAGCGTAAACATCGATATTCCGTTGTTGAATTGTTACTGTTGATGGCTCTCTTATCGCCTGTAGTCACAGATATTGCCGTTCCGATATTTGCTTTCTATTGAGTGTCAGCAAGTACCTTTTAGTGAATTCTTCGACCGTGTTTATGAAGAGGCGTTTTCTGTATAGTGAACTCTGTGTCTGGTTCAGAATGCCGAAACGCTCAGTGGCGTGGAAATGGAAGAAATTTCTATAACTGGTAAATATATTGCGCGTTTTCGCACTTTTATTCATCGAACACATGTGGGCGATTAATTCAATGCAACCTGGTAGCACCTTACAATAAATCGACGGAACTGCCGCAAAAAAAAGTCTGACAGATATCTATGTGGAGAAAGAGAGAACAATTGAGTTGTGTCCATTCTCGTGAATCTTGATGGAAATTCGAGAACGGGAATTAAAAAGAGATTTAATATTGTCCGTCACCAAACCGTGCAATATAAGTGAGAAATTTTATTATGATTTCCGTTAACGTCAGTCCGATACAAACATTATTGTGATGGATTACTCCAGTTATGTAACGATGGATGATACATACCTGATATAATGGCAATTGAGCGTGCCATTTTGCGAATTAATAATAAATAAAGGATTAAGGTGCTCAGCAGCAGCAATGTGAATTGATTATGTTGTGATTAATCATTTTCACGGCACACTATATCTGGACCATGGCTACAGAATTTCATTTAACATTTACAAAGCATAATTAGAAGATAATTATCGCTTGGGAATGTATTGCTGTGTCTAGATATTAAGTATAGCTATTCCATATGTATTTTATCCGATGCCATTGATGAGCAGAAGTTAATCACAGACTGAGTTTTGAATGTGTGGCGTAAATTAATTCTTTTGTGACAAAAGGATGATTCTTTACGTGGCACCTGACGTCGCGTAGCAGGATTGCGCGCTACAGTCTAACAATATTTGTAATGTTTATGTATAAGTTACAAAAAAGATGACCACACATCGTCAGTATACCTCTCCAGGGTAAAAAAAAAACAAATTAAAAAAACAACAAAAAAAACGAAATTATAATACTTACCATAAAGAACGGTAAGATGTGAAAGAACTATAAATATTTTGCTCTAACGCAAGATCTGCATAAAATGAGTTCAAAAATAATTTCACTACAAATTCAATATGTTTCAAAAGTAGTAAAGGCAACAGGAGCCGTTAACCTTACGTGATTAATAATCCAGGTAACACACTCAGTTTCTCAAAATACTTATAATTTCTAATTGCGCAGAGAGTAACAAGTCCCATAGCATTCAGTTATAACTCGAGCTGATTTACAAAAACGTAAACTCAGAAATAAGACTTAAAATTAGAAATTTTCTATGTTTCACAAATGAAAAGTCAAAATTAGTACAAATTCCCAAATTGTGATTATTAAAATACTTTGAATGACTGGATAGTTTGTCACTGTCATTGTCCCAGAACCATGCATCTTGCTGCTATGCAGATAGCATGGTTTCTCCATTCAGATGTTCAAGGTTCTGTTATATTCTCTTCTACTCATCTTCCTCGCCCCTCAATTGCTCTCAGACACTGAACACTTCAATTCCATTTTACCGGGGTTGTTGTTTGTTTGTTTTGTTTTAGGGTGCAGAAACAACTAAGTTCATACGCGTCCACTTCAGAACTGTCATGAACTAATAATGAAATGGCCTTCGCCATATTGCTACGATGGATAAAAAGTAAAACGCGGTCGACAGCCCGCGCGTCATACGCTAGTACGTCAGACACAAACAAGAACGTAAGTGATTGAAAAAAGGGCATTCCGTCAAGAAATGTCAGACCGTCAAAGGTTGAGCGCAATGAGTACAAAGCGATGGGGGAGAACCACTTAACAAATGGCGATACTCGATACGCAACGTAGCTAAAAGTGATCTCCTCTCGGCCCTCTTGCCGGAGGGAGAGGCTTAATAACCCGGAGATTGTTCCCATGCAGGGAGGACCACTGCTGGCGCCAAAATGACGCCACCTGCTGATAGATGGCAACACACAGATAATCTTGGGAATGCAAGAACTAGCGGGCCGAGGTACGAGGACAGCAGCCTTGACAGCAGCGTCAGCGGTCTCGTATCCTCTCAGGAACTCACATAAATATTACAGTGGCTCCGTAAATAGTGAGCAAGTGACACACAGTGGCTCCGTCAATAGTGAGCAAGTGACATTTCCTGGACCCATTTCACTAAGGGATTGACGGTGTACAGCACAAACAGGCTTTGATGGGCACTGAGAGCGTCGGAGAAGATTGTAATACTGAAAATGCAGGATGCATAGCACCTGCTACCGATATATAATTTTTTTTAATTGTACGTAAATATTTGTAATTTAAATGGTCTCTTTTAATAAGTAAGGACATTGCGTCACTGTATGTGTACATTTATATAGAAGTCTGTCGACATTTCATTGTATTTATCTGTGTTTTACTGTGAAACTTATAAGCTCTGGGAAAAAGCCAAAGGAATTGTTATTTCCGTCGACTAGCAACGATAATAGCAATGCTTGTGCGTTGTAAAATCTTTGGGTAGAGGGTTGCCGCGCGGAGAGAGCGGGAGACTGGTTCCAGCGCTTGTAGTTTGCGGAAGTGTGGTGTTAACGCTCCCGCAGTAGAGGGTACCATTTCGGTGGCATCATGTACGCGCGCCGGCCAGATGACTAGTAGCAGGAGGAAGGACAGTGGACGGGCAGAAGAGGCTGTCTTAATTACTATTTCCCGTTCCTGTAATTAGCCGTGACCCCAAAAGATGCTACCCGGGACCCCGTGATCAAGAGGCAGCAATAGCCACTAGACCACAAAACGGCCAGCCATCTAACGGTTGTGTGGAAACAGTCCTGGCAGAAATATACCTTTCACCAAGTACGAACAACTCATTCAAATGATATTAAATAACAAGATAATACTACACTTGATTTCACACCAATGGTTCAAATGGCTCGGAGCACTATGGGACTTAACGTCTGAGGTCATCAGTCCTCTATAACTTCGAACTACTTAAACCAAAGTAACCTAAGGACATCACACACATCCATGCCCGAGGCAAGATTCGAAGCTGCGACCGTAGAAGTCGCGCGCCTCCAGACTGAAGTGCCTAGAACCGCTTGACCACCGCGGCCGGCTAGACTTGATTTAAAGATATTAAATAAGTCAATATAATTTACCCTTTCATGACCAGAATGAATAATCACAGGTAAATACTCCAAACCGAAAGAGATCACATACATATTTACTACACTTTACTGTCAACTGAACTTTTGGGAACCGACGGACATTTAAACATCGCTCTTGCGGCAGCATGTAATCATAAGTTACGTGCAAGGCAAAGTCAACAAAACGTATGAGCAATTTAGAATCAACAGGAACGACCTAAAAGACACCGAATATTCGTATTAACGACCCTCTGTTCCATCGCCAGAACACTTCCGTTAATGCTCGAAATTCATTGCGTTACACTGTACAAAACTCAGTCAGTCGCAACCCCCATCATAGCTTTCTTACCCTCACTCAACTGACAGAAATGGCGTCCAGCAATTCTTGGGGAGCCAAAACTACCCATTTCAGCAGGTCGCTCTAACCACCCTGCTGAAAACACTAGTACGCGCTACGCCTGCTCCCCATGCAGCTAGACCCGCTGAAGAACTGCTCGCTCAACAGCCTTCCTGTGGCAGAGCGGCGGGGAAGGTAAACGCCCGGCTGCACTCGGCGGAAGGCGAGCTCTCGCATCTTGACCGGTGTCCGTTTCCAACTCAACTCGCCGGATTCGGGCCACTTCCCCCGTGCGCGACAAAGCCAGCAGACGGCGCTGCAGACCCACCAAAGCGCGCAGCGGGAGAGTGCACGAAGCCCAACCGATAAATCGCGGGTGAGCCACACGGCTCACTTCTAAGTAAAACTAACGAAGGATATACATTTTCTTCCGTGCGGTTGTTCGCCCGATGACGGCTGTTGCGGATCTTTTCTAGTAATAGCTGCAAGCTTGGTATCATTGGCGTACGACACAGCAAATGTAACTCTTTTTATGCGCTAGGTGCAAGTGCCAAAGATAAAAAGATAAAATTATTCGCAACGCATCAGTAAAGCTCCTCCACTGTCACTGAAAATGTCTGTTGGCTATGCTTGAATTACATCTTACAGAATATACTGATACCTATCACATGTCGTTTGGCTATAAGAATTCAGTATTAAAATATCTTCAATCAAGTAGCAATACATACGATCCCCAGTGTTTGACTTCGCTAAAAATGTGTGAGCCATCTGGAAACGATAACTTTGTATTGATTTAATACATTCTGATATTCAACGAAACTCCTTCAGGCAACAATTATTTTAATTAAACCACCACTGCTCTTCGCGCTCATTCTAATGGGAAGACGATGAAACGCTTTTCCAAATCGGGAAGACAGGTTTATATATACCTAACATTCTATTATGTTACACAGCGGGAAGGTACTCCTAGTTAAACAACTGATCGAGATTTAAATGAACTACAATGCGTCAGTTGTTACCGTCCGTGAGCTGGGCAAAAATGGATATTCGATACTAGCTTGAAAAATAAAGAAGGTTGACGAACAGAGGAAAGTAATATGAATATAATCACTCCAAACGTGCAATGGAATCGTTTTAAACTGAGAAGTTTCGTGAAAACACATGTGCTACTCCAGTGCTAAATGTATGTGAGTAGCGTATGACCAAAACTGGCTCCACTGCAGTGTAAGTAGATTATCCTTGTATTTACCACAGTGCATTTCATAGTTGTAAATATCACGTCAATAGTAATATAGAGTCGTTAGTGCCTTAGAAAGTGGATTACTGATATTACTGAAATACTGTCCAATTCGTCGAATGTCACATAGACACTACAGATTCTGAACAGAACAAATAGCTCAGGGACAGTTATCTATGACTGATAATAAGGCGGCACATGGTGCAGATTGTTATGATAAGTGTAACGTCTTTAAATGGAAAATTCTAGTTACCACCGACAATATTCACGAAAATAGCTGAAACGTTAACTATATTCAATAAATTACGTGATTAGCCTATTCACCTTTTGAATGGCAGTAACTTTTTTTAGTATCAAATTTTTACTTAATATTCTACTATTGTGCACCATGGTGCTAAAAGGGAACAGATGCCATTTCATGCTAATAAATGAATTGCATCGATTTGAGAATTTACTGTTTTAGATCGAAAACACGGGTAGCCGTGGACTACAAACTGATCTAGATCTTACAATTTGTTGGATGGTAGCTGTTAATCAAATTCATTTCCATACCACGTATCTGATCACCGTTAGCGTCTCAAATAGTGACTGAATACACGTTTCTCACTCGTTAAAGTTCTTCGTTTGTAGGTACTATAACTTGGTTCTTTGCTTTTCGAGAACAGTACGCTACTAAATTGCTGTTGTCGTGGATACATCTTTGACCGACACAAAGTTTCTGCTGATCAGTTGTTTCTCAAGGTAGCATTCACGTTCTTCCCCACACAATGTAGGAAAATATTCAGCTAAATGTAGGAAAATATAATGTCATTGACAAAACAGATTTATGCATAAGAATATTTTTTCCAGTAGTCGACGTAAAAAGCTAGAACGAAATGTGCCAACACTTTTTCGCAGTGTAATTCAGTCTGTTGAATCTATGAACATTTGTTCCACAATCTCTCTCTCTCTCTCTACGTAACTTCATAATCATTACTTAATGTGTTCTCCATTCAGTAACCGCTCCCGATTTACTGATCACCTTCCCGACACAATCTACCACCACCGCATTAACAGAGACGTTGATTATAGATTAGCTGAAGAACAGGAGGACGGCGGATGGATTTCATTAAAGGCTTTGTATCAAAAACACTCATTGTATTCGTGTTAGTGCATGAGTACATAGATTTGTAACGCCATGTATAGAATGTATTCATGGGAGCAACTAGCGTAAATTCAGATTGGCAACACTGGTATTCTCATAGAGACAGGATGTTAATTTATTCATGTGTCAAGTGAATAAACGGGAACACAATTTTTTCGACAATGTTTTTAGCTAGGAGAACATCGCCGTGAACGAGAACTCTTCAGTATCTTCCTAACGTAACAGTGTTTTTTTACTATAGCTGAGACAGATACATGATTCCAGCTCTGCCACTTAGTGAGGAGAATGCATAACAAACAGCTGAGGTCTAACTTCTCCGCATCTGACTCGGCATTCTATGCATTTTTCATAACATCATAACTTTCATGAATAAGTGGCGTTCTCGCACTGAATGTCTGTGTTCTTTTACGTGACATTTCGCCATTTTCTTGCTAGTTTAATTTATGTCTCGTTTAACATTCAAAATGTTTCTGAAAGTTGTAATCTAATCAGTAAGAGTTTGAAACATCTTTAAACGACTCCGCCGCGCAAGCAGTAAATTCCGCCCTTACAAATTTTCACCACAGATATGACGAGACTGCTACATACCACTCATAGCCCCATTTCCTTCAAACGAAACTATTTCCGGCTACTCTGTGGCCACACCAATGAAGGGACAGAAGAACGACTATCTGTTAATCTCTGTATGGAGCTCGACCTCAGCTGAATTTCCCATTATAGCCGTTACACTAGACGTTTAAGAGAACCATTAACACGTTATCTGATTCTTGTCGGAAACTATTGTATCCGCATTTTAACAGTAAACCTCTCCATGTTACACAGTGGGGGCTCAAATGGCTCTGAGCACTATGGGACTTAACATCTTAGGTCATCAGTCCCATAGAACTTAGAACTACTGAAACCTAACTAACCTAAGGACATCACACACATCCATGCCCGAGACAGGATTCGAACCTGCGACCGTAGCAGTCCCGCGGTTCCGGACTGCAGCGCCTAGAACCACACGGCCACGCCGGCCGGCTGTGTTACACAGTGCCTCTCGTGTAGCGTTTGCCACTGGGGTTTGATGAAAATGTGCGAGAAGGACTCGGACTTTGTAAACGAACCTTTATCAATACTCCTACATTGGTTCACCTCCATTTCTACAACTCCCATTTCCCACAAATTGCATAGCCGGCGATGCGATGCATTCTGCACAGCATCCTCCCCTGTAGCGCTTGTAGTAACAGCAGAGACAACAACAAGACCATCACGTGCTTCATCTGATCAAAAAAAGTCTTCATTGTCCCATACACTAGGTCAACATTAAGGAAAACATAATAACTGCGTTACCTAAGTTACCACTTTTAAAAAAAATTCTTTTCTCATACGAAGGCTTTTTCAGCTGGAAACCAGTATTTGCGTCGTTACAGTCAGGCCCCGTTTACGTACTAAAAACAATTAAAAAGCAAACTTAATAGAAATCTAGTCGACTAGAATTTGCAGCAATGTACCAATGAAGGCTCTCCGTTGCTGTAAGTCAGTGTGCTTATTTCAGAGCGAAACGCTGTCGTATTAACGGTAAATATTTAGTGAGACATTGAATTTCATATCCAGGACTAACAACTCTTTAGAATCGACGATAATATGCCGACGACTACCAAAATACATGGATTTCCCTAGCAAGGGAAAAATCTTGAAAATAACAGTTACTCGGGATGATAAAGTTATTACATTGTTACTACTGATGTTCTCCGCAAAACTAATTTCTTTAGTATATCGCTTGCTTTATGTAAGCTTTAACAAGCCTCTCTGTGTTACTGAGATAGCCACCATGGTGAATGATCATAGCCTGTGGAAATAATTTATTTATTATAGCATAGAAAACAGTTGCTAACCGTCAGCTCAGCAAACATGTACACTTAACTGCAGCTCGCTTGATAAATTGCCAACCTCAGAAGCAATAAGGCAAAAATATTTTTATAATGTGTTGCATGTAAAGGAAGAAAGGACTTTCATCAATACATCGAAGTGACTCCACAAGACACAGGAGCTAATAATAAATAAACAATACATAATTTTAATAGTGATGCATTTCACTTGGCCCCCTTGGCATAGGACTGTTGTAAGTTGTAAAAGATATTCTTTGTACTTAACCAGGAGTATGTTTTTCTGTTTCACGGGTGGGAAATATCGTGTGGAGGAAGAAAATATAAAACAATAAGAGGAAGATTTCCATAACCGAAAACTTCGTCGGTGGAGCTACTACTAAGTCAGAAATACTTGTCTTTCGTATTTGTATGTGTTACGTTGCTTTAACTGGCCAGATAAATGTAAATCCAATTACTGAAAATGTTGAGCAAGTTGCTACTAGCCCTCAAAAAAATAGCGAAACTGTTACGAGTAATACGACAATTCAACGTGTGGCGCAATTTGTTTACATGTGTGACGTGACCTAGGTCACTGAACTGTTGATGTTATAATTCTTACCAGTGACGTTATCTGTGATTTCATCAGTGCTATGAATGATATCATAATCCTTATTAGTTGCAAACCACCCCCTTTCCCACTCCCCTCCCTCTCCTTATCACCAGCCAATAATAATGGAGCATTAAAAATATCCAAGATGGCAGAAATAGACCAATTGCGTTACTGTCAAATTAAATACCATGTCCACCTACCCCTGTCTCCATCCACAGTGCAGCACTCCCTATACTGAGTAGTAATGAAAATCCCTGATGGCGGAAATAGTGTGATTGTGTTATTGGAAAATTTTACAACCTCCCTTCCTGTATGGAACACGAGACTAATTAAGTACTTTATACCCCGTCCCTCTCTTGTTTCCAATCAATGTCAGCACAGTATTGAAATGATGCACCAGATATGCTCTAGAAAATATGTAACCTCAACTTCAAAGTCTTTTTACCTCGTTGAAAGTCAAAGATAAGCATTATTTCCGACACAAAAGTGATGACAAGTCGTATTATTTATGTACAGATCAATTTTGTATGTTATACCCCTCCCACTTCTATTTTTCCCAGCCAATCACAACGTAGCATTGGAAACCAGCGCCTGATATGTGGTAAAAATTAAGTGAACTAAACCTCAAAGCCTCATTACTTCCTTGAAAGTCAAAGATATGCATGATTTCCTTCATAAAAGCGGCGTCAGGTTACATTATTCGCGTACAGACCGACTGTTTGCTTTATAGCCACTCACCCACTCTTTCCAACCAGTCAGGGCGTAATGTAAAAATGATTTCAAGTAACATTACTTGCATATAGACCAATTTTGTGCTTTATAAGCCCTCTCCTCTTTTTTTCCAAGCAATCATATAGCGTAGCATTAAAAGTGGAGATAATAGATATAGTCCAGTTGTGTGCTTTATTGCCCAATCTACCTCTCCTCTTTTTCCAATCAATCAGAGTTCAGTATTAGGAAATGACGTCAGATATGCTGTAAAAATTATCTAACTTCAACTTGAAAAATGTCGTTATTTCCTTGAAAGTAAAAAATGGCATAAAATGGTGTCACGTTACATCTTTTACAAACACGTCCATACCTCCTACTCAGTATTTAAGTGATTACAGTACCAAGGTTACGCACTATTTTCCTGTACGTACATACCTCTGACTTAATACTGAAATGTCTCAAGGTCAAAGGTATGCATAATATACATACATACCTACACACACATACGTATCTCTCTATTTAGTACATCAAATAGTATCATTTCGAGTAACGATATCTCTATCCCTTTCTGTACCTCCCTCCCTATCTCCCCTAGTCAGGAAAAGGAGAAATACTCTCATCTCTCACGTTTTTCGTCAGTCACTCACAGACATTCATAGGAAATTCATATCAGAGCCGCGTACTCTTGCTGCTGCGAGACAGATAAAGCCCAGTGCACAGGAGATATTTCCACACGTCGCAAATATCGTGAGAAGATGCAGTACAGCTTACAGACACACGCTAGCGTTGTGCGGAAAATGTCACCCAAAAACAAACACAATATTTCATACAATATTTATTATGTAGCAAATGGTTTTCAAATGTTTTCATTTAACCCATTTTTTTACATCTTTATAACTTACACATTTAAATTTATGTTTACGGTACACGCAATCACAATTTTTTCCAAGTATTTACATTATTACAATAAAAACAAGTAGGATATTTTACATTATACGCAACATAATTTTTTCAAGTTTTTTGTTAGAATAAAACAGTCAGTTATTTGCAATCATCATCGTCACATTTTTAATGTGGTATGGTCCCCACGCCAGTGTATTTATCTTATCGAAAAGTATACATCGTTTGTTACCCTGAGCATATAAAGAGAGTTTAAGCCGTTTAATAGTCGAAACATCATGCTGCTTCGAGTGAATGACTAACTAGGCCTACAGAGTTTCTGATAGGTTTAACATTAAATTCGCCTTTCATGTAGCCAAACATTTTTTATTCACTAGCGGAATACTGTATTTGTTATTCGCTGACAATCGCGAAATATATAAGCTCATATACACACCAACCCAGATATTCCCATAGAATGTGAGAGTCTTGATGTGGTATATGAGGTTATCAGTATGAGGATAGAACAGTTGTAGACGGTTTGGCGAAAATTTAATATAAATGTGCATAAGGAAAATCGGAAAGGATCGTTTTAGAAATATCTAAAATCGCCTTTTCAACGACGAATAGTTTGTAGAAGACGACATTTAGTCGGCGAAGTTCAATGGCACCAAGGTTTTCGTTAAATATAACACCCCTTTGAAAATCAGGTTTTTAATTACTACAGCTGTAAGTCTAACGTCCCGCATCTTTCTTTTATTTTACATAGATTTGCGGAATACGGCATAGTTCAATCGTTTGAAGGAAAGCAGCTCGAACTCGTTCAGTGCACTCATGTGGTTTTCTCCATTAATCTGAATGTATGACTTCATCCAGGGAGCTTGCCTAACTGATAGAGAGGCTTCGATGAATCTCCTTAAAACTCGTATTTTTCAAACATGGAAGTTTTGTAAGTAGCCTGTTTCTATGTTGGCAGCGCTGTAGAGACTGTGTTAATATCGCTGACATCGTTCTGCGCCCTCGGCAAGAGATTCTGTGGTTGGACGGACTCTCAGTTAGCGAGTGGATGGATAAGAGTGTGGACATGTTTTTTATTAGTGGAGACTGTGTGTTGGTAGAACATGCATTGTAAAGTGAGACGCAAGGAAATGTAAAACGAGGATTGCCGTTTGGGTTGTGAAATTATTGACAACTATTTAATTTTTGGAATTGGATGTCACATGAATGAGATAAAATTTTCTGTATCATTGTTTGCTCTTCAACAAAATCTTTCTTTTGCTAACCACATGCCTCCTAGCAGTTAGAGTCTATAGTAGTTAGAATCTATTGGTTTATCTGGCTGTAGTTGCTGCTTGTTGTAGTTGCTGCAGTTCGCGTTATGAAGATTTTCTGTGAGGTAAGTGACTTATAAAAAAAATGGGGTTCGTGATTGAAATCAGTTTAGGCAATTAACAGAGTTGGAGGTAGTTTCATAGTTCTTTAATTTCATATTTTATGGACTTTTATTATTGTTAGAATATCTTGCAATTCAGGGCCGTTCTTTTGTGTTAATTATTGGAAGTCATGTTGTCACTGTATGGCAACCAGATTGCGTTGGGCTTTTATATATTGTGTAGAGGTACTGTGTACATTGTATGCAATACTGAATGGTCTATGCTAATGCACCAGATCACAATACGAACCAGAGTCTGTAGTACGATTGCAACCAGTGACTGGTTCCAATATGCATTCCGTGTCAGCAAAAATAACGAAGCGTGGTTTCACTTTACTATTAAATTTTGTAAATTTCACGATCTCGTTTGTGACAGTAGGCCTTATACTAGTGATTTTTTAAATTGGCCGCTGTCAACTGGGTGTGCATCTAATCCAGTTTTAGGACAAAAATAACACTGACATCGTTCTGATATTACGATCTATCAGTGAGAAGGAGTAATGGAGCTAACACCGACGAGTTTCTTACATACTAGAAATGGCATTTTTTCGAGTGATATTATCAGCATACTACAACATTAATAGTTTCGCATATCTGTTGCGATTATGTTTTGAAATATGCAGTGTCAAAACACTAACATCTTCGTCTTTCTTCTATTGTCATCCGTTCACAATCCGGATTTCATAGGAGTTCATAGATACATTTAGATGCACAATCCAGAAGCCACCGTATGGTGCGTGGTGGAGGGTACACTGTACCACTACCAGGCATTTCTTTTCCTGATCCAGTGGCAAATAGAGCGAGCCAAAAGCGATTGTCTGTATGCCTTCATATGAGCCCTAATTTATCTTGTACTTGTGGTCCTTACGCAAAAAGTGTGTTGGAAGGAGTGCAGTCGCTCTGCAGTCAGCTTCCAAGGCCGGTTATTTAAATTTTCTCAACAGTTTTTCCATAAAAGAATTTCGCCTTCTCTCCAGGCATTCCCACTTGTTTTTCCCAAAGCACGTCTTTAAAACTTGTGTGTTGTTCGAACCTACCAGTAAAAAATCTAGCATCTCGCCTCTATATTGCTTCGATGTCTTCTTTGGATCCCAGATATCGAGCAGAACTCAAGATATATGCGATATCCTTTGTAGACGAACCACACTTTACCAAAATTCTCCACATAAACCGATGTTACCCATTCATTTTCCCTACCACAGTTCTCACGTGCTCGTTCTGTTTCATGACGCTTTGCAGTGTGACCCCCAGATATTTAAACGATGTGAGTGTGTCAAACAGTACGCTACTAATATTGTATCCGAACATTACGAGTTTGTTTTTCTTACTCACTTGCATTAACTTGTATTTTTCTACATTTACATACAGTTGCCGTTCTTTAGAGTAACTAAAAATTTTTTCTAAGTCGTTTTGTATCCTTCCACAATTTCTCACGTCGGCACCTTCCCATACACCACACAGAACTGTCAGTAATACACCATTGACTGCTACCACCCTGTCTGCCAGATCATTTATATGCATATGTAGTGGATAATAGCGGCCATATCACATATCTCTGGGACATTCCTGAGGATAACCTTATATCTGACGAACTCTTGCCGTCGAGGGCACCGTGCTGGGTACTGAAACTTAAGAGGTCTTCGAGCCACTCGCATATCTGGGAACATATTCCATATGCTCGCACCTTCGTTAACAGTCTCCAAAGGGACACCGTGTCTTACGCTTTCCGGAAATCTAGAAATATGGAATCTGCCTGTTACCTTCATCCACAGTTCGCGGTATATCATGTGAGAAAAGGCCAAGTTGTGTTTCGCACTACTGATGCTTTCTAAAACCATGCTGGTTTATGGACATAAACTTCTTCGTCTTAAGAAAATGTCTGTACTCTACAGGGGACGATATGCTGGCCAAGTTTAATTTCATTTCATGCAGCTAAGAATCAGACTCACATTGTGCATACTCGATAAGAGGATACATCCTGCTAGAATTGGCCATTTAAAACAAGCATTTAGTTTGACTTGACGTTTGTTACTGCATATTTATCTGATGTTACAATAGGAAATTTTATGTGTAATGTTGCGAAAAAACCTTATTTTCATTAATGTTAACGCGCAATTGAGTAATTTCCTTCAATACCCAGCCAGAATCGTGAGTATGGAAAGCTCCCAATTTTCTCAAAAGTCTCTATGACACTGGTTGAGTATCATTCACTGATGTCAGCAGCAAACAGCGATAGTGGCTCACTGTTTGTAATGAGGTGCATCTGTCCTTCCTGATCTGTCTTCAGAAATTTGCAGACCAGTGGACAATTAATCTTAATTAGTTGATTAATTTGACAAAATTTTTGTGCTGAAAATGGAGAAACAGGCATCCAAGGAATATCTGGAGCCTTTAAATCCAAGCCTGTTATCTATAACAAAAGCATATAGTTGTCTTAATACAGGCCTTACATCAAGCAATTTAAGATCATCATCCATCATTTATTATTACGTTAGTCGATGAAAGTTCCAGCCCACCAATGGCCTGGCCTTCTGTAAGTTCTCTGCCGCTACTGCTTGATGTAAATTATTTTTCCCCCCAGCTGCTCTGTCAGACCGCTGCTCGATCAGAACCACAGATTCTCTTTGCTGCTTGATCAAGAAGACTGCAGATTTAGTGACATCAAATGAGAAAAAAACATGTATTCGTAGATGTAACAGACTGTCTGATTGATAGTGTGAATGGAATAAGAATAATATATGTTTTTCTTGAATTTCCGCCACTCAACTGCTGTTTTAGTCGAGAAAAAAATACTGCTTCTTTTTAGAGATTTTCTTCCACGTGCGTCAGGAGTTCGAAGCAGATACTTAAAGCTCTGAAGCTTCCCCAAGAATTAGTTCTGCGTGATGAATCTGAGCTTTTTGTACCATGCAAAAATGTGGAGGGGGATTTACGCAGAAATTTCGTTCCAACTCCCAGCTTGTACGTACTGCAGAAACTCCGCGGAATCAGTACTAGACCGTACATGCCATAACATTAAATCAGAAAAATAATACGTATTCATAGATATGGTAGATAGTTGGGTGGTAGTACGTAGAATAATAAGAACAAGAGGAATTCTTGCTTTTTTATCGACTCATACCTATTTTTTTTAATGCAGAAATTCCGAAACTGTTACTTTTTCCCCAACCTGCTACAAGAACTAAAAAAAAAAAAAAAAGATGTTCATAGTTTCAAAGATAAAGCAGAATGGGTTCTGCAAGTTGGAGTGTCTTGTTTTTATACCCTCTGTCTCTCCCATGCCCAAATACTTCCGTGAAAGAAGCTTCCTGCGGCTGCAGGTTCTTATGCCGTGTGTGCCTTATTAGGAGGCTCGCAGATTCTGCAACTTTAGAAAAATCTATTCATGTATATGGCAAACCAAATGTACTAGCAGATACGACAAATAAAATGTTTGAATGACAGACTGGATAAGCAGGAAAATACAATTTTTTTTTTTTTGCCGTATTTCCGGCTCTGATGTATCGACTCGCAGCTGGTCCCATGACTGACTTCACCAGCAACTGACAGGAAGTAAACGAATATTCCTGCTTTTACAGCCAAACCTCTGTTCTGAGCGAGCAGAGATTTCTTATGTCGTAGGCTGAATCAGGGACTACGCAACCACATTCGTGAAACGCTAGTTTCCCACAAACATCAAGTGTGAAGAAACAGATACCAATTGAATCTTGTTCCCACATTTTTTGTTAGGCCTTGTCTCCCAACTGCAGAAACCTCCAACCTCTCTCTTACCCTCCCCACCCCCTCCCCCCCCACTTCTGTATTTAAGAGGCATGATTTGAGCTAGCTTTGTCAGTTGTTTGGACATTAAGCCACCAATAGTGATAGCACAGATCAGGTGACTCGTACTACTGATTATAAACATTGTATATGAAATACATACTTTTTTGTATCATGTAGTTGTTGAATAAAACCAGGCATTGTCTTTATTTTCTTTATGCTTTAGAAGGGTGGCAAATGAACTGCAAAAGATTTGTGAAAGGCAAAACAGATCTATTGATTACAAAGTCTCTGAAAATGTTGAAATGTGCGAGAATTCCTGAGGGACCAAACTGCTGAGATCATCGGTCCCTAGACTTACACACTACTTAAACTAACTTATACTAACATCTGCTAAGAACAACACACACACTCCTATGACCGAGGGAGGACTCGAACCTCCGCCGGAAGCGGCCGCGTAATCCGTGACATGGCGCCTCAAACTGCGCGGCCACTCTGCGCGGCACAGTGGCTCTGAGAAATTTAAAATACCATTTAACACGTTTAGAGACAGATTAAACAGTCGAACTGAATCTGAGTCGAAGGCAAGCCCTACTTTGAATTACACTGTTCTCAAATAAACAAAAAGTTCTTATGCATTTCTTTTTTATATTTTGACTAAAGTTCAGTCTTGATCACGTCATGTATGTTTTAATGATACAGGTGGCCGGTTTCGGTTCTTTCTACAAAACCATCATCAGACCTGTGGATAAATTTTAAGAAATACTAGATACCAATCTTTAAATAAGATGAAAGTGTCTAATGATGTCAAACTTTAACAAGATAAAATAAAATTAATTATACCCTGGCTCCCTTAGGATGGTAGGCGGAGCTCTCCTCGCTGCTACGCAGTCAACTGATGGTTATGAGTGCTGAGCACGAGCTTAAATATGGAGAGGCTCCGCCTACTTCCTGTCACACTACTTCACAACTGCCAATCAGCGTTCATAATATGACGCCATCGTCAAAGTATAAAAGTAGGAAATACACTAATAACATAAAATTGATTCATTTAAATATCTGATTAACAGATAGTTAGTATGTCTACAGCTTATTTATATTTTGGATAAAAACAGGGAACTACGATGTGTAACAGTTGTGCCCTCTATGGGCAACCTTAATACTATTACAGTGCCAGTTACATCAAAGATGTGAAAGTCCTTGGCGTTGTGGTATATATAGATTATACCAAGTCGCCTACATCACAATTGCATCTTTGTTGGATGCTGCAGAATCGTCTTATTTTAACTGTAGTTTTTGTAGCAATATTCTTTATAGCAGTAGGGTAGCAGCCAAGAGTAAGTTCCACATTATGTATATCTGAACTACTGACTAAATCATCGATATAATTGTTTTTATAATAATCAATCTCAATTTCATTTTTTTATGTTGTGCAGCATATTTACATATGTTTCTTTTGCCATGGGTATAACAAGTCTTATATTTTTAAAAACAAAAGAGTAGATGCTTTTATTATAAAATTTCGTCAAAAAGGTCGTAATAATATTTTTCGCGAAAATCTAATTGTTCATTGAGCAGCATTGACGATTTGGTTTTCAAATGAGCATATATCTCGATTTCTTCTAGGATATTCATAAGTAAGCCTTTATTTGCATGATGAAGAACTTGTAAATTCTGTTGTACTGTCCCCTCAGCATGATTATTGAATGCTATATGATGACCAAATATGGACTTTGTTCGTGAGGTACCCGACGTATGTACTTTGTACCTTACTGCAAAATTTCGACCTGTTTGGCCGATATATATTTTCTCACAGTCTCTACATTGGATCTTGTACACTCCTGATCTGGTAGATTTTCCATTATCTTTACTTACGGTATGTCTTAATTTTTGTTGTAAAGTATTGTTAGTTGTAAATGCTATTGTTATTCCAGAATTTTTGAATAAATTAGTAATTCTATCTGATATGTTTCCCATATATGTCATCTTCATATATTTTGGATTACCTATTAGTGGAGTACTTTGTGATTGTTGTACTTTATTAAAAAATGATATCTACCTGTTGTGTGTCAAAGGAGTTGGTTTTTGCAATTTGTTTTAAGATGGTCATTTCCTTTTTGATCTCATTAGCTTCTAGCGGTAATTTTAGTATTCAGTGTATCATAGACTTAAAAAATGCTTTTTTATACTTGTCAGGATGACATGATGTGGCATTAATAATAACATCAGTGGTTGTAGGTTTCCTGTATATGGTGAATAAATGTTTCCCATTGTTATTAGTTATAGTGAGATCTAGGTAGTTAATAGATTTTCGATTTTCATGCTCAACTGTAAATTGTAACTTTGGATGCATAGAGTTTAATTTTATAGCAAGTTTCTCGATTTCATCTTTTGAACCATTATAAAGCAATAATGTATCGTCCACATATCGCTTGTAATATATGATTTTATTTGCGATCTCAGGGTTATTTTTCAGGAATTGCATCTCAATGTGGTTCACGAAAATGTCTGCAACTGTCCCAGCTAAGGAATTTCCCATTGCTAAGCCATCTTTCTGACAATACATTTTAGTATTAAAAGAGAAATAATTGTAATCTAAAGTGCATTCAAGCAGTTCTATAAATTCGAATATTTCTTCTTTAGTCATATTTTTGTATTGTATTAAGTTATCCCTAACTATATTAATCGTCTCATTAATGGGAAATTTGTATATAAATTTTTAATATCTAATGAGGCGAAACTTGCACTAGTTGGAATGTCTATATTGTCTATTTGTTGTGCTAGTTCATAACTGTTTTTGATACTGAAATTGCTGTCATATGTATAGAACGCTTTCAAAATTTTATTAAGTTTCATATTTAGTTTATATGAAGGACTACTTTTGTAGTTGACAATAGGTCGTATAGACTTCTCTTTTTTATGCAGTTTAATCTGTGATCATAATTTAGGTATTTGGGGATTCATATTTTTCATCATATTCTTTTCTTCAGGGGTCAAGAGGTGATTATTTTCATCGATCAATTTCTTGATCTTTAACTGGAACTTTGGAGTGGGGTCTTTAGTTACTTCAACAATCCCATTTTCATTAAAAAATGAGAGTCTTTTAAATATATAATCGTCTTCTTTAATAATAACAAGGGTATTTCCTTTATCGGCCTTTACCACAATTGCTTTCTCTGCTAGTAGTTTATTATTGATATTTTTAAGTATTTTATGTTCAGTTTTTCTATGCAGTTTATTTTTCTCTTTTAAAATTAAATCCTTCGTTTTTAGGGCTATCTTGCATGCTTCGGGTTTATTTATTTTCGATATTTTGCTTGTTGCTATAACATCAGCAATTATGTGTTTAACATTCGTATTATTTAGTGGGGGAGTTAAGATATATTTTAAGCCTTTTTCAAGTAGCGACATTTTGGACTTTGTGAACTG
Organism: Schistocerca piceifrons; assembly: GCF_021461385.2. Lineage (NCBI taxonomy): Eukaryota > Metazoa > Arthropoda > Insecta > Orthoptera > Acrididae > Schistocerca > Schistocerca piceifrons. Next base: position 432,133,705 of record NC_060139.1, read on the forward strand.
AATATCTGTAAGATTCATTGTCCTTGGATAAAATTGATGTATATTGTTGACCTTTTCTAAAAGCTTATTTTGTTGTTTAGCTACGAGTAAATCAATTTTTCTCTTATGTCTTTGGGTAATCGCTTTACATAAAAAGGCTATTTTCTCATCAATGCTGCTTAGTAAAATAGAAAAAATCAAGTGTGAGAGTTCATTACTTAGCAATAAATGCAGACTCTACATTTCGACATTTAAAAGATCTTTTATCTTAAAAGCTTCTCTAATTTCAGATTTAATCCATAAAATACTACTCTTTTGTTGTACATATGTTACATTACTAGATTTGGATTGGATATTGATTCTAGCATATTTTGGTATGATATGTTCCATGAGGCAAGTTTTATTAAATTTAATTTTCATACCAAGTTTCATAATTTTGGTTCTAATATTTCTAAACCTTTTGTAATTTCCAATTGCCTGACTAGACAAATTTTGTACAATTTTGGTAAACATTTTTGGAAAGCAGTGATCAATTAATTGTTATATTTTGACTAAAGTTCAGTCTTGATCACGTCATGTATGTTTTAATGATACAGGTGCCCGGTTTCGGTTCTTTCTACAAAACCATCATCGGACCTGTGGATAAATTTTAAGAAATACTAGATACCAATCTTTAAATAAGATGAAAGTGTCTAATGATGTCAAACTTTAACAAGCTAAAATAAAATTAATTATACCCTGGCTCCCTTAGAAGCATATTTAAGCTCGTGCTCAGCACTCATAACCATCAGTTGACTGCGTAGCAGCGAGGAGAGCTCCGCCTACCATCCTAAGGGAGCCAGGGTATAATTAATTTTATTTTATCTTGTTAAAGTTTGACATCATTAGACACTTTCATCTTATTTAAAGATTGGTATCTAGTATTTCTTAAAATTTATCCACAGGTCTGATGATGGTTTTGTAGAAAGAACCAAAACTAGTCACCTGTATCATTAAACATACCTGACGTGGTCAAGACTGAACTTTAGTCAAAATATAACAATTAATTGATCACTGCTTTCCAAAAATGTTTACCAAAATTTCTTTTTTTATGTTTCAGAAGGGTAGAAATTTTTCGGTAGATGGTTTGGAAATCAGAAACATGTTGCTGCAATACCTTCATTGATTAATACGACAGCTGAAATTTTTAAATACCTAGTCGTACTGTAGCACATTGAACATGAAATAAATAGGAACTGAGATGAGGAAATTTGGTTATCACCTGAAGTTTACGATGGCTGTCGAAAAATGAAAGCCTGGGGGACTGCGTATGGAGACATTCCACCGATTGAGTGACGTCTGCAGAAAGTTCATTTCGCAGATTCAGAGACAGTCCACGTATTTATTCATTTGGATCGAACAGCATGTATTGAGCTACGGGAGCAGGAAAGGAGAGGTCGTATTCACTTTCAGAGAAGCACAGAAAATATTACCCAAATAATAGAGCCAGTTTAACATACATATTTTACAGCACCAGATGAGCGAGCGAGTACAACCAACAGCCAAAAAGACATAACACCGCAGCCTTATCTGCTACAAGGCCGCAGAGAGGGCTTAATCACACTTCTAACGAATGCAATGGATCCGCAGGAGCAGAAAGGAATGAATTGGATGAGATTAAACCATCAGTAGGGAGAGATTTCTCAAAATGCCGCGATACCATTAGTGGGCTAATAGACTTGCTCAGAAAGAAATATCCCAAGGTAAGTGGATTGTGCATGACACACAATCAGTCGTGCACAAACTTGAAACGGTGGAAGCTACTGAAGTAATGTCCAGTTGGACGCAGCATGTGCACCCTAAGCTAGCTGTTAAGCTGTTGCAACAACCAGAATACTCGGTGAGGTAAGTGCTGAGTTGTACTTCAGTGCGTATGGAAGACAATTAAAAACCGGCGGTTTCAGCCATTACCCAGCGATATTTATTCGCGAATTCCACAGTGTATTGCCACGTTTATGGAATAATGTACTAACAATAGGTTTCATTAGTGGGTACATTCCTAGTCACTCTGCACTCTGGATTACGGAGGGAGCACAGTGCTGTCTTACATCCGATGATTTTCTGGCCGAATATTAGTCGAACAGTATAGAAGAACACCTTGGGAAATAAATATTAAATCCAGAATCATTCAACAGGACGTAATGTGCATTGTATATATTGAAACTGGGGACCTAGAAACGACGGAGAGGCTTCGTTCCGCCATAGCTCGCAGTGTTTCACAACCCCACAATAGGTCACAGCAGGCGAGTGTAACCCCAAATGTTTTCATGGTAGAGTAATTATGGTGTAAGCGTACGTGGAGACAGTGTTTGCGCAGCAATTGAAGACATATTGTACCTCAGGCGGAATGAGGGGAACCAGTCCGCATTCGCCGAGACATCCACAGGCTTGCCGGCACACTGGACCTCTACACAAATCCGCCGGGCGGATTCGGATGGGGACGAGCACACCTTCCCACTAGGAAAGCTGGGCGTTAGACGGCTCGGCTAGCGAGGCGGGATATTCGACAGGGTAGCCTGAGATGTTATTTTGGGAAGTAAATTACGAGGCTTGCCCAGAAAGTAATGCACAGCATTTTTTCTTCAACAATTTTTTATTGAATATAATGAATATTACACACACAAAAGAATGCTGTTTTGTCAAGATAGTCTATATTACCACGTAATCTACATCCTGTTCTATTGCCTTCCTCCAACGCGAAACAAGGTCATGTATGGTCTGTCGGTACCAAACCTCGTCCTGGAGGCGAAGCCAGTACTTCACTGTGTGAATCACCTCCTCATCGTCCTCAAAATGTCTTCCACGAGTGGCATGGCCCAATCAAGGGTAAGAGCGAGGGGGCTAGGTCAGGACTGTAGGGTGGATGGGGTAACACTGTCCGACACTGTTTTGCGATGTGTTCAGCAGTCCTCGGGCTAGTCTAGGGCCGAACGTTATCGTGCTGTAGCAAACATCTCCTGGGTTGCCTGCGGCACGAAAGTCGCCGGGAGTGCGTCTTGAGTTTTGTTCATGTGTTGACATAATATGTTTCTGAATTAATGGTGCCCTATCTTGGCATCACGTCAATGAGAATCACACCTTCACAGTTCCAGAACACGGTGATCATGATCTTACCGGCGGAAGCAGCTGCTTTGAATTTTTTCTTCTGTCGAGAATGGGAATGGCGCCATTCCATCGATTGTCGTTTTGTTTCGGGCTCGAAATGGTGAACCCAGGTTTCATCACCTGTCACAATCCGGAGCAAGAACGCCTCTCTATCAGCTTCAAAACGTTGCAACAAATCAAGGCAAATGTTTTTTCTGTGCGATTTGTGATCCACCGTTAGGCACCGTGTGACCCATCTTGCATACACTTTTGAATGTCCAAGACTTGCAGATAATTACATCCACACTTCCTTTGCTGATTGACAGATGCAGCGCCAACTGCCGAGTCGTAAGGAGTCTGTACTTCTCACTGCAACATTTCAGGTGTGACAGCCTTGGATCGTCTCCCCGACGGCTGCAAATCGTGCAGCCCCGCCGAACCGACTTCTAATGACATCACCGTCCGTGCGCAGTAAATAAATGTACCTCTGTCGACAGTAGATGCTCCATAGACAGTACTCAAGAGTTTGCGAATATTTACGACAGTTTCTTTCTCTGCAGTGAAAATTCAATAACGGCACGTTGCTTGTAACGTACGTCATCTACAGACGCCACTTTGTAACTGTCCTGCAACTATGCTATCTCTCGGAAGTTTCTGAAACTTGGCACGCTCACTCAGAAGACTTCAAATAATACATACGTAACGTTTCGCATTTGTAGCAGTGTTTTCGTCTGAGAAAAAAAAGCAGTGCATTACTATCTGGGCAACCCTCGTAATAGAAAAGTTTTTTATTTTCTCAGAGCATTTGTATGTGTAGCTCGTATTACATTTTTAGAAAAAATCACGTTTAATGCAAATGATGTCTTTATACTCAGCTGATTGAATCATACTTAACAGAGTATAAAAATTTGTGCTGAATAATTCAGACAGTTTTGGGAAAGAATAAGCTTTTAGTGACTGTCGAGAAATCCTAAGACCACTCCTATTCCTTACACATGTGAACGATCTTCCACTTTACAGTCAGCAAGCAAGAGTGATACTTTTGTACAGTTACCATCGTTGGGGATAAGATGAAATTGCAGTACATGAATTACAAATACTCTTGTATTCTGTACTATTTTACTCTGTATTCAAAACTATATAACTTGGACTTATACCCAAATCTACCCTCTGCTAATCCCTAAGCTCATATTAAACTCTTAGAGCATGCTGGAGCTCTTGGACAGCGATTTTAACTAACAATAACAGACTAATTTTAATTATATTTACTGGTTCTTCATAGAACCTGATATCTAATCAATTTAACAATGCAAAGAATAACGCTAGCTCCACCTCGAACCAACATAGTCAGTACAGAGGATAGTAACCGTTTGTTTTGTCATGAGCATTCCTTCACGAAAGAAGACGAAGTAAATATTCCAAAATTCGAAACCAGAACATCTTTTAGCATGAGTGACATAAAAGTAGATATCTTAGGTGTTGCGAAACAACTCAAATCACTTAGGAAAGGCAGGTCTTCCAGTCCAGATGGTCTACCAGTCAGGTTACTTTCAGAGTATGCAGACACAATAGCGCCTTTCTTAGCAATCATATACAACTGCTCAGTTGACGAAGGGTCTGTTCCTAAAGACTGGAAAGTAGCACAGGTCACGTCAATATTCAAGAAAGGAAATAGGAGAAACCCATTGAATTACAAACCCATATCACTGACTTCAATTTGCAATAGGATTTTGGAGGATATACTGTACTCGAACATTATGAATCATCTTGAAGAAAATGACTTTTGCGTGCATGTGGAGTATCGTCACAGTTGTGCGACTGGATTCGTGATTTCCTCTCAGAGAGGTCACAGTTCGTAGCGATAGCCGGTAAATCATCGAGTAGGACAGAAGTGATAACTGGCGTTCCGCAAGGTAGTGTCATTGGCCCTCTGCTCTTCCCGATTTATATAAATGATCTAGGTGATAATCTGTTCAGCCCCCATAGACTGTTTGCAGATTACGCTGATATTTACCATCTAGTAAAAACATCAGACGAGCAATTCCAATTACAAAATGATCGAGAGAGAATTTCTGTATGGTGCGAAAAGTGGCGATTAGCACTAAACAAAGAAAAGTGCGAGGTCATACACGTGGACACTGAAAGAAATCCGATAAATTTTGGGCATACGATAAATCGCACAAATCTAAAGGCTTTCAATTGGACTAAATACTTAGGAATTATAATTACGAGCAACTCAAATTGGAAAGACCACATAGGTAATATTGTGGGGAAGACACAACAAAGACTGCACTTTGTTGGCAGAGCACTTAGGAGATGCGACAAACCCACTAAAGAGACAGCCTACATTACACTTGTCCGTCCTCTGCTGGAATATTGCTGCGCGGTATGTGATCCTTATCAGGTAGGATTGACGGAGGGCATCGAAAAAGTGCAATGAAAGGCAGCTCGTTTCGTGTTATCGCGCAATAGGGGAAGAGTGTCACTGATGTGATACGCGAGTTGGGGTGGCAGTCACTGAAACAAAGGCAGTTTTATTTGCGGCGAGATCTATTTACGAAATTTCAATCACCAACTTTCTCTTCCGAATGCGAAAATATTTTGTTGACACCCAACTACCTAGGGAGAAATGACTGTCATAATAAAATAAGAGAAATCAGAGCTCGAACGGAAAGATTTAGGTGTTCCTTTTTCCCACCCACCATTCGAGAATGGAATGGTAGAGAAGTAGTAAGAAAATGGTTCGATAAACCCACTGCCAGGCACTTAAGTGTGAATTGCAGAGTAACCATATAGATGTAGCATAGTGGAGATATTATTTGACATTGTTCCAGTAAAGCTTTTACCATTTTCCTGCTATCTTTTTTTCATATTTGTAATCGTTCTTTGCAATGAGGTGCAATACAATCTGCATTTAGTAAGGAAAGGAAGTGGTGGTCCGGTTATACTGATCTCAAAAAGTGGTACTTTATATTTAGCTGCATTTATTGGTCTAAGACACTACCTTTAATATACATAACATTGATTCTAGGAGTGTAAATCACTTTTCGGATAATGGAAAAAGTTAAAACGGAACTTCAGTCACTATAGGGCAGAAGAGGCATGGGTTAAATTCAGCGTTGCTCCACGTAGCAGCATGTAACATCACATTCACACAAGAGTACGTAAAAACTACAGCAAAGAGGTAAGAGGGTTAGCGTGATAGATATTCGGACTAATTGTGCCAACTTGCACTGTCGGAAAGTGGAGCAAAACCTAGATTCATGACGACTGAGCTAATTATGTTATGCACTGTCAGAATGGTCACTATATCTGATATTCTACAAATGAAGCCTACGGCGAAGTTTAAAGTTTTATGGGCTATTATTCCAAACCAAGGAATTGAAACAATCTGCTTGGACTGACAGTTGGTAAAAAACACGCAGTGGTGGGAATCATAGAGTCCGTTAGCATTCACAAAAGCAACTCACTAGAAAATACTAAATTTGGACGTAAGACATGGCTGACGGCCATAATGATCATTCTACCATACTGCAGGAAATAAAACAACACTTAAATCACTCTCCATTTACGTACCACACGAACCGCTGTTACACACATGACCACACCTCACCTACAAATGTACAAGTAAAAGCTGAATTCTCGTAAAAGGTTATATCACGCTTTATAATACCGCGTTTGGAAAACATTAATACACTTTAAAAACACTCTGATAGCTCAAGTGGACTTGGAACAGATTGCACGTACCTATGTAGTGAGCACTGTAGTTTGTAAGGGGTCCGTAGGCCCTTACTATAAATTTGCACTCGGCACAGGTCGATAGGGCGAACAACCGATTGTGTCGTGTTGCGAGAGCGAGTGTGGAGTTGAGCCAGTGCCATGTTGCGGGTAGAGGTGTGTGGAGGTGGTTGTTGAAATGTAAGGCTTGGACGGAGAAGGGAGTCGCCATCGCAATGGTTAGACCCCTTTGTACTAGAAATAATACCGGGAAAGACAAGAAGTATTATTACGAAAGTGATCAGTGACATTTCTAGGGCCGATATTTTGGTTTCGCGTCTATCGCGCCGGCATCACCTTGGATTGCAGTGGTGGATTGCAGTGTTGGATGCAGTGATGGATTAGCGTGTGACGATAATGGAAAATGAAGATGCCTGTGCTGAGATTAGCCGTAATTAGATATGCATGACGAAGGCAGTGGCTGTCTCCTTTTTTTTCTTGTATTTTTGAGACGAATATATGTTCGTAATTAGTGAAACTGTGTTGGTGTTTTTCTTGTTACCAGACATTTCATTGTTACAGTATTGAACAGGACGGACTGGAAAGTAACAACTTCCGTAGCAGTCGATTCCGATTACCAGCCCCATTAGGTACACGGTCATATTAATAAAAAATATTGGGCTGCTATTCGATCAGATCAGGTCGGGATAAATAAATGGAGGTGTTACACCTTGGCTTACCGTGAAAGGACAAGTGCAATCTTCGGACGAATAGTAAGAACAATAGGTAGTTTTATCTTGCTGAACGCGAGAAAATATTTTCCAATTTCGGATGAAGACAGAGTATAAAATTTATAATCGCGACAAGAAACAGTGCATTTTGAACAATACGAAGTAATAGCATCTTACGATTGCAAATAAACTGTTTTTCTCGCCATATTAGATAAGAGTAATAGTGTCGATAAACTGTGTTATAATGTGCAAACGCGTAGATCCACACGAAAAACTGTGAAAAGTGAACACTAAAGAAAGACACGTGTGAACATTACCACAACAAAACGAGCTAAGAATTCGTCACGGAAGCTTTTAAAGAAGTGTTTAGCAGTAATGTTATGACCGAAATTGCTTTTTGAATAATGAAAATCGAGCAACTTCATGTGGACCCATAAACTGTTATGTAGGCGACAATTTATGTGGCGACGCAATTGTTGAATGACGTCACGCAGACCCATGCAGCAGCTGCGCCAAAGAACTTTGATCCGCGAGGTGATTTCACACATCATCCCAACTACCTGTGCAAGGAGTACGTCAGACGCAGACGCACTACACTGGGCAGCGACCAGCGCGACTTCGAGACACCGAGCGCCAACCCGGCATCTAGCGGCCGAACTACAAACTACGCCCACCTGCAGCGCCACGGAGCGGCTGACTGAGAACTACGACGACTCGCCACAGATCTTCAGCGCGACTTCACGCGGCTCCGGCGGCAGTACAGCGCCACGCCCACTTCAAACTTCAAACCATCGCGACTCGTGGTAACGTCAGTTTGTTTGTGAAGACAACTGGTTAGCATAACATTAAATTGCAGTACACTGTCTTCACGATAAATAAACAGTGTTAAACTGTGTTTTGCCTTAGGACAAGTGCCCAAAACACAGTAATTTCCGAAAGTTTGCGAAACATACTCTGAAATATAGCATACTTATTTATGCATACTGCACTGTCTAAATGGTGATTATACAGATATGCTCATTGTTTTTGGAGATTTTACATTTATAGATTTAATGAATGGTGTGATTTGTCTAATTTAAAACATTTTACATAAGCTGTGTATGTGAAAATTGATATTTAAAATTATTAGGTTTTGAGAGTCGTTATGTTCAGTACTCATACGTATTGTATCAATTTTGGGATTAACTGAAGATACTGCAGTTACTGTTTGATTAGTTTAGCGGTAATTAGGAGTGTTTTGGGTTACTAGAGGTTATTTTATATTACCTGCCTGTGCATCAAAAATAAACCAAACATGTGTACCGAAGATAAGCAGGAGGTTTGTGAGGCAGTAGCTGAAAGGAAAGGGATAGGACTGGAAGACAGACATGATTCAGGAATCAGTGATTATGGATTGTCATTAGAAAGCCCATTAGCACATTCAACTAGTTACCCCGAGACACCAGGGCAAACAACGAGAGATAAGCCAGTTTCATAGGGTGAGGATATACGGTCGATGTTAGCAGACTTGTTAGAGGAAACCAAGGCAACAAAAGTGAGGGAAGAAATATTCCACAAATCATTAGAGGAAGGTTTACAAGAAACTAGAGAAAGGGAAGAAATATCCCGTAAATCATTAGAGAAAGGTCTACAAGAAACTAGAGAATCATTAAAGGAAGATGTACAGGAAACCAAAGAAAGCTTAGAAAAATCATTTAAGGAAACACTAGCACAAGAGATCAAAACATCACAAATGAAGATAGAATATAATCTGAAGTAGGAAATGCAGGAGTTACAAGAACGACTGAAGATGGACATCAACGAGAGAGAGAGTAAGCTACAGAAGAGCATAGACCAAGTCCAGTGAGACGTGAAGAAGAAGGAAGGAAAGTTAACAAAAAAGATAGAAGACGATATTGAAGAAACTAAAGCCGAATTGGGAGAAAGGATCGCCGAAGTGGAAACAAATTGCAATCATCGAATCGCCGAGGTGACGCAGATGCAGAAACAATACAATGATGCGGTTAAGGGGATAGGAGATAGGCAAAACCAACTGGCTGTCAATCTGAGAAATGCTATAGCCATGCAACGAGCAGAGGATAACAAGAGGGTTGCAATGGAGGTCAGGCAATTACAACAGGGAGTGCAACAACTGGAGAGCAAGACAGAGGAAATTGATAAACGAATTAGCAATGCCACTTTAACCGTTGGGGAAGGTAGAGTCATTACCTTGATGAGCAGTGATAATCGGTACGTCCAAAATAATACAGGGCAGAAGTTTAAACCGAAAGGAGGGTTGCACCCAATGATATTTATGTAATGGTTAAAAGGAGTTTTCCCAGCACATTTCAAAGACGCAGACAAGATTCAATTTGCAATAGATAGGATGGAAGGTGAGGCCTTCACTTGGGGAGTCAGGAAGAAGGAAGGGACTACTAGTTATGATCAGTTTGAAGGGGAATTCGCGAAGAAATACTGGTCCAAAAGTCATCAGTGTGCAGCACTGGAGGACCTACTACACCGCAAGTCACTTAATACATGGAGAGGAACGTTGAGAGAGTTTGCCGAACATTTGTGGGAATTGAACGAGACCTTGGAACCACCCCTGAGTGATGACATAATGATATCAGCGATAAAAAGAAGATTGAGCCGGAGAATGCAAGAAACTGTATCTGGGAGCCTGATTAAAGATAAAGATACTGTAATGGAAGTATTGGAGCAATTAGAAACTATTCACGCACAGGAAAACAATCAGATGTGTGATCAGAACCAAGATGGAAATAATTACCATCAAATTCATTTTGATGGCCCACCAAATTACAGAGGTAGAGGTGGGGGTAATAGACGTAGGAACCATGGCAATGGTCGACAGTTTCACCACAATCATGGGAGAGATGATGATGATAATGACAGGAATTATGAGAGAAGAGATGATAGACAAAGGGACCACGAGGTATGAATTGAAGAAAGTTAGGTGTAGGGAGCCAGCAACTCTTTTGCTGGTATACCAAGTGGCGACTGGTACACCCAGCTGGGTGAGACTTTATTTCTTATTTCAAGTTTCACTCCTCTACCATCTTTCTCTATCCTTAGGTTAAGAAAGTTAGTGTGTAGTAGTTGGGATTGGTAGTGGTCATCCAAGTGATTCAGTCTGGAACCATGTAGCATATTTATAGTTGACTTAAAATAAGGATAAGTAATTACTGTTGATGTAGAGTGTGAGATGTCAGAGAATCAATAAGTCAAAAATCAGCTTAGTGTCAGTACATTGCAAAATTATTAGTGCCAGAAGTAATAAAATGAGAACCAGATCAGAAAGCTAATGTTTATAAAATGTGGTGGGAAGCTAATTGGTCAAACAAGAGTTTGTGTAATCTTATAGAGTTGTTTTGTGAGGCATGAAAAGATCAAACTGTTGTAAGAAAGTTGAAGTAATGTATCAGCTTGTAATTAGGATGGCATATAAGGAAACAAACGCATGACGAGATAGTTGTTCGAATAAATGATGTGAAATATGATGAACGGAGAGGCCAAGGAGCCAGGAGTAGTAAATTTATATAGTTATTGCAGCAGATATGGAGGATTGATGTAAGTTGAAGATATATATTTATTTGCAGTTGAAGTTGCTGTTAAGTTGAGAGAATTATGTGTAATGAAATGTATTGAGTATGAGATGTTTGAAGTATTGAAGTGTATGGAGGATTGGTGTAGGTTGAAGATAGATATACATTTATTTGCAGTTGAAGTTGCTGTTAAATTGAGGGAGTTATGTGTAAAGAAGTGTATTGAGTATGAGATGTTTGATGTATTGAAGTATGTCATTTAGCACATGAGCAACATCTGTTTGCAAGTTATTTGTAGGTATATATGTTGATCTGGAGTATGCTGATAAAAGAGAAAGGGTAAGTCATGAGTCATGAATAATTCATGTATCCAATTAGCTATCAGAGTCAGTTATCGTTATACTTAGGTCGGGCTTTAGAAGCAGGATTCTGGCACTGTGTAATAAATAATAAATATCCGTATGGTGGATTTGAATTAATGTCAGTATAACAGGAAATATTGTACCTCTCATCTAAGCTTTCTTGATAACAATTCAGATATGGCAGTAATGTTTGGCAAAATGAAATTATCAGTAGTTTAAAATTTTTTCATTGGATGACCACATTAGTTATAGTTATGCAAATAGTTACATGAGACATACTTAGTGCAATAATGGAGCATTTAATATTATGGAATCTGTAGAGGTATGAGGGATTGTAAAATAATTGCATAAGTCAATGTATAAATATTTTGTTTTGATACTCTATTTTGCTTGTGTTAAAGACTCAAATGGATAAGTTGTGGATTTCTTCCTTAACTTTAATTTGTGTTGACCAAGTGAGTTATAGTTAGAGTGATAGTAGGATGGACGGCATGAACCCCGCTGAAAAGATGGCATACCAAAGGGGTAGCTGGCATTCAACTAGTTTTTTTGTCCTTGTCTTTGCTGTAGCAAGTTATAACAAATATGTAGTTAATGACTCGTACAAACCTTTGAAAGTGAAGATTTTTGGTAATTGAATGTAAGATAAGTTTGTAAATATATTTACCATGCCATATTAATTAAGACAGATTGATGTATGATGTTTCTGTAGGGGCAGTGTGCTACCACAGCCAATAGGGTATTATTTGTAATATAATAACTCATATGTCATGTGTTCACGTAATAATTTTTGATTGTATGTTGTGTGTTACATTCAATATGGACTATAGAGGATTATTGCTGCTTGATGGAAAATTGTGATTTGGACAATGCCATGTTTGTGAGATGTAATAACCTTTTGTAGAATATTATTGTGGAGGCAGCCCACTACCGGAGTCGAGGGATTATTTGGTGAATTGTAATTTCATTAATTATTTACACTGCGTGTTTTGTTCAGGTGTAATAATATCTAATTTCTTTGCCAATTCTTTTACACCAGAGGCTCCAACGAAGTTTTCGAGGGCGGGGATGTAAGGGGTCCGTAGGCCCTTACTATAAATTTGCACTCGGCACAGGTCGATAGGGCGAACAATCGATTGTGTCGTGTTGCGAGAGCGAGTGTGGAGTTGAGCGAGTGCCATGTTTCGGTTAGAGGTGTCTGGAGGTGGTTGTTGAAATGCAAGGCTTTAACGGAGAAGGGAGTCGCCATTGCCGTGGTTAGACCCCTTTGTACTAGAAATGATACCGGGGAAGAGAAGAAGTATTATTACGAAAGTGATCAGTGACATTTCTAGGGCTGATATTTTGGTTTCGCGTCTACCGTGCCGGCATCACCTTGGATTGCAGTGTTGGATGCAGTGATGGATTAGCCTGTGACGATAATGGAAAATGATGAAGCCTGTGCTGAGATTAGCCCTAATTAGATATGTATGACGAAGGCAGTGGCTGTCTCCTTTTTTTCCTTGTGTTTTTGAGACGAATATATGTTCGTAATTAGTGAAACTGTGTTGGTGTTTTTCTTGTTACCAGACATTTCATTGTTACAGTATTGAACAGGACGAACTGGAAAGTAACAACTTCCGTAGCGGTCAATTCCGATTACCAGCCCCATTAGGTACACGGTCATATTAATAAAAAATATTGGGCTGCTACTCGATCAGATCAGGTCAGGATAAATAAACGGAGGTGTTACAAGTTCCAATACAAGTCGCAAATAAACTGCCCAGATTTTATAAAATAACTGAGTAGAAGTATTGTGGCCCAGCTTCTGTCCTCTTCAGAAGGCATTTAAAATGATTAACCACCCGCAAAACTTCGAATTTCAAGTTATCTGCGGTTACAGAATCGGCGTAAAAATGTGCTCAAGAACTCGTTACAAATAAGCTGATATAAAATTTAGCTTCATTGCACACAACTTTATTAATTAAGCAACAATGCGATACATTCTCTGAGATGAAGAGATTTTTACTAGCAATTAATTCCCAAAGAAGAGTACAGCTGGCAGCTAACAACCATACCCAATGGTCACGATTACAATTTACCAATTACCACATGCCAATAAAATTATGATAATAAAACCATCTTCTAACACTCTCCTGACTAAATTGCCTTGAAACGACGCATTACGAACGTTATCCACGACGATATAACTCGTTTTTATATCTTTTACTCGTCATATCGGCAAGAGCTCCACAGCAGCGTCTGCATCTCACGCCAGCTCGTGTAACAGCATGGCGGACTTCCGGAGACAACGTCTCCTTGTCCATCTTCCCGCAAGGGAACCTCTCCTATTGGCTATAGCCATCTGATCCCCTGTACTCCCGACTCTGTCGCTCTTTTCCGAAGCCTACAGGCAATCTCTTTCCTTAGCTTTCCCACAGGCTATGCTATGACAAAGCCCACTGCACTCTGTCTTCGGCTAGTCCCTCACCTTTCTGTATGCCATCACATTCAAACCTCACGTAATCACTTATCATGGAAGGGTATAGGCAGGAACTGGGAAGTTGACACATTAAAATAAAACACAAATTGGTCCATTCTCGTACCACAGGGCCATATTTCAAATTATTTTTTGTTAATCCACCGAGCACCACGATAATCAGTCTAGAGATGATCAAACATCACTGGCATGAAAATGGTTTAAATGGAGTGAACGAACAGTACCGCTTCACTCTTTCAGACGATGCTAGTGCTATAATCAATTCACTAAAGAGAAATCAAGAGAAGATATTGTTAATGATGTTTTACAAATACTTAAGTAGTAGTTCCATGAAAATGGACTATCCCTAAATTTTGAGAAAACACACTATATTGAATTCTGTACAACAAATACAGACATACCAACAATTGACGTAGCACACGATCAGAAGTCAGTTAATAGAGTAGAATGCTCCAAGTTTTCGGTTGTGCACATTGATGGAAACGTGAACTGGAGAAAGCATATTTCTGGACTGCTCAGACAACTGGTTTAACTATTTTTGATCTTTGTACAACGGGTCTTGGAAGCAAATGAATCAACCTCCTGACATATTTTACGTATTTACAGTCAGTAATAGCTTATGGAAGAGTTTTTGGCATAACACATCACATAGAAAGGAAGTGTAGATTGCATAAAAGCGGCCAGTTCGAATAGTATGTGGTGTTCACCGTGGTCATGTAGGTAGGTCTTAAAGGAATTAGGCTTTCTAACAGCAGCAGCTCAGAAAGGAGTTTAATTCGCAGCAAGTCAAATTTTTGTTTATTTAGTCAGTAGCATAAAATGTCTGACAGGTGCAAAGCAAGTTTCAAATATAGAATCTCAAGTAATTTTTCGTGGACAAATCCTGGTCCATGAGCAAGTTGATACTGAAAATCTAGAAGTCTGTAAAACTGGTAATTGAAAAGAACCAATGGTTTTTAAATGTAATCGCATGAGCAGAAATAAAAAATAAGGCTCGTTTCACATCATCTCGCTGAAAGAATCATTCAAACGATTTATATAACATGCAACTAACTAACTCTGTTGTACGGTAGAAATCGTTTTAACTTATGTGTGCAAAAGCAACCATATTCTAATTCGTAGACTAACGGAATGTATCAGTTGTGGACAAACTGTTAGCTAAATGAGACAATTAAAGGACTAAATCGATTTACTCATGAATAAGCGTATATGTTCACTTATCTTGTGCTACTGACATAGTGATGTGAACGTATGAAGGGTAAGCTACCCAGTTGTTGGCACTTTAAGAACATGTTTGTAGGATAACATACGTATCCTCGACACTTGCTTTTCTTGAAGTATAATTCTATCACAAAACATACTAGAATATTAAAGTAAGATTATACTACAACTACAAAAGTTTTATCCTTTATTTTCCATATGAAATAAGTTGCTAAAAAATATGTAAAATTTTACCAGTTATTGGCACAATTTTCCAGTACTTGGCATCCACATTATAGCAGTCATTGGCACCTCCCAATTTATACTGACCTTACTTATCATAATTAATATTATTGCTCACAACTATCACAAGCTGTTCCTAATACTTGGTGCTGCAGTAGAAGGTAAAAATTAATATAAATAAAAACAATTAAGAATCAACTTATTAATTCAGTAAAATTACATAACACTCTATACAAATACAACTATGAGTTACAGAAACACCAGACTGAGTTTGTTCGACTTCCTTTTCTTTGTGTGAGTTCTGTTTCTGAAGAACTGCTATGCATAGGCGTTTTGGTGATGCAAGCAGTAAGAATTTATTCCACTGATTCAGAGAAATCACCTTCATCATCAAAATCATCATTATTGTCACTATCATGTACCACATAACAATTATGGCATAAAAAACCATCATCTGAGTCATCTGGGTATTAATATGATGCGCAATGGGGATACATGTAGAACGGAAAAGGTTTTTACATTGATTACATTCATATCCCTTCTTTGAAGACACACTTCTTGTACATCTGAAGCACATTCCACAAAACTCTATTTCTTTATTCTTCATGCAACCACTCGTAGAACCTGGAGCGTTCTCAGCATTTGAATGCTTAGCTTGGGATATCGGCTCTGTCGGAATGCTGGTATCTCTCTTCATGTTATATTTGTTAACTTGTTCAGTAACATTTTCATCTTATCTCCTCTCCTTTCGTTTTTCTTTCTGTTTCATGGCGTCCTCCTTCATTTTTATCTGTTCCTCTGGCAGTTCATTCCACTTTCTTAAAGTTAAAAGAATGGAACTCGTTTCACTTGACGCATTCCCTTCCTTTTTGGTGTTTCTAGCCACAGAAGCCGCTCCCCCCCCCCCCTCCCAATGAACCATGGACTTTGTCGTTGGTGGGGAGGCATGCTTGCCTCAGCGATACAGATGGTCGTACCGTAGATGCAACCAGAACGGAGGGGTATCTGTTGAGAGTCCAGACAAACGTGTGGTTCCTGAAGAGGGGCAGCAGCCTTTTCAGTAGTTGCAGAGGCAATAGTCTGGATGTTTGACTGATCTGGCCTTGTAACACTAACCAAAACGGCCTTGCTGTGCTGGTACTGCGAACGGCTGAAAGCAAGGGGAAACTACAGTCGTAATTTTTCCCGAGGGCATGCAGCTTTACTGTATGGTTAAACGATGATGGCGTCCTCTTGGGTAAAATATTCCGGAGGTAAAATAGTCCCCCATTCGGATCTCCGGGCGGGGACTACTCAAGAGGACGTTGTTATCAGGAGAAAGAAAACTGGCGTTCTACGGATCGGAGCGTGGAATGTCAGATCCCTTAATCGGGCAGGTAGGTTAGAAAATTTAAAATGGGAAATGGATAGGTTAAAGTTATATATAGTGGGAATTAGTGACGTTTGGTGGCAGGAGGAACAAGACTTTTGGTTAGGTGAATACAGGGTTATAAATACAAAATCAAATAGGGGTAATGCAGGAGTAGGTTAAATAATGAATAAAAAAATAGGAGTGCGGGTAAGCTACTACAAACAGCATAGTGAACGCCTTATTGTGGCCAATATAGACACGAAGCCCATGCCTACTACAGTACTACAAGTTTATATGCCGACTGGCTCTCCAGATGATGAAGAAACTGATGAAATGCATGATGAGATAAAAGAAATTATTCAGGTAGTGAAGGGAGACGAAAATTTAATAGTCATGGGTGACTGGAATTCGAGAGTAGGAAAAGGGAGAGAAGGAAACATAGTAGGTGAATATGGATTGGGGTAAGAAATGAAAGAGGAAGCCGTCTGGTAGAATTTTGCACAGAGCATGTCTTAATCATAGCTAACACTTGGTTCAAGAATCATAAAAGCAGGTTGTATACATGGAAGAATCCTGGAGATACTAGGAGGTATCAGATAGATTATATAATGGTAAGACAGAAATTTAGGAACCAGGATTTAAATTGTAAGACATTTCCAGGGGCAGATGTGGACTCTGACCACAACCTATTGGTGATGAACTGTAGATTAAAACTGAAGAAACTGCAAAGAGGTGGGACTTGAAGCAGATGGAACCTGGATGAACTTACTAAACCAGAGATTGTACAGAGTTTCAGGGAGAGCATAAGGGAACAACTGACAGGAATGAGGGAAAGGTATACAGTAGAAGAAGAATGGGTAGCTCTGAGGCATGAAGTTGTGAAGGCAGCAGAGGATCAAGTAGGTAAAAAGACGAGGGCTAGTAGAAATCCTTGGGTAGTAGAAGAAATATTGAACTTAATTGATGAAAGGAGAAAATATAAAAATGCAGTAAATGAAGCAGGCAAAAATGAATATAAACGTCTCAAATATGAGATCGGCAGGAAGTGCAAAATGGCTAAGCAGGGATGGCTAGAGTACAAAAAAATGGTTCAAATGGCTCTGAGCACTATGGGACTCAACTTCTGAGGTCATTAGTCCCCTAGAACTTAGAACTAGTTAAACCTAACTAACCTAAGGGCATCACACACATCCATGCCCGAGGCAGGATTCGAACCTGCGACCGTAGCGGTCTCGCGGTTCCAGACTACAGCGCCCAGAACCGCGCGGCCACTTTGGCCGACGCTAGAGGACAAATGTAAAGATGTAGAGGCTTATCTCACTAGGGATAAGATAGATATTGCCTATAGGAAAGTTAAAGAGATCTCTGGAGAGAAGAGAACAACTTGTATCCGTATCAAGAACTCAGATGGAAACCCAGTTCTAATCAAAGAAGGGAAAGGAGAAAGGTGAAAGGAGTATATAGAGAGTCTATACAAGGGCGATGTACTTGAGGACAATATTATGGAAATGGAAGGGGATGTAGATGAAAATGAAATGGGAGATACGATACTGCGTGAAGATTTTGACAGAGCACTGAAAGACCTGAGTCGAAACAATGACCCGGGGGTAGACAACATTCCATTAGAACTATTGACGGCCGTGGGAAAGCCAGTCCTCACAAAACTCTACCATCTGGTGAGCAAGATGTATGACACAGGCGAAATTCCCTCAGACTTCAAGAAGAATATAATAATTCCAATCCCAAAGAAAGCAGGTGTTGACAGTTGTGAAAATTACTGAACTATCAGTTTAATAAGTCACAGCTGCAAAATACTAACACGAATTCTTTACAGACGAATGGAAAAACTGGTAGAAACCGACCTCGGGAAAGATCAGTTTGGAATCCGTAGAAAAGTTGGAACACGTGAGGCAATACTGACCTGACGACTTATCTTAGAAGAAAGATTAAGAAAAGGCAAACCTACGTTTCTAGCATTTGTAGACTTAGAGAAAGCTTTTGACAATGTTGACTGGAATACTCTCTTTCAAATTCTAAAGGTGGAAGGGGGAAAATACAGGGAGTGAAAGGCTATTTACAATTTGTACAGAAAGCAGATGGCAGTTATTATAGTCGATGGACATGAAAGGATGAAAGGGAAGCAGTGGTTGGGAAGGGAGTGAGGCAGGGTTATAGCCTCTCCCCGATGCTATTCAATCTGTATATTGAGTAAGCAGTAAAGGAAACAAAAGAAAAATTCGGAGTAGGTATTAAAATCCATGGAGAAGAAATAAAAACTTTTAGGTTCGCCGATGACATTGTAATTCTGTCAGAGACAGCAAAGGACCTGGAAGAGCAGTTGAACGGAATGGACAGTGTCTTGAAAGGAGGATATAAGATGAACACCAACAAAAGCAAAACGAGGATAATGGAATGTAGTCGAATTAACTCGGGTGATGCTGAGGGAATTAGATTAGGAAATGAGGCACTTAAAGTAGTAAAGGAGTTCTGATATTTGGGGAGCAAAATAACTGATGGTGGTCGAAGTAGAGAGGATACAAAATGTAGACCGGCAATGGGAAGGAAAGCGTTTTTGAAGAAGAGAAATTTGTTAACATCGAGTATAGAATTAAGTGTCAGGAAGTCGTTTCTGAAAGTATTTGTATGGAGTGTAGCTATGTATGGAAGTGAAACATAGTCGATAAATAGTTTGGACAATAAAAGTATAGAAGCTTTCGAAATGTGGTGCTACAGAAGAATGCTGAAGATTAGATGGGTAGATCACATAACTAATGAGGAGGTACTGAATAGAATTGGGGAGAAGAGGAGTTTGTGGCACAACTTGACACGAAGAAGGGACCGGTTGGGAGGACATGTTCTGAGGCATCAAGGGATCACAAATTTAGCATTGGAGGGCAGCGTGGAGGGTAAAAATCGTAGAGAGAGACCAAGAGATGAATACACTAAACAGATTTAGAAGGATGTAGGCTGCAGTAAGTACTGGGAGATGAAGAAGCTTGCAGAGGATAGAGTAGCATGTGGAGCTGCATCAAACCAGTCTCAGGACTGAAGACCACAACAACAACAGACACAGAAGCTCTTTGTTTATACATTTGGTTGGAGTTTTGTTTATTGTAGGCGTAGGATTATCTTCTATGTCACCTCTTCCTGATGATCTCTGGCTAGCTTCTTCACTCGCAGTATGTTGTAGATTTGAAATGTTCAGATTTTCATCAGAAAGGGACACGTTGGCGTCTGTCGTGGTTTCAGTAACTTGCTGTTCCTCTTTTTGGTTTTCATTTTCATAACATTCTCATACTCGATACAGAAGACAGAAATCTTCTCCATGACCATTATTTATCACATCTGTACAGTCCCAAATTCTTTTATTTTCGCTTCTCCAGGAACTCAAATATAAGCGTCTAGTGGAAGAGGTAGGATTTTTAACTTTCTGTTATAGCTGCTAACATTATTGCGATTAGAAACATTTCGACCCAAGCACTTTGAGGAATAAATATCATTGCTGTTCCAGGGGTACAAACCGGCAGCTCTGAAACCATTTTAATTGGTTTTCAAGGTTCATTTTTTCAAGCATTTCTTTCAATATTGGTACAAAGCCGTCCTAAGTTATAGCTTTCCCACCGTTTTTGTTTGCCATGTGAATGCAGCATTCATCCATTCACTGTTGAGAGGTCTGAAGGCAGCAGCATCAGCAGTCTGAAATATTTGTGTGGAATTGGGATACAAAGATGTCGGAATAATTTTAAGCTCTCGGCACATCTCGCTCAAGTGGTAATTTAAATTTTATGCTCACCAACAAACAAATTTACTGGTCGTTAGACGTTATTTTCTTGAAGGTATGGATGAAAAACGTTAGCTATGAATTCGAAGAAGGCTTCAGATTTCATCCATCCATTGTCGTTTCTCCCGATGCCCCACTTTTCAGGAATCTGTCTGATAACATTGATAGGAATTCTCTGATAAGGGTAAATTATCATTGGAGGGAACGTCTTCCCGTCTGCTGACAGTGTGCACATGACAATGAGAGTAGCTATGGCTGGACCCTTCTCTACTTCGTAGACATATTTACAGCCAGTGGGTGCAAGTACAATATCTTTCTTAAGACAAAGAACAAAATTAGTTTCATCGCCGTTGAAAACACGGCTCGGACGTGACTGTACATCATGTACGTTTTTTTCCCTTAAGGTGGTCTTCTGTGGACGTAAACCATCCCCTCACGTCTTATTCACTAACAGAAGCACTTGCAGCAGTTACACCCTCGGGTGTTCTTTCAGAAACTTCCGGATACCTTTTTAAAAAAGGCAGAATACCATTTGTTACCAGGGTGTCACCCTTGAAGGCATTAGGACGTTTATTGTTCTGAAGAAATTCTCTCACGTTTGGCTGAATATTTTGTTTTCGCCGTGGGAATCCCTTCCGAGCACATTCAAAGATCCACCTGAAAATGTAATTAAGAATATTGTCAGAAATAACGAATTAACTTGTAAATTGTCAATGAGTCGAGCTACAGGGGTACCAATACTCATAGAACAAGGGAGCTTTCCTCCTCTTTGCTGGGTATAGGCACTGGCCCATGGTATGTTTTGGTATATTTATCACTCGGCTGGAATTGTAATGTTGATATGGGAATCCTGTACATTCTGGACGCTGCTTTGAATGAGATGCCTTTCTTTATTTCTTGGAGTTCGTTCTGAAGGCTTTCTTCACTATATGATTCTTTACGTCTAAAACTCGTATTTGACTCAATTTCCTTCCATAATGAAGAAAGAGAAGCAAAAAAATGTTAAAACCAATGCCAATTATTACAACTGCAGTCTTCGCGAAATCCACAGCTTAAACTTCTGCACTTTTTAAGTTAGAATGTTTGTATTTATTTCAGTAACTTCATACTGATTGTATATGATAACTATGGTGTCATAATTTTAAAATATGAGATGTCCACATAATTACAAGAATGGTTGGCTCTGAACACTATGCGACTTAGCTTCTGAGGTCATCAGTCGCCTAGAACTTAGAACTAATTAAACCTAACTAACCTAAGGACATCACACACATCCATGCCCGAGGCAGGATTCGAACCTGCGACCGTAGCGGTCGCTCGGCTCCAGACTGCAGCGCCTAGAACCGTACGGCCACTCTGGCCGGCCCCACACAATTACAGCACTTAATATACGGCAGTATTTCTAAACTTACCACTTAGAAAATCCTTTCTTGCACAAGGAATTTCACAACAATCTACTTGATGTCAGATTCTCGCCAAATCAGTTTCCAGAAGGCGTTGAAAGATATGCAGCGAAACAAGCGAAAGCAGAAGTTTTCATCTGTTTCTAAAATAGCACTACCAACTTAAAAATTCCCTTATTACACAATGTTTCTTAGCAGGGTGGCAATTACTGGTGGGCTGTCAATGATAGGGTCGTTTACCCTATCTAGAGTGTGATGTGTGACGGTTCATTGTGAATACGGAGTATGAACGTGTCATGAAGAACATGCAAAGGAAGTTCCACACGCACACAGCTGAACATGCTTGCCGCTATGTGCAATCGACATGATAGTCGACAGTCGCATTTTGCCAGACGGTAATGCCGGTGCCACGGACGTGGAAGTTCCTTAGAAAGTTAAAAATATGTGCCATGAAACGCTGTAATCAATGCACTACTCAGACATTTAATAATTGCAAACATGGATATACGAACAGTTTTTCAGGGAGATGCCAAGATGAGACTCGATTTTCCACAAACCGTCGTCTGGTGTAAGGAATGAACGGAATATGTCAGGTAGTGGCACAGACTGCCGTCTTCCGAAATCGATTCCAGTTGTGCTAAGGTAAAACGTGATATAAACATTTGCTGAAAATCCGGTTTCCATTTCAGGAAGCATTTTTTTTCATTTTGAGCTATTTATTAGTGTTTGTTGTACGAATGTTGCATACAATCCTGCCATCGGTTTTGCTGGATGGCGCCTTTCGAGAGCTGCTCTCGGTAACCATTGTGAGGGGTGCGACATTCCTGGCTGTTCAAAGGAAAACTACACCGATAACACGAGGCAACATCATTCCAACGACGTGTTAACAACGAAGTAAAATATAAGTATTGTAAAAAAATTATGAACAAGGAAAACTATAAACGCTGTAGATAGTAAACTCGCCCCTTCCACTCATCTCAAGAGTAAAAATTTGAATCACGTTTAATGTTAATACGAAGATCACAATTAGGATACAAAAATGTGACATGCACGTGAACCAAACTGCACAAACCTGTCACAGATATTTCAATATGTTATTCAAAATCTTCAATATTTTCAAATGTCCCATCATTTTGAATTGTATAAAGTCAGTAACTCATGGCTGAAATCTCCTCTTAAAGTTTCACCTGATTTACCTCAAGACTTGACCAAATGGTGCAGTACAAGAAAATAACCAATGGAAATATATTCAGTCTTGAGAGCGAACGTAGCCGTAGTAAGAAAGATTATAACTGCTGAAAAATAAAGTGGAATCACATCCTTGATGTATATAGATGTCAATGAAAAGAAAATGAAAAGTATTTTGTGGAGGTGGTGTTGTATAGCTGTAATGAATGTTAAGAACGGCACTATGCAATACGCAGCTGTAGCGGTACATTTTATTATAGAAGACCGATTTTGATTTAGGACCAGACCATCATAGGGTCCAAAAAAAGTCTCAGCTATGCATCTGCTTAATTATACTGCTAGTCACTGGATGTACGATATTTCAACTTTACTATTAGTTGTGTATGTATAACACTATGTCCATTTACCCTCAGCCGTGTGACACAATTGAAGGCTATAGGGGTAAATAGACACTATGTTATACATATACAGTAAATTCCGTATTTCTAGATTTCCGGAAGGCGTTTGACACGGTGCCCAAATGCAGGCTGTTAATGAAGGTACGAGCATGTGGAATACGTTCACAGAAATATGAGTGGCTCGAAAACTTCTTAAGTAATAGAACGCAGTATGTTGTCCTCGACTGCGAGTGTTCATCAGAGACAAGGCATCGTCAGGAGTGCCTCAGGGAAGCGTGAAAGGACCACTGTTGTTCTCTACATACATCAATGATTTGGCGGACAAAGTGGGCAGCAATCTTTGGTTGTTTACTGATGATACTGTGGTGTACGGTAAGATGTCGCAGTTGAGTGACTGTAGGAAAAGACGACTTAGACAAAATTGCTAGTTCGTGTGATGAATGGCAGCTAGCTTCAAATACGGAAATTGTAATTTAATGAGGATGAGTAGCAAGAACAATCCTGTAATGTTCGGATACGGTATAACTAATGCTCTGCTTGGCACAGTAAAGTCAATTAAATATCTGGACGTAACGTTGCAAAGCAATATGACATGGAACGAGCATGTGAGAACTGTGGAAGGGAAGAGACTTTGCTCTATTGGGAGAATTTTAAGGAAGAGTGGTTCATATATAAAGGAGACTGCGTATAAGACGCTGGTGCGACCTATTCTTTAGTATTGCTCGAGTGTTTTGGATCCGTACCAGTCAGATTGAAGGAAGACATCGAAGCAAATCAGAGGCGGGCTGATAGATTTCTTACCAAGATCTTCAAGCAACACTTAAGTGACATGGAGGTGCTTAGAGAGCTCAAACTGGAATCCCTGGAAGGAAGACGACGTTCTTTTGGAGAAACGCTATTGAGAACATTTAGGGAACCGGGATTTGAAGCTGCCGGGTGATTCTGCTGCCGCGAACATACATTGCACGTTAGGAACACGAAGATGAGATACGAGAAATTAGGACTATATGGAGGCATATGGGCATATAAATAGTCGTTTTTCCCTCGTTCTACTTGTGAGTGAAATAGGAGAGGAAGCGACTAGCAGTGGTACAGAGTATCCTCCACTCTCCATGCTTGTGGAGTATCTATGTAGATGTGGGATAGTAATTATGGAATATTGTGCATCTGATAACTGGTGCTATAATGACGCAGCTGCATAGCTGAGGTAGTTTTTAGACCAGATAATGGTCTGACCCAAGACGGAAATAGATCGTCTGTAATAAACATACCGTTACCTCTGTGTATTGCATAAAGCAGCTCTTAACTAAAATAATTAACTTAGTGATATGGTCTTGGTAAAAAAACAAAAAAAAAGAATTGAAAATTACCTTCACCTATATTGAGACCAAGATGTCAATATTGAGACCGACAATAAGCGTTCACTGTACACGCACTTTCCTTATCTGTCTGTAGTGATAATTTTTGCGAATCACTGTCGTCTGAGACTAAAAGGAAAAGACAGTCTTATTGCCTTTGTGGTTGGGGATCTATTTTGAGGACTGCAATGAGTGTACAAGTTTGTCGAAATAACGGCTATCAACTGTTATTTATTTTTGCGTAAGTTGTAACTGAAATAATTTCTCTATAGACAGCAAACTCCTTCGTGCTTGACCCTCAGTTTGTCAAATCATGAACATAGCACGTATTACATCACCCACGTAACACTTATGTAATGATGTGCGAAGTATGAGAATACTGTCTAGAAAAACCGTATTCATACAGCATTTACCACAATTGGAACGGCAGGTTTATTTACTCCATTTCGTGTATTACCATAAGGCCGTATTTCAACAATAGATTCTTTCTCATCACGTTAACAGGCCAGAGTAGGTATTAACCGGGTAATTAGTATATTCATACAACCATATAGCTGGTTCCTTAATCATGCTGCGGAGAATGAAGACGTATCCCGTACTTAGTTGGGTGCGCCAAATAAGGATTGAACTTCGGAAGTACATACCGTCTTACATGTCCATAGGAAAATGTCAAGGCATCGTTATATACGATGATGAACCGAGGACCTGCTCCGGCTGCGTGCAGGCCGGTCACGTCCAAACTGAGTGTCTTCAGCGACGTCCAGTACAGTTATCTCGGGACATCCAGCACCCTCTACACAAGATGACGTCGCTGCTTGTTACGTACGTGGAAGCGCTCCGGAACGCCGTGGGTGACGCGCTGACAGGCCGTTGCCTAAAGGGTCTACGAGTACCGCTTCCTATGCCGCGTCACTGAGGGTGCAGATGAACTTGCCGCACCATCAGCCAACGAAGTCAGGGTTCTTTCACGTTCCCGTCGAACCCATTTCCAGATATGGAAGCTGATCCGCAAGAGGATAGCACTAAAGAACACCCCTCTGCGAACGTGGAGGCGCGGTTACGAAAACAACGGTCGCCGAAGAAGCGGATGTCAGCAGAAGACGAGACGAGCAGCACAAACGAGACGACGAACAGGATAGTGGGGATGACTACGATTCGCTACCACTGCCTGGCAAGGACGGCTTCACACCCACAGTGTCTGTGCTGCAGACCGCGGAGGAGCCGCAACCTCTAGGAGATGCGACGGAGACAACTATGGAGCAGAATTGCCTCCCACCAGTTAGTAATAGAGTCAACAGCGAGCTTCCCCGTCAGTTCAGTGGGAGACTAGGTACACGAAATGAATTAGACTGACGAGACGCAGGAGGCGAACATTCAATTACTGGCTCCCACAGACAACGAGCCGGGGAGCGTGTGGACCCGGTCAGGGGGAACGCTCCGTCACCACCAATTCGTTGGTGCGTGACGATACGATTTCCCACGCCTATCATATTAGCACAGTCAACATCAATGGTATTAGCGCCATGATAAAGATCCTAATGCTACTAAATATGTTGCGAATTGCGGACGTCTACATAGTTTTTCTGTAGGGGATACGAAACGATACCCCTATAAAGTTGTATGGTTATAACGACCTGTGATGGTACCATTGCTGAAGGGATGTCTCCTTAGTGAATGTTTATGCATATTCTGACTAAAGACGAAGCACGAACGAACAGATTTTTACACAGAGCAAGTGACACCACTCTTTTGAAGACGTGAGGAGGATTTCTGCGTTCTGCGCCCCGAAGACCAACGCCCACACTTCATCCCCTGTCCGGTGTTACAAACGCAGCATTGCATGACAACAGGTAGGTGAACCACGTATAGCGTACCCTCATGTATTTGCGACGAACATTTTATATTTGTTACGAATTAATGAACTGAGTGGCTTTAATCAAAGAAACGCTGTCTAATGTAATAACTAAAAAAACAGAAAATCAATGGACTTGAATTTAAGATTGGTAATTCTGCAATATGAATATAGTCTCTTTATACGAGGGCTATTCGGAAAGTAAGAAACGATAGGTCGCGAAATGGAAACCACAGTGAAAATCAAAACTGTTTTATTTGCAGCAGTTAGCTACAACTTCCAGCTAGTTATTTCCATAGTCGCCGATCCGACTTAGACGTTTGTCGTAGCGTTGTACCAACTTATATATGACATATAAAAGGCAGCCGCCAGTACTTTCCGCCAATTCTCTACGCTAGCTAACTGCCCATTGTCTGTGCCAACATGTTTTCTTCATAGCCAGCGTTTCATGTGAGCAGAGATGAAAATCAGAGGGAGACAATTACGGGCTGTATTGTGGGTAATCAAACATTTTCAAATGAAACCGATGCAGGACATCTACATTGCCCCTGCAGAATGCGGCTGAGAATTGTCTTGAAGAAGAAACCGCACGACAGTTATGTAATGTTGGCTGCATAGCTTCAGGCGAAATTTCTCACAATGCCCTCATACTTGGCGTGAGATACTATTGTTTTAGGTATCTTTATGTGCTTCCAGTCTGCTCAGAACTAAAAAGAACAACGCATAGTGATCCATGGGCATACTAGGGACGCTGCCCAACACACCTGTGCAAAAATTCATCGGATTTTCACTGTGGTTTTCGTTTCGCTACCGATCGTCCCTTACTTTCCGAATAACCCCCGTATAATGTGCTACTAAACAGTACATTTATAAATGTGACTCTTACAATTTAGTATATAGTATAGAAGCACCATTGTGATAGCATCTCTCTCCTTGACATTCTCTCTCTGGCGCTCTTTCTCTGACTCTGTCGTTGTTACAAGCTCTTCTACATCTTCCAGGTCTCTACGACTCTACAAAGTGTTACTAATTGCGAGATAGATTTTTAACGTAAACTGCTACGTAATGCTTTCATTTCGCAGTTGTAATCGCTCGGAGTCAAATAACGATGCATTCAACAATTCTAGCACGCTGGGCACTCGAGACAGTGTAGTATCATATGAGCTACAAGACAGCCGCCATTGCGTAGCAAATGTGAATTTTAATATTTTCCTTTACAACCAATTAGCACAACATTTCTATTTCATAGGAGCCTGCAGACCTGAAGGAGATTTTATTTACGTCGAAAGAAGTAGGTGTACAATGAGTGAGTGATTTTTCAGCTGGCTTGGCTACGAATCAACAAAGACGTAATTTCAAGTCATGTTATAAAGGACAGGCGTGGGAGTACGCGCTGTTAAACCATTACAGTAAAAGATATTTACTACGAAGATCATTTATAGTGTGGTGCTAAAATAGGTACTTTACGTAATTATAGCAGCATTTACGCCACGCAATCACAATAATTAGATGCAAGGCTCAATTCATGATTATTAAACTAATGCGGCTAAGAAATATCCCGTCATCTACGTCGTAAAAGAAAGTACTTTGCTAAAAATTCATGCAATATATCGCTAGCTAATTCCCAAAGAGTACCTGGATTTATTCAGAGAAAACCATAAACGCATTTAATTACAGCTAACGAAAATAATTTTTAGAATAGAGATACCACAAAATTGGCGCCAAATTAGGGCATGTGTGTGTGTGTGTGTGTGTGTGTGTGTGAGAGAGAGAGAGAGAGAGAGAGAGAGAGAGAGAGTGAGTGTGTCTTGGTGTTTCAAGTTACACATGCGCTTAAGTATTTTGACAGAGCTTCGAGAAAAACTGCAAATAACTGACACGCCTTTTACCCTTAGTCACTGTGACATTGACTATATATTTTCAAATCATTCACGTGAGACATGTCTGAAATTTCTTTCTGGTTTCCAGTCTAATTTTCTGCACACCATCCGCGTCTCATCACAGTGTGTCATTACACGGCACAGAGTGTCACGTATACCATAGCGGCAGTGGCGTGTGGTTTGGAGAGGCCTGCGGCAAACTGAGATCCGATATTGGCGGCTGCTGCGGCTGCGGCGAGAGCGCCGCTGCCAGTCAACTGTGCACCGCAGATAACAAAGAAGTGGCGGCAGAAACAGCGGCGCCGCCGCCGCCTTGCTGTCTGATTCGCTACCCTGGCACAATGGGCGCCGCTTCTTTCTCTGCCGCTGCCGCGAGGCCGTGGACGGGGCCGTCACCCGTCACGACAAAACTCCGCCCTCTCTGCCGTGTCCAGCGGCGCAGCGGCCCGACAAAATTGGATTTACTTGATGGCAATGGCCGCTCGAAGTGACAACAGAAAATTCTTTGTAAACAGGGCGATTGTTTTTCCGAGCCAAACAGATGAAGTTGTCGATTTTTCTTTCCGTATTTGCGGGAGACATGTCTTCTTTTCCTTCCTTATCCTACTACATTACACCGTTCCTATTTTCTTAATTTGTCCTCGAGTAAGAGTACTCTCATACATTGGGTCCTAGCTATTTTCACATCAAAGGATAATTCGTTCTAGAATGAGTGCTACCTACAGGGGATGTCGAATTGATTCCAAAAATTTATATTTCCAGAAGGCTTTTGACACTGTTCCTCACAGCGATTTTTAATCAAATTGCGTGTCTATGGAGTATCGTCTCACTTGTGCGACTGGATTCGTGACATCCTGTCAGACACATAATAATTGACGGAAAGTCACCGAGTAAAACAGAAACAATATCTGGCGTTTCCCAAGAAAATGTTATGTGTACTCTGTTGTTCCTGACCTACCTAAATTTCTTTAATTGTTCGCAGTGGAAGCTGTTTATAAATTCTTCAGATGATAGAAACAAACTGCGAAACGATTTATCTGTATAGTGGGAAAAGTGGCAATTGACTACAAATAATGAGGAATGTGAAGTCATTCACAAGAATCGTTAAAGATATCCGCCAAAATTTGGTTACAGATAAAACACACAGATCTAAATGTTATAAATTCACCTAATTGCTTATGGATTACAATTACTAATAACTTAAACTCGACTACAGTAATATCAGAAATTGAGTCCGCCTTGATGCAAAACACCTTGTTATTCGTTTATTTCTTTATCATCCCAAACTAGTTTCGCCGACAAATATCACCATCATCGTCGTTTTTTTTTAATCTAAAACATGCAGAAAATAGCATGCTTAACCAAACACAGTAGCACATTATTAC
Organism: Schistocerca piceifrons; assembly: GCF_021461385.2. Taxonomy (NCBI): domain Eukaryota; kingdom Metazoa; phylum Arthropoda; class Insecta; order Orthoptera; family Acrididae; genus Schistocerca; species Schistocerca piceifrons. The sequence goes on from NC_060139.1 coordinate 432,163,677, forward strand.
ATTTTTTACTATTCGTTTTTTGAAGTATAGTTTTCTATGAATACTTTCATACTACCTTATTTATTGTATGTTACAGCATATTTTAAGCAATTATTGTCGCTGTTTGCGACATATTTTGTGTGCGCTTTTTCTGTTGCTGTTTTTTACTTAGCGAACATCATGCCATCTGCAACCATGTGAGCGGCTGTTAGTAAACAAATATTAAAAGGTGAAATTCGTATGTCAACAAAATATACTTGGGGTTGTGGTAGTGTTGTGGAAACCAGTTATTTGGTGTGTACTGAGCTGTTACTTAGCTATTCGCGTACTGACGTTCGTTGGATGGCATGTAGCTTTTTCTATACACAGAAAAACAAAACTTTCGCACTTTATTTCTGACCCAGAATGTTACGCCATCTCGTTGTTCGCGTGTGTCGCGAGAGGTGTACCGCATGTGGCAAGAAAAGCTATGGAAACTGTAGCGTGAATTACGACGACTTCGGTTCATTATTTATATCTCTATGTGTGATGGGGAAGTTGTTCTTTTGCGTGTGTGTGCTTGCTGTTCTGTGTCCTTGGCCAGTTCTTTCAGGGCGGTAAAGAGTGTGTTGTTGCAAAGTGTTGTGTTTACGTTTATTACACTTTTCCCTTAGACTATAGTCTTTTGTATGTATTAATTTTCTTCTATTGTTAGTTGTCGGTATAGACTGATGCTGTTTCTCAGAATGTGTAGATCGTTTTCGATATTAGCGGGGTTATGGTTTTTGTTCATTACATGTTCTGCAAAAGTTGAATGTGGACTGTCACTCTTTAGAGCTCTCATGTGCTCTGTGTACCTCTTTCGGAAGTTTCTGCTTGTTAGTCCTATGTATTGAGCCTCTCTCTCTTAAAAAACAACACACGTACCTTTGTTTTTCTGTGTATAAAAGCAGCTACATACCATCCAACCAACGTGAGTACACGAATAGCTAAGTACCAGCTCAGTACACACTAAATAACTGGTTTCCACAACACTAAAGAACCCCAAATATATACCTCTCACATACGAAGTTCTCCTTTTAGTATTTGCTTACTAACAGCCGCTCACATGGTTGCAGATGACATGATGTTCGCTAGGTAAAAAACGGCAACAGAGAAAAAGCGCAAAGAAAATATGTCGCAAACAGCGACAATAATTGCTTAAAACATGCTGCAACAGTCAATAAATGACGTAGTAAGAAAGTATCCATAGTAAACTATATTTCAAAACACGAACAGTAAAAAATGTAATAGTGTGCTACTGTGTTTGTGTAACCATGCTATTTTCTGCATGTTTTAGATTAAAAACCCCCACTAATGATGATGATGGGCCCAGGAAATGAGCTGGGGGGGGGGGGGGGGTCTCTGCAGACATCATGAGACTCTGGCATAAAATGGGGTGAGACGCGATTACAAGAACTCAGCAAGAGAGTTCTCACAGCCTCTGTCATCTCAGTTCTCCAACTTCATACCTACACGTGGTGCCCCTGTTAAGCCGAACAACTCAGCGGAAGGTTGGTTAACCAACCCCAGCGGGAAACTGAGTCGGTGAGCAGATAGGAGTTGGAGGACAGTGGAAGACAACGGGAAACCACCACTGAACTATCTCAAGAAAACCCCATGGCTTCGCTCAGCTCAAAATGTTCCGGAGTCTCAAGTTCCCCGATCGGATCTCCGGGGGGGAACCAGGCTGAGAGGAGCTTCACGAAGAGTAAGATGGTGCATAGAGAAGCACTGCATAGGAACATGGAATGTAAGATCCATGTATCAAGGAAAACTAGACATAGCGAAAAAAGAAATGGAGAAAATTAACATCGAAATACTGGGAATAAGTGAAATGAGGTGGACTGGCATGGGAGAATTTGCTTCGGATGGCCATATGGTGTATTATTCTGGGCACGATAACAACAGAAGTAATGGAGTAGCCTTCATAGTTAGTGATAAAGTGAGAAAAGCTGTAATGGGATGCAAATATAAAAATGATAGAATGATGTCCATCAGACGTCAAGGTCAGCCCCTCAACATCACAGTGATTCAAGTTTATGCACCAACAACCGATGCTGAAAAGGAAATTATTGACCAATTCTATGGAGATTTACAAGAATTACTACTGTCAACACCAAAAAAAATATAGTGTTCATAGTTGGAGATTGGAATGCAAAAGTGGGAAATGAAGCTGTAGAAGGTATAACAGGGAAATATGGTCTCGGTACAACAAATGAAGCTGGACAGAGACTCCTAGAATTCTGCCAAAAAAATTCATTGATAATTACTAATACACTGTTTCAACTACCAAAACGACGCCTACATACCTGGACTTCGCCAGATGGCCAACACCGGAACCAAATTGATTACATACTTTGTAATCAGAGGTGGAAGAGCGCGGTTCAGTCAGCTACAACAAGACCTGGGGCTGACTGCGGATCAGATCATGAGCTCCTGATTTCAAAATTTCGGCTGAAACTTCAGAATGTAGAAAAAAGTATCCCAACTTGCAGATATGACCTTAACTCTATACCCTCCGACTACGCTGTAGAGGTACAAAACAGATTTAATGTATTACAGCTAGAGGACAAAAGCTCGCAAGAGATGTGGACAGAAGTAGCTAATACTGTCAAGGAGGCCGCAGAGAAACACATTCCAAAGAAAAGGAACAGTAAGAAGGCTAGATGGCTATCAGCTGAGGCACTGCAAGTTGCAGAAGAACGAAGGAAAGCAAAAATCAAGGGAGATAGATCAGCTACGTTTGAATTAAATAAAGATTTTCAGAAATTAGCTAGAAGAGATAAAAATATATTCTTTAATGAACAGTGCAAGTAAGTTGAAGATAGTAACGGAATGGGGAGAACAAGAGGTCTTTATAAGAAAATTAGAGAAATTAAAGGAAAATTTCAGGCAAAAATTGGAATGATAAAAGATAGAAACGGGAAAGATCTGAGTGAAGCAGAGGATGTTAAGGAAAGATGGGCAGAATATGTAGAAGACCTATACAAGAAAGAACTTCATAATGACAGGGCTCCTACTGCTGATGTTAATGTTAATTTAGAACTAGAGCCAGATATTTTAGAGAGCGAAATCCAGTGGATCCTTGAAAATATGGCTGATAACAAAACTAGTGGACATGATGAAATACCAGCAGAATTGTTTAAAGTCACGGGAAAGGATGCAGTGAAAGTGCTGCACTCAATATGTCAAAAAATATGGATCACGCAGCAGTGGCCAGAAGACTGGAAAAGATCAGTATTCATCCCTATTCCAAAGAAGAGATGTTCTAAAGAATGCTCAGATTACCGAACAATCGCACTTATTTCACATGCTAGCAAAGCTATGTTGAAAATATTACAAAATAGACTTCGCCAATATCTAGATCGAGAGCTACCAGAAGAACAAGCTGGATTTAGGAAAGGGAGAGGAACTAGAGATCAAATTGCTAACATTCGGTGGATCATGGAAAAAGCGAGAGAATTCCAGAAAGATGTGTACCTCTGCTTTATTGACTACGCCAAAGCCTTTGACTGCGTCGATCACAACAAATTATGGAACATACTGAAAAACATGGGTGTACCAGATCACCTCATTCATCTGATATGGAGTTTATACCTTGACCAAGAAGCCACGGTGAGAACTATGTATGGAACAACGAAATGGATAAAGATTCAGAAAGGGGTCCGGCAAGGCTGCATACTATCACCGTACTTATTCAATCTGTATGCAGAACATGTTATGAGGAATGTGAGACTAGATGAAGGAGAAACAGGAATTAAAATAGCTGGAATAAATGTAAACAACCTCAGGTACGCGGATGATACGATTCTGTTGGCAGAAAGTGAAAAAGAATTGAGAACACTCTTACTGAAGGTGAAAGACGAAAGTGAAAGGGCCGGTCTTATGCTGAATCTGCAGAAAACGAAAATTATGGCAACTACACATACCAATTCGTGGGATATAGCAGGAGAAACCATGGAGGTAGTGACCACATTCAGTTATCTCGGTTCCCAGATCTCTGCTGATGGCGACTGCAGCCATGAAATCCGGAGACACCTGTTGCTCGGTAGACAGGCGATATCAAAACTTGACAAGGTTATAAGGTCCAGAGATGTAACACTAGCAACAAAGATCCGTATTGTGAGGGCTATGGTCTTTCCAGTTGTGATGTATGGATGTGAGACCTGGACCGTTAGAAAGGCTGAACGGCGAAGAATTGACTCCTTCGAATTGTGGTGTTGGAGGAAACTTCTTAGAGTTCCATGGACTGCAAAGAGAACCAACAGATCAATATTGGAGCAAATAAAACCAGATTTCTCCCTGGAAGGTCTAATGTTAAAACAAAAGTTGACCTACTTTGGACACACAATGCGAAGGCATGCCTCGCTGGAAAAAAACATTAATGCTGGGGAAGATTGAAGGAACTAGAAGAAGAGGACGTCAGAGGATGAGATGGATCGATGGCATCACAGAAGCAATGTGTTCCAACCTGGAAGGTCTACGGGAGAAAGTGCAAGACAGGAAAAAGTGGCATGATTTGGTTCATGGAGTCACGAAGAGTCGGAACCGACTAAGCGAATAGAGAGAGAGAGAATGATGATGATATTTGTCGCCGCAACTAGTTTGGGAGAATGAAGAAATAAACGAATAACAAGATGTTTTGCATCAAGGCGGACTCAATTTCTGATATTACTGTTTTCTATGCAAACACGGACCAAATGGAAGAGTTCCAAGATAAAATCATTGTTAAACTGGACTGTCACATAGATAACGTTATGGCGAAAGCAAACTGTTAACTCCAGCCTAGTAGTAAAATATGGATTGTCTAGGAAAACTGGTTTCTCGGATCGCTAGACAACATTCAAACAAATCGTATAATGAGTTTTATTGCAAAATGAAAAAAAATACGATAGCTAACTTTTTGTTACACAAATGTGTCGCACGTAAAGGACGACATACAAAATAAGCAATATTCTTCAGTATAAACGATTGCCAAGTCCGTGTTACATACGTTGTGCAAGCGAAGTAACTAGTGTCGATGCTGCTATGGATCTCGCTAATCTTGAACTCTTTAACTGGGCTGCGACCAGTCGGGCTCGACGCATGTGTCTTCGCATAGGGGCCGCCACTGACGCGTTGTCGTCCTGGAAAGGGGTCGGTTGGCGTGCAATTGCTAACGTCTTCTCGTAGCCCTGCCTCTTCTATCGTTCCTGACTGGCGTACCAGCGCTTGACTCTACGCCGTAACACAAACCAAAGACTGCGATTTATTGAAAGAACCTTTACAAAATTCGACAGGTCTACTAAAGACACATTACGCTTGTCCGTCCTCTTCAGGACCACTGCTGTGCACTGTGGGACCCACATGAGATAGGATAGACGAAGGACATCGAAAAAGTTCAAAGAAGGGCAGTTCATTTTGTATTATGGCGAAATATTTGAGACAGTTTCACGGATATGATACACGAACCCGGGTGTTAATCCTTAAAGAAAGCCGATTTTCGTTACGGCAGGATCTTCTCGTGAAATTTCAATCATCAACTTTCTCTTCAGAGTGTAACAACATTTTGTTGGCGCCCACCTACGCAGGGAGGAATGACCATCATAATAAAATAACAGAAATCAGAGATCGCACGGAAAAATTTAAGTGTTTGCTTTTCCCGAGCGCTGTCCGAGAGTGAAAGTGTAGACAAATAGCTTGAAGGTGGTGCGATGAACCCTCTGTCAGGCGTTTAATTCTGAACTGCAGAATAATCACTTAGGTGTAGATGTATATGTGCACAGGTAAGCTTACCCCCAGAATTACTGAACACAGACCGAACGTCTAAAATCTTTACGAATAATATACAGTAAAGAAAGCAGAACAAACTACCTAAAAATGTTTATTCGTCTTCACAGTTATTTCCATGAAACACAATACAGTATACACTTCAATAACAGTGTCCACAAGGCAAGTGGAAAACACTAGTTTCTTGTAAAAACAACTGAAGATATTTAGATGCTCAGCATGAGTACACAATTTTTGGCTGTAAGTATTCCTTTCAGGAGCAGGAGCAAAAAGTGGGCATCGTTTTGTCCATATCGATTACTCTTCTGTGGCTTAAACCCAACAATACCAAGGCATTTCCCATAACGTGCGTTACCGAGGGGTATTTTATGCCCACCCTAAATAAGTTATTTGTTGTTGATTAGTATTAACAACATACTATTTAAGGAGTTACTGATGAATAAGTAGGGTCCATAATCTGACAATACCTTTTACCACACTACTAACAATATCAAAGCACTTTCAGTAACGTGTACTACCCTCTTTGTGAACACCACAACAAAACTTTTAAAAAAATGCAAATGTCGTTGACTTTTAGTCACAAAATAAATTTAGAAGGCATTTTGATGTGTAAGTAAAGCCGTGAAACTGGAGATACTGAAAGCGATATTTGTTGCAGAAAGCGACATTTACTAAAGAGACGTAAATTTTTGCGACAAGTTTCACTGAAAAATTTAAAACATATGTACATTTATGGTAGAAGAATTCATTAAAACCAATAAAACTTATTTCAGGATTTTGAAACACGAAGCAACTGATTAGATAACAATATTTTCATATGGTGGGCATAACGTATTCTCCGACGCCCCTCTTGGTATTGTGAGAGTTAACTTATTCCGTTGTTTTAACTGTTGAAAAGTAATCAAAATACGTAAAAATTTTGATTATGTATTACCCTCATTTCCGAAAATGAAGGTGGTTTGGTAGTCAAGCTTGAACACGTAGACTCACGAAGAGTTTCTTGTCACTTGCATCTCAGTACCGAGAATTCTGTCAATAACACGAATCGACTGTGTGCATGGCTTTAGTTCTGTGTTGGTTCAGAAGAAGAAATGGCTCGTGCTTGTGTAAATAGGTGAATTCTTTTTGTTATACCTATGGGGAGAGAGTCCATTCCTAAATCACAAAAACAATAATCATGTTGTAAAGAAACGCTGAAAACTTTATTTCTGGTGTAACCTTGGCACGCGGGACGAAATTGGATCTCCCAAACAAGGTGTCCGTCATGTTGTACTTTCCTGACAGCCTCCTTAGATCATGTTATACGTCCTTTCCACTTGCCATGATTTCCCGGGAACCAAATGATCTCAGAACGGACCGTTACTATTTTCTAAAAAACTAGATCGAATCTTCTCGAAAGGAAAGAAATCTGTGTAATATGATACTTATCTTCTGCTAAATGGCCTGTGTTGTACAATGAAGATTGCCGATATCAGTACATGCTGAGAATGTGACAGTGAGTGAAGACGAATTCAACCATACTAACGATTTTTATGTTACTGCCATTTGTATACAAGTGAGTAAAGGGAATATTTGTTGTGTTGCAGGCGTCTTGCCCCGATTTATTAAGTAATCATCAATCATCTGATATACATACGCCTCTTTCATTTGTTCAAAATTAATTCACTGAATGCGTATTCATGTATTATGTGTAGGTCTACAACCTAATATTCAGTGAGTTAGTTTCGAAATATTCCGCACAGCTGAGGAACGTCAACAGCGCCTGTACTTTCAAACATGCATAGTATTATAAGCGTAAACGAGCACACGGCGATGATAACATTGGTTTCGATTCCTCGTTTTCTCATTCTCCATGTGAAACCAAGTGAAGTTGCAAGCATTAGGCGATGAATTCAGTGGACTACGATACAAGGATGTACACAGTGTTACATAAGGAAGTGTGGATAAGTTCGGTCAGCGTGCACCTGTAACGGCAACTTAAGTTATCACGTGTATTTGTTTTGATTCTGCGGGTCGCGAACGTTTTGCTGTGGAAAGTGGTTCGAACATTAACCTTTCACGTACAGAAAAGCAGGTAATAATGTACATGAAGTTAAACTGGTGAGAATATGTCACTGTAATCGGAAGCGCGAAGATTACACCAAATACAGTCAGATTTCAAGAGAAATAAGAGAACTTGCTCGGAAGCAAAAAGAATTGGATCCGAAGTATTTCATGTGAAAACAAGTGCCCCATTGGTTAACGAGACAGTAATGTAATGTTGCCTCATCAGCAATGTTTATTTGTGCTGATATTAGATATTAGATGTGTATTTTAGGATGACAGCACAAAATAATGCAGTGTCTGATGGAACATTGTGAATGTCTATGCATTCTAGTCAGCAAAGTATTTGGTAATAGAAATAAAAATTGAGCAAGCGGAAAATTCGGGTACTAGTCCTGGTCTGGCACGAATTTTCATTTGTCTCTCCTGGGGCTCTCCAAAGGAATAGCTTCCCCATGAAACCTACTACAGTCTTTAGTTGTTATAGATTAGTAATTAATGTTAGCAAAACATGGGACAATGGGTTAAACTGGATTTAAAATTCAAAAAGTGGATTTGTTACAGGTATCCTAGAATAAAATCTCAGAAGGATTGCGTGGTATTTATGAAATCAGAAAATATGCAGCAATGTTTTATGCTGTTATAGATTTGCATTGCACATTAAAAAAGGGAATTCACATGATATAAATCGAGATATGGTCAAAGAGTTTGTTTCTGTGTGTTTTGATTGACCTTACTTAGAGAATCGAAAGTCGATTATTAAAGTAAGTCACAAAAGATCTTCCTCAGAATTTTTAAACAAAATAATAAATTCATAGTTGAATTCTATAATTTATTTTATGCACTTATATATTCATTTATATAAATAGTATTTATCTCCCTTGTCATCATAAACCGGAAATGGACATAAATTTGATTAAGAAACATCCCTAGTAAGTTGCAATAATAAGCTGTAGCAAAAGAGAATTTGAAAGTAAAGAAGCTTATGTTTACATAGACATTTTGTGCTATGTAAATGATTAAAACAAGCATAAGATTTTGTGATATATTTTTATTTGTTAAATATAAAGTAATTTGACATCTTTTAAATTGATTATGTGAGAGAAAATATGTTTAATAAACAAAAAACTAAATTTTTGTAATAAAGTGTGGCACAGGGCGTCCTTTAAAGTGTCAAATGGTCTCTGACAATTACTTAAATTTGCATTTTTCATAAGAAGTTCACTTAGGCACATACACCTCCCATTTTATGAGAAAGCAGTGCACTTTATAGATTTAATACACATGGTTCACAATCAACATTATGTTTTGAAATATTTGCTGCATTTCATCCATATTTTCTTGACGATTTACCTGCCTGCCTAAGACTACATTTTACTGCATCAATAAACAACAAATTTTACACTCCATCTTTCTTTGCAACTACCAACAACGTAATGTTATACTGGTTTTTACATTAAACATGGAAGTTTTATTGGTATGGTAATGTGTAATATTCTAAATAACTATCACTGATGGGATCGACACTAAAGCCACAGTTTCAGTGGCCTACATCTGGTAGATCTCTCCATATCTCTCATCAGCGACAGTTATTTAAAATATAATGTGGTGCCTTACCTATAAAACTTTCAGGTTAACACACAGTGTCAATAGGAACCTACCCAATCATACATTTTTCTCTCTATACCCCATAGTTCTCTATTTATTGAAATTCTCTTTCTACCGCAGGTTTCTTTGCAACCAGTTCACTGTAATGTTTGATGAAAAAGTGTTGGTAAGGTTTTAGTTTTGACACCACAGTCATGTTACTGCTTTCACTTTTTGTTGCGAGAAATAAAATAATCCACGATAGTGGATGGCGGAAAATTTTAAATTCCAAGATGGTGGATGGTGTAAAATTAAAAACCGAAGATGACATTGGTAGGAAATTAAAAAAAAGAAGAAAACTGAGGCGTGTTGGGCAACGGCAAATTTAAAAATGTAAGATGGCTGCGAATTTACAGAACCCAAGATGATTGGAAATATAAAAATCCAATACTGCAAAACAAGCTCACGTGTGCTTTGTATCCTTTTTCATCCTTCCCATACCACCTCATCACCTCCTAGCCCTCTCCCAACCCATTCCTCGCTCCGTTTCCTGCCAATCACAGCACTGTATTAAAATGAGACAGCCAAACAGAACTTAGATGCAAGGGTCTGGCACTAAGCTCGAAGATATGCAGTAATAAATATGTAATGTTCATGTGAATATGAGCCAACGTAAATATATTCATAACTTCCGTAATCTTCATTCGAGAGTCATAGATATTTGCATAAATCAGTGATCAGTGTAAGTCATTTATCTATGACTTGCATACACATACATACCTATGAATCAAAACAAGATTAAAACGTTACAGTCAGCTGTACAAAAATGGTACCAAGTACGACGTAATGCTGCATTCCTGAAGTTCTTATGCTCGCCTTGGGAATTATCCTTACATGTAAAGATATTTACATAAAACGTAGTAAGATATTTGTCTCTGAATCGCATATCCATGCACTTACCCGGCCACCGACGCACCCCCGCACACACAAACAAACACACACACACACACACACACACACACACACACACACACACAGTAACACCTATGTTGCTCAATGTACAGGGTGGCCACCATTGCCCCTGGAGGGCAATGATGGTCATTTTACAGGTGGACTACCATTCTCGCTAGGTAACACCATGACCCCACGGTGACCACTATTGCACTAAGGATTCCATCATTTAACATAAAGTGCAATGATGGTAATTTTACATGGAAAACACCAATCCAATTGGGTGAGCTCCATTCCCTCTAAAGATCATTTTACCACACCTTTCGTGGAGGATGACATAGCGGTTAGACCTGAGTTGCCCATATAGGGCCAGAGCGCGAACTTTACCTTTTTTTACATTTTACAGTAAACCAGCTGGGGATGTAGTCTTTCTCGAAAGTTGCCCTCTGTTTACTGATTCCAACGATATGGTCGATTTTGAATTTAGCTTTTGTGGATCTATCATGTTGAGCTTATTATACACAGTAGGCATATGGCTGATATCTTTCACACCAGTGGGTCTCATTTCAGTTGTTGTTTATTTTGTGTGATTGTATTGACTTATTAGACCTTGCACCTCATCAATGAATTTGAAGGAACCATGAGCAGTACGACTTTGAAACATTTTTATCTTATGAATTCTGTTGAAGTGCTCCCCCAACTGCAGCTTTTAGGTTGGAAGATGACAAATACTCTAAATCTGGGTTTTTCCTTGAAATGGTAATTGTAAAATTCTCTTCCTAAGTCTGTGTGTAAATGAGTTGGAATTCTGTTATTTTCTCTCTATGTACTTGTAAATTCATCTGCAAACTCTGCATCAGTTTTAGTACTTAGATCGGTGACCTCTGCAGATTTGGAGCACATATCAATTACTATTAATAAATATTTATAAACAAAATCGGCTTGACGAAGGTCGTCAGTGCCTTTATTGGTAACTGCTCTCTTGGGATAAAGTTTGCGTGCCGTGCAGTGCAGCTCTTCAGATGTTTCGATTCACGCTAATCACAATGAAGTCACTAACAAGAGAAAAAATTCGTCGTAAGGAAGAAATAAAGGAGTATTTCTTGATATAATATTCTACAGAGGGAGAAAAAACAAAATGCAAAAACAAAGTATGCCACATTCAGATTGTATTATAGAAATATGACATTTCTTTCACTGTTCAGCAATAAGGTCCATTCCACTTATTGGCGTTAAAGCCAAAACCACAGAAGGTAACGATGTTAATCGTCGGGGCCTGGGACGAAGACGACATTATAAGCCATCGCAAAGGTATTCCATTGGTTTCAAGTCGGAACTCTGGGCAGGCAAGTTCATTTCGGGAATGTTAATGTTCACACACCACTGCCTAACAGATGCTTCATTATGCAACGTGCACTGCCGTGGAGACACAAACAATCACAACCTCCGAACTGTTCCTCTACTGTATGCGGTTCACAACGTTGTAAGAAAGCTGAAAAAAAATTCGCGTTTTTGTTAAGCGAAATGAAGGGAACACACCATAAGCATGAGTAACACCCCCGTACCGTTACAGCATCTCTGCCGTACGTCCACTGCTGGCACGACGTATGATGGTAAGTAATGTTCTCTATACATTCACCAAACCCATACCCAAACCCATCAGAAACCTACAGGATATAGCGTGATTCATCACTACAGTTTGCTTGTTTCCAGTAATTCGCTGTCCAGTGGCATAAATCTTTACACCTCCTCAAGCATAGTATAAATTTGACAACAGAAATGTATGGCTTATGAGGAATCGCACGACCATTCTATCCCGATATTCTTGATTGCTTACAGTCATTGTGCTAGTTGGACTGTTCGCAACACTTTGGAGCGCACGAACGATTCTTTCCACTGATTTGATGAATTTCTTTATAAACACTTTATGGGTTTGTCAGTATATGAGGTCTGTTTAGTATTAGTTCAGTTGTGGCTGTTCCTTCGTGATTGCACTTCACAGTTACATCACCAACAGTCGCCTTGAGCAGCTTTTGAAGGGTTTAAATGTCCCTCATCAATTTGTAACTCTATGGACGACCAAAGAGTAAGTCACAAGAGCTCCCATAACTGGTCCATTCTTCCGTTACTGCTTCTCCACTGACAGTACAGTACTGCTCGCCTCCTTTTATACTGGGAGACCCGCCTCTCGTGACATCTGCTGGTTAACACTCAGTTACATAGGACTGCCCAGATATTTTTGATGAAGTACTGTACATGTACTCGTATACTCCACACTGCAACTATCGAATACATCATCTATGTGCAATGACGACGCAAAGACTACCGCTAAATCAGCCACCTTTAAGCAATCGGTGTGAAGAAATTGGAGGGTTTTTATTATGGCAATCTGATAAATTATAAGTACCTTGCGCGCAGTCTCAGTCATTCTCAGCGCAAGTGATACTGCTGAATGAGGGCGCCTACGAGTTGGCATGTAGGCAGCTTACAGAGCGTCAGTATTTCTTAGCTCCATGCTTAGTAGAAGGTTACGACTTGACTCTTCTCCTTCGTCTTCTTCTTCTCCTTCGTCTTTTCCCACTCGTGTGGGGTCGGCGTTGTGCTCAGGATTTGGCAAACGTATTTCATTTAAATCTGCTCTCCGGTGCACTTTCTGCCGCTGCAGTCGTCAGTTCCCGAAGGGAGGGAAGTCGTGTGCTCCATCTGTCTGCGAATTGCGTACACTTTCTTATGTGTGTGATGGTATTTTGACTGTTTGTGAAACGAATACTCTAAGGTGTAAATTGGTCACCGGCGCAGCATTTGCCTAAAAGAACACGGGAAACCACCTGAGGCAACAACTCCTAAGGAAAGAAAGCCTCTATACGTGGCACGTGACACCACAGCATGGTGTCGTGAGCAGGTAACAGAGGGACACTGGCACTGTACGCGCTTTATTGTAATTAAGCTTATTCGTGACTGTAATTAATAGCTGCTTGCGCGTGAACTGTTTTCTTCACTCTGTGTGCACTAGATTGGACGAGATGCGCGTGTTCGATCAAGTGATGTGCTTCTTTTTTACTAACAAAATACAATTTCGTTGTTCTTTGCCGACTTAGAGAAGAAATTATGATGGAGAATAAACACTATTATATTTAAATTCCTGGAGCATGAGAAAATAATAAAGAAATGGTTTTTGAAAATCCACATTAAAATGTGTACTTCTCATTCAACTTCAATTATGAGTTATTCATTTGTTTGGTTCTTAAAATAGGTTGATTTTAATGAAGAAGAGTACACTTTACCATGACTGTAATTGAATGTCATGCAGGATCTGCTTTAAGAATGTTTGCTTCCTTACATTCACATGGCACCACATTTCCTCCTTAGTATTTGTTGCTAATCATTCAAATCGGTCTCGCTTTAGTATTATGTTTCCTGCTACAAAAAACTTTCAGTAAGCTGCCCATTGAAAAAGACAAGAAATTTCGTACAGGTCTACACAAATAAACGAAAACTAAATTAAGAGTAGGTACCGTACCAGTACATCTCCTACACACTATCTGTAGCAACATGATGTTCAAAGTCCTTGTTAGTAATTCAGTGCATAACGCTCCCAGAAATTGTTTCTGATCTTACAGCGCACAAATAGGCTATCTATCTTTCTTTGTGACTATCGACAGAGTTTCACAAAATGGAAATAAATGCACGAGTAGGTGAATATAGCAAATGGAAGAACAGGAACTTTATTTATGATCAAGAGTTTATACTTTGTCAACACATGCAAGTATAAGAACTGTGAACACATGTGTAAAATGTTACAAGTGTATCTTATAAATTCTTTGCACAAAGTGTCTTAATTACTGTGTCTGAATTTCAGCTAGAAGTAAGTGTCTTACATTTCTTTCTTACATACACAATTAAACTGTTTGAACATAGCTTTGTGGATGAACTTCAGCTATGATGAAGCGTATAAGCGTCAATGTCTTAGCTTTCTTTATGCTGTCAATGTTTCTGGATGAATGAAGATAAAGTCTTTGAAATAATAATTGAAACACAGAGATGCTTAAGGGCCTTGCAGATATTCCGCAAAAGGAATAATGATCTAAAACCGTTCTTAGTTAAACAGAGTACACAAAGCTTTTTGATGGCTACATAAATTTACTACTTGTAGTAATTACGTTATTTTCCTTCACAATAGCTCCTATGGAACATTTCTATGGGGGTCTATGGTCATGGTTTGTGTGTGTGTGCGAGTGTGTGCGTGCGTGTGTGTGTGTGTGTGTGTGTGTGTGTGTGTGTGTGTGTGTGTGTGTGCGTGTGTAAGAAAAGGACCTCTGGATCATTCATGGGCATTTCTTGCTGTGTTCTGATAAATTCGTTAAGAAGTACAAAAAACTTCGCTTAAAATAGCTTTCTGTGCCATTTCCATATATATTCACTTTTATTCGCAGGTATGCCACTTTTGGGAGTCTAATGTTTTTTGGGAAACACAAGTACAGTATGAAATGACAGGATCATAATTAAATGTTCCTCCTTCAAAAACCACATTTTAAGCCATGTACAGTTCCACTGCTGTTCTGACAGTCCTTGCTGTATCATGTATTGATACCACACCATTGCGTATCAGGTTTGGTAACGAACTGGGGAGTTTCCATCTGACACCTATAGCAGTAGCATGAAATCTGACGTACCCAGTGGTGCACACCCACTGAGCCACACCTCCAGCAGCTCTGTACCATGAGCGCCCTCTGCCACCGCAATATAGGTTCGCCAGTGGTCGCCACTCAGCCCACACGTGCTCGGAACCACATCACCATGTGACGCTATGCAGACGCTGTCTACTCCTAGTTGTTACACCATAGTTCATGGTGTAGCGCACAAAGCCTCATCCATGTTAACACTGACAGCTGAACTCTGTTTCCCGCTACATTGTTTGCAATCGGTTTTCGTAACTTAAGTAGATATCTTCACTGTGCTAACTTGTTCGATAATCTTTTCTGCTCCTGTCCGGCTTTCGTACTACAATAGTTGCCACATCATGCTTTAGCCGACCATCTTACTGTTGTGAACTAAGTCGTGCACAACAGTCCTTCTCACTTCTCAAAAGAAGAGAGCTGATGTGAAGGGTAAGAGGAAAAAACCTGAGGCTTGAAAATGAACAGCTAGCAACACCATTGAGGTATACCTACTCAAAAATACTGTGTGTTGCATTCAGTTTTGTCTCTGCGGCAATGAAACATATTCTATTTCTTGTATGTAACTGGTATAGATTGATAAAAAAATCAATAGTTTGGTATTCTACTGTTTCCTGTCTACATAATTTTAGCATACAGGCTTTCTTTTTTACATTAGTTTACAGAAGATGATAAGGAATCCACCTAAAAAAGATACATTCACACCTAAAATGTTTGCATCTGATGCTTCATTTTCAGTTGGATTGTACTGAAATATTACATAAATTGTGCCACAGTGTTTAACAGCTTCAATTATATTTTTGAACGTAAATAAATTTACACTATTTATTTTCCGTTACCTTGCTGTTTTAAATAGCTAGGTTTAAATGGTTATGATATAAATTACATTCTAACATTATATAAGAACTGTATCCAAAAACATTCAGTCTTAGTTTCCAAGCGAATATGAACATCCCGGTTTATGCTATACATGTAATGTAAACCTGTTCCAAGAGCTGGGTTTTAAGAGTCACTAGACATTTCCTACCCGCGTTTCATTTTTACTTGTTTCAAGATTTGTCTGACATACCTCTTACTTTTCGTTACTTGTACTTTTACTTCCATACCATGCACCTCTGTAAACGGTCCCTGTCAGACAAGTCGATGACAAAGCATCTTATTTCAAGGCCTGTAAGCTACTCTTCAGGTGTTGGTTACGTTAACATCGTAGTTCAATTTGTGGTCAGTGCAATCAAAATGAGATACAAGATATAAGTAAGTATTCGTTCTTTCACTATCATCCGTTAACGGTTCGTTTATGTTCTGGGGTTTCAGTCGATGTTTTTCTCAACGTTATCATGAGATGGTGCACAATTTGTACACGAACACCTCGGTATTTTACTTCTACAAGCTGTAGATGGCATAGCATTACTGTGGGTAACATCAGTTTGACTTGTGGTGGAAGAGACATGCCTTTCTAGACTGTCCATTATCTAAAAAACGTTATCTAAATTTACCTAATAGTTTCAGTTTTTACGGTGTAAAGTGTGTTTCAATACGGCGCGAAAGTAAATATCACGTTAGACTAGGTCAATCTGTGACAAAAACTTTATTTGACATTCACATTCGTTGGTTTCACGAATTCTCCACCGAATCATCACATTTGAACCTAACATGGACCTCGGGATACGATATACAACCAAAATTTCCCGCAAGGGGTTGGGGAGAAGGGTCAAATAACACACTTCACACTCTAGGCAAAAATGTCAGTGCTACTGCCTGCTAAAGCGCAAAATCTAAGACATTTCGGAACGTAGTTGAACGGCTTTGTCGACTGGTAGGTAAGTCACAACGGCGCTACATTGCTAGTGCTATTGGTACAAAGCATAGCAGTGCCAACGATAAACAAACACTTTCAGAAGATGACATTTCATAAGAAAGCACCCAAGAAATTTCGCAGAGTGAGA
Organism: Schistocerca piceifrons; assembly: GCF_021461385.2. NCBI lineage: Eukaryota > Metazoa > Arthropoda > Insecta > Orthoptera > Acrididae > Schistocerca > Schistocerca piceifrons. Next base: position 432,180,649 of record NC_060139.1, read on the forward strand.
AAGAAGTGACAGATGAAATACTAGCGTTTCTGGAAGATGAGTCAATGGAATGTATGGTGTCGTATATGCTCGACTCTGCGCGCAATGTACATCAGGAGTACAATTATGGCGATATGTGCTTAAGTGAAAGTGATGCTGAAAACGGTGTGGGGCCATGTATTTCATCATCCTTGTGAGACCGGGAGCCACAAATCCCGTACCCTGTGAAACGTAGTAAAGAGTAATCGTTGTCCAAGAGGCGGGTACTAAACGTAGTTATGTACATGGTGGAGCATCCGCAGCATGGTAAAAAGAAGTTATAACAGATTTCAAGTAAGTCCGCAGCAATAGGACCGTGTAGTGCATAAGAAAATCTGGGGAGGACAAAGAGTACTTGTTATAAAAACTAATGTCATCGCCTTTTAAGGATGGTCGATACAATTTACAGGATGTACATGACAGTGACCTACTACATTATGCACATCGAATTTCACGAGACATAGATTACTGTGATTTCAAGAAAAGCCCTGAATGGTTGCATAAGTCCAAACAATGCTACGGAACTAATTGACAAGAGATGTCGATATTTCAATGAAAGCGTCAACTTGACGATGCACAGCAAACTGCGGAATCGGCACGAAAATTTGTAGATGACATAAACAAGCTTATCCCATCGTTCAGAAAGGAATTTGTTTTCAACTCCGACCAATCGGGATTTGAAAAAGAAATGCGTGTGAACACCACCCTGGAAATGACAGATACCAAGAGAGTTGGAAAATATCAACTGATATCATTCCCTTCAGCAATTCGTATACCATTATGCCGACTGTTAATCTTGACTGTAAATTGGCCGGTAAATTATTTATTGTGCTGCGGGAAGTTGGAGGTACTCTGCCCCCTACGACTCCTTCTGGTGTGCGTGATCTTGCAAGGACAGTAGGGAATAATTACGTCACTGCAGTCAAGAGTGGGAAAATGGGCGTAAGAGATCAACAGCTTTCTTATGAGCACTGTTTGCGGCGAGTAGCTGATCAAAATAATCAAAATAATTTGATTTTGCTTGATTCCTGGTACGCGTATAAAAATCATACACCTTTATAGCAAACTGCCCCTGCTGAAAAGTGTGACACATTGCAGTTCATACCACATGGAACCACTAGACAAATTCTGCCACTGGATGTTTTGTTTTCTCCGTGTCTATAAAATATATTATTGCACTATCTGCGGCTACACGTTATTGCATAGCGAGAGAGTTTCACGAAAAGCTCCAGTATAAACTGTTTCGCATTCCGTTGCAAGCCATCACATTCGATCAGTTCTCGTCACCCGTTACACCAACATGATTCTACATGCATTCTTTAACAGTGGATAGCTAGCTGAATTTCCTACACGTCTTGTAACTCTCAATGAGTTTGTCTTCGATCTTGATGATGCGAACCTTTGCGAACATATTTTTCATTCGGTGTTCATAGAGTAAGTTCATGATTTGTTCTGAACATTTCATGAATGTATATGACGTCCATTTTGTGAAGTAATACTTAGATCCGATAGAAGGTTCATTTCTGCACCAGCTTGACATTTTCTGTTGCCATTCTGATGCATATGGTGAATCATTAGTAGCTAATGTTTTTCCTGTTATAAATACTAACACAACTCTTTTAGATGAGCCCTACTAAACGCTAAACTTTCGACCTCACACTCGAAGCGTTCCATGTCAATATTGAGAGTAATGAAACATTTACGACAAATTGTTTCTAGTTACGACAATGTGAAACTAAAGATTCTGTTCATAATTTAGTTTGATTCTAATGGCTGGTGTTGGTGGTTTATTAAGCTACAGTACCTTAACAGCTTACATATGCCGCGCAGTCAGCTAAACGACCGAGCGAGATGGTGAAGAATACGGCTGTAAGCTTTAATTTCCTCTCTAGCAGTTACCAATTCCGAACGAAGCCCTCCCTGTCAGACCGATCAGCATGCTGACAGAATGTCTGCGGAAAGATTCCCAATACGAATCCAATTTTAATTCTTGTCAGACTAATTCTCGGAATTAATCGGCCTGACGTTGATGCCAGTCCTCGCAGTTCAAGGGAACTACTTCTACAGAACAGGGAGGAGAACATAGATGAAGGTTACTACGGTGCCGCTCTCGTTACTCTCACTGTTGCCTTATCGTTTACTGCTGAAGAAATATGTAGGTGAACATATGTTTTTTTTAATTATCTGGTGGTACATCTAACGCAGCGTACTGACTTTAGAGGGAGGGAGACCTGGATCGAATCAGCACGGCGGCTCAACGAACGTGAGCCGGAACACCTGCCAGTACGGTTCGTCGGTAGTTTTCCACGCTCGATTAGAGATGTTATGGTCTGTTTCCCAACTTCTGCTTCACAGAATACAATACTCAAACAGTTAAAATGCGGTGGCACAAAGAACATCTACCTCTAGTTCCGCATATACACGTCTATTATGTGCGTGTCAGAGGCTCGTAGAACCAATTTCACTCTATTCCTCTACCCTTCCACTCTCTCACAGCGCACGGGAAAACGAATACTGGAATCTCTCTGTGTGAGCTCTGAATTCACTTATTTTATTGCAATGTTTATTTCTTTCTCTGTAGGTCGGTGACAACATAAATTTTCACATTAGGAGGAGAGCGTTAGAGAGTGACCGCAACGAAAAACGGCGTTTGTTTTAATGATTGCCATTCCAACTTGCATACCACATACACGACACTCTCTCCTCTATTTCGCTATAACAGAAATCGAGCTGCCCTGCTTTGAACTGTTTCGATGTCTCCCGTCAATCCTATCTGGTAAGGCTCCCATAGCGCATAACAACACTCTACCATAGGATGAACAAGCGTAGCGTAGCAACAACACGAGGACAAACAAGATGCCTTCGAGTGTAGGCAGTCTCTTTAGTAGACCTGTTGAATTGTCTTGGCGTTCTGCCAATAAAATACTTTCTTTAGTTTGCCTTCCCCACAACATAATTCATGTGAACTTTTTAATTTAAGTTGTTTGTAGGCGTATTTCGTAGATACTTAATTGAACTGATAGCTTTAGATTTGTATGATTTATGTGTGCCAGAAATTTCACAGATTCCTTTAAGTATTCATGTGGATGACCTCACAATTTGCCTAATTTCAAGTCAACTGACACTTTTCGCACAATACAGTTAAGTCGTTTAAATCATTTTCGGAACTGTTTTCATTTTCTGATGACGTTACTAGACGGTAAATGACAGCATCATCTGCAACGAATCTAAGGCGGCTACTCAGATTGTCTCCTATGTCGTTAACATAGATCAGAAACAACGGAGGTCCTATAACACTTCCTTGGTGAACACTAGACATCACTTATGTTTCACTCGATGTCTTTCCGTCAGTTACTACGAACTCTGACATCTGTAATAGGAAATCACGTATCCAGGCGCACAACTGAGACGATACTTCCTAGACATGTAATTTGATTAGAAGCCACTTGTGAGGAGCGGTGTCAAAAAACTTTGGAAACATAAACATACGGATTCAATTTGAGGTCCCTTGTTGATAGCACTCGTTACTTGGTAAGAATAAAGAGCCAGTTGTGTTTCACAAGCAGGATATATTTTTGAATCTATCTGACCTTGTGTCAACAGATCGTTTTCCACGAAGTAATTAATAATGTCTGAACAGAGTTTGCACTACTCACACATACCTGGTGCACACGACTTCAACTCTTACGTCACCCTGACGAATATCACAGCAGGCAGTGCACGCGATCACAAAGTCATATAACAAAATAAAATTTGCCAAATTATTTAAAAGAAGACGGCGTCCTAGACTAGATAATTGCTGGGGGAAACAGGAAAAGTAATAGTAGTAGTAGTAGTAGAAGAAGATTTTTTAATCCACTGATATGAACGATGCCGAGAATTGGACGGAATAGAGAGAAAACTTCAATCTACCCTTGATATGCTGCAAAATTATACGTTTAAAGCCGGCGGCAGGAATAAAACGTCATCCGAAATCGTACTGAATGGTTTCTCAGAAAATTATTTTGAACAATTATTTGATAAGCCCACTCGAAGCGTAATTGTTTGCGAAAACATACTTGGCCTCTTAGCAACAAATAATCCTGGACAAACAGTGAGTATCGTGACGAATACAGGGATTAGCTACCACAAGGCAGTTGCTGCTAGGCTGAATACCGTAACACCTACAAACCATCAAAAAGAAACGCAAAGTATATCTATTTAAGAAAAAAGCTGATAAAAATGTTCTTAACGCCCATTTAACAGATAGCATTCACTCCTTCCGATCTGATCATGTAAGCGTAGAAAAGTTGTGGAATGATTTCAAAGAGATAGTATCGACAGCAATTGAGAGATATATACCACATACATAAATAACTGATGGTACTGATCCGCCATGGTACACAAAACGGGTCAGATCGCTGTTGCAGAAGCAACGAAAAAACATGCCAAATTTAAAAGAACGCAAAATCACCAAGACTGGCAAAGTTTTGCACAAGTTCGAAATATAACGCGTACTTCAATGAGAGATGCTTTCAATAATTTGCACAACGAAATTCTGTCTCGAAATCTGGCAGAAAACCCAAAGAGATTCTGGGCATACATAAAGCACACACGTGGCAAGACGCAATCAGTACCTTCACCGCGCGATAACACGGTGGAGTCACTGATGACAATGCCACTAAAGCCGAGTTATTAAGGACGGTTTTCCGAAACTCCTTCACCAAAGAAGACGAAGTAAATATCCTGCATTCCAATCAACAACAACTGCCAAGATGAGAAACATACAAGTAGGTATCCTCGGTGTAACAAAGCAGCTTAAATCACTTAATAAAGCAAACGCCTCCGGTCCAGATGGCATAGTCAGGTTCCTTTTAGAGTATGCTGATACAATAGCTCCGTATTTAGCAATTATATAAACCGATCGCTCACAGAAAGTTCCGCACCTAAAGACTGGAAAATTACTCAAGTCACACCAATACCCAAAAAGGAAAGTAGGAGTAATCCGCTGAGTTACAGGCCCATGTCACTAATGTCGATTTGCAATAGGGTTTTGGAACGTATACTGCAGTCAAACATTACGAAGTACTTCGAAGAAAACGATTTATTGACACATAGTCAGGACGGATCCAGAAAACGTCGTTCTTGTAAACACAACTTGCTCTTTATACTCATGAAGTAATGAGTGCTATCGACAGGGGATGTCAAATAGATTCCATATTTTTAGATTTTCAGACGGCTTTCGACACAGTTCCTCACAAGCGTCTTCCAAACTAACTGTGTGCCTGTGGACTATTGACCAAAACGAATTGCTGAATGGTTTAGATAAGATATCTGTATGGTCCGAAAAGTGGCAATTGACCCTGAATAAAAAAAAGTGTGAAGTTATTCTTTTGGGTACTAAAAGAAATCGGCTAAATTTCTATTAGGCGTTAAGACACACAAATGTTATGGGTAGAGCAAAGCCAAAACAGCGATTCATTGGCAGAACACTTCAAAGGTGCAACAGGTATACTAAAGAGACCGCTTACACCGCGCTTGTCCGCCCTATTCTGGAGTATTTCTGTGCAGTGTAAGATCCGCATGAGGTGTGACTGACAGATGACATCGCAAAAGTGCAAAGAAAGGCAACTCGTTTTGTATTATCGCGAGTGCCACAGACATGCTACGCGAATTGGAGTGACAATCGTTAAAACAAAGGCGTTTTTCGTGTCGAGGGGATCTTCTCATGAAATTTCAATCACCTGTTTTCTCCTCCGATTGCGAAAACATTCTTTTGGCACCCAACTACATAGGGGGAAATGATCACCATGATAAAACAAGAGAAATCAGGGCTCGCACAGAAAAATTTAATGCTCGTTTTTCCCGCGCGTCGTTCTAGGGTGGAAGGGTGGAAAGGTAGAGAGACAGCTTGGAGGTGGTTCATTGAACCCGCTGCCAGGAGCGTTATTGTGAATAGCAGAGAAATCACGTAGGTGTAAAACGAACAGGAGTTAAAAATGGCTAAAAATGATCCAGTGTCTACGCTACAGCTCATCTGAATACAAATTGGAGTGTTCTAAGATATCAAGACGTGTGTGTCTTATATAGTTATGGTATTGATTGGTCGATCAGGAGTATCAGTATACGGAGGAGGGGAATCGAATTCTCTCGCGCAATTGAACGACGTCACCAATGCAGAAATTGCGTCCCTCTTATCCCTCTCCTGAGCCCAACCTATATCACCTTCTTTCTCTGGAAAGGAACGAGTACCAGTATCATTGTTTCCAATTCAGAGTCTGAATTTTGTCCATTGTGAAGTTTCTAATACTATCAGCCATTTCCAGCCTCCAAAAAAGTTACAGACAATGTCTCAATTAGAAGTGCTGGGGCACATGCGAATGTATACCGGTTGTCTTTACACCCCCCCCCCCCCCCCTCTAACTGTGTCCCTCTCTCTCTCCTTTCGTTGGTTCATCAGTTCCCTCACTAATTTAATGCTGCCTGTCACAACTTCCTGTCTCACGCCTTCGAGTATCTCTTACACCCAACATCATTTGATGGATATATCCAATTTATTTCCCCTTGAGTTTCACACTCCACAGCTCTCTCTCCCTCTCTCTCTCTCTAGAACCATGGATGTCTTAAAACACGATTATCATCCTGTCCCTCATTATATTTCTTTCCTCCCAGATTCTGTGAAGAGCTGCCTCCTTTTTATCAGTCCACGTAATTCTCAACATCCTTCAACAGCAACATATCTCTAATGCTTCGATTCCCTTCTTTTCCAGTTTTCTCGCACACCACGATGCACTTTCACACGACGCTGTGCTCCAAACGTATACCCTCAGAAATTTATTTCTCAAAATGTGGCCGTTGATTGATACGATGGTCGCTTGGCATTTACTACTCTGCTTTCACTGTCCTCCCTGGTTTGTCAGTGGTATGTTACTTTCCTTCCGAGGTAGGAGAATTTCCTCATTTTCTCGACTCCAGTTGCGATGTTTCGTTTATCACCGTTCTCATTTCCCCCTACTCATTGCATTAATCACTTTGTTTTAAGTAAATATTCTGTGGTCATTACATTGTTCACTTCATTCTACAGATCTGGTAACACTTCCTTATCTTGACAAAGGGTAGCATCAACATCATTAAAATTAATCATTGATCTCTTTTCAATTTGAACTTTTATTCCATTCATAAAGAATTCCATCACTTTGGACGTAGCTTTACAATGTATGGATCGAACAATAGGGTAAAAAAAAATACGTCACGGTCTTACACCCCTTTTAATACAGTTATTCTGTTCTTGACATTCCGTTGTTTCTACTTTTGATTCTTGTGCATATAGTTAATCACCCCTCTTTTTTCTGTAGCTTAGACCTTTTTCTTGACAATTTGCATTTATTGCACCATTTTGCGTTTCTGAACGCATTTTCTACATCGAAAACTTCTCTGGAAGTGGCCAGATTTTGCGTAAGTCTTGCTTTCATTACTAAGCGCACGTCAGAACCTGTCATGTAACGGAGCCCAAATTTTCCTTTCCACTCTCCTGTAGATTATTCTTGTCAGTAACTTTGATGCATGACTGTTAAGCTACTTCGCCAAGTGATTTAGAAATTTCGAAGGAATGTTATCAATGCTATTTGCCTTATTTGATCTGAAGTCTTTCAAAACTCTGTTAAATTTTGAATCGAATACTAGATCCCCTATATCTTTCAAATAGACTCCCATTTATTGGGATATCACGTCAGAAACAGTTACCCCTTTTCGCAGAGGAGTATTGCTACCATCTATTTGACCACACCTTTGCGTTTCAAAAGAAATTTCTCTGTTACTGTTAATGTTGGCGTCTTCGCGCTTAATTTCACCAATCACTGTTAAATCTTGCTATGGGCTGTACCTGCCCTTACCGTGACATATTTTTGCGCAGCCATTTCGCTTTAGTTTCCCTGCACTTCCTGTTTATTTTATTCCTGAGAGACTTACGTTGTAGTATTCTATTCTTTTCCTGACTATTTCCACTTTTATCCAATTGCAGCATTTCTTCTGTTACCCCAGGTTTCGTCGAAGTTACAATTCTGGTACACGTATTGGTATGTCCAGCTTCTGTGATTTCCTTGCTTGGATATGTCCAATCGTCTTCAATTTAACTGTGATATTCACTATCGCAGTGGCTGCAGCCTTAGAGAACTTCAAGCCCACATCGTCCTTCAGTCAGTATTCCACTTCCTTCTCCATTTGTACTTTTTGAAGAGCCCCTTGTAGTTCAATCTACTACTCATCGTTACTATATTGTTGTCTGGTTCTACCTCTGCTCCTTGATACGCCTCGTAAGCCACTATCTGATTTCAGGACTTCAGTCTTACAATGATGTACTTCATCTGCACTCTTCCACGGTGTGTCTTATCCAAATATGGCTACTCCCCTTCTTATTTTTGAACTGTGTACTTGTTATTACTAGCTCAGTTAGGTTTACTCGTCTCGCATTCCTACAGCCAAGCCCATACATCCCCAAAACCATTTCTGTTATTTTCTCTACAACCGCATTACAACTCAGTTTGATTATTCCCCTTCACATCTTGATTTACCCTTTCAATGACCTTACACATTTTCTCAGTTTATTCATTTTCTACTTGCTGGTCAGTTACCTTGTATATCGGAATTATTGTTGTTACTGTTGATTCTGATCGTAATGATCGTGTGCCTGAACTGCTCACATTAACTTATTGTTCATAACTCACCTTGTACCATTTTTGCTGCTGCTCATATTACACAATATTCATCCAGCCAGAACTGCGTATCTTACTTCAGTTTACTTCAATGAAACCCACTGTATCTAGGCTGAATGTTTGCACTCCCTGTTTAATTTTCCAACATCCCTGTCACACTGTTGTTTATGAGGGTCCTCGTTCCGACTCGGACAGTGTTACCCTTTCGCTGGCGTTTCAATCTTCTGTTCTTCTCCATTGACAGCCCCTCCCGGAGATCAGAACACGGAACTTTTCTGGAATGTTTTGCCAACGGAAGGATCGCCAGAACTCTTTTTAAGTTGCAGACCATATGTCCTGAGGATGGACAATTTGTCATTAAGGCACTGGTTTCCACTGTCCATTGGTTCGTTTTCTTTGACAGGCAGTGGACAAAAAGAGGATGATTCTTTGTAAAAGAAGTCTTCGCCCTCAGTTGCTTCGTCCTCATTGACACGCTGTGGACAAAAAGGGGATGATTGTTTGTGCAAGAAATCAGCGCCCTCCGTTGCTTATAATTTTTGTGAAAAAAGTGGATCTAATCTAACCGAGGACACAGGATATTTGGATTAGTTGTCAAAGTTGCCACCCCTATATTCCAATACACTATCAATATACAATTCCAAATAAAAACATGAGTTAATTCTTGGGATGTTCCAATAACGCTTTCTGAATTTCCTAGCTTCATTTGTCGTTTATGTGCAGTGCTTGAACACTTTGGGCTTACGTATGCCACGTCATTTTCTCTGCATTCGAGTGTGGCGTTGTACATCCAAGATATTCTGGTGATGGACGTAACACTTATAATTACTCCTGCCTTTCGTTAATGATTAAATGTTATTTGTCCTATATGATTAGCAAGAAGAGAAGACGGAATTATCTTAATGACGGGAGCGAGATTAAAAGTCGACACAATCAGTGATTGTTGATACGCTACTAATAAAAAGATGCATGACCGTGGAATGAAATATAAGTGTTTCATTATTAGTATTCGCGTTAGATAACAATGTTTATGTAAGTAGATCGGATCTCGAAAACCAAAGTTTGGAAAAATGCAGGTTCTTTTTATCGATCGTGCAATATGCATTTAAGACGGCAACAATGGCGGCCGATCAACAGCATCGCCATATTACTACCACCAATGTCATTTCCGCTCCCCGATTATAATCCTGTAAAATACTTTCAAAAACAAGGTTAGGACAGGAAATATTGGCGATATTAAACAGAATACATTAAGCTTTGAATTATATGTAGTTACTATAAGTTGTACCTCGAATAATGGTTTCACCTTCTGCTTTCCACGCAGACAGCAGAGACTGCAGTAAGTAACTGGTTCAAAAAGGAATCACTGGGAGTTGTCCGTTGTTTTAAAACAGAAATAAACATTGCGAAAATATTTTACAGAGGTTGTAATTTATACTTAATTTCAGGTCTCTGGAAGGTATGGATTTTCTGTTATAATGTTCAACTACACAGTCCCGTAACTTCATTTGGCCTGGCGTATGTCACACCCTGTGTGTTCAGACTTTTCCGAATAATTACTGCCTTATCGGAGAAGTCTTACGTTAATTAATCTGACAGTTGCAAGATTAGGCCACTTAGTTGCCTCTCGCAAATTGAGGCTTACAGAAGTCATTAGAATGGGAAGGAAAGTAGTACGGTTTGCTAATGTAATGCCAAAATTTGTTGATGGAACATTGTCATCATTTGCGTAATAGTAGACAAAACGATCCTATTATCGGCAGTAGAGATATAACAGATATACGATATCATTTAATGGATTTAATTATTTAACATCTTCAGTACCTACCCTAAGGCAACAAGGGTGGAGGAAAGTCATATAGTGAGTGCGTGTGGTCCTTGAATGGAAGTAGATCGGGTATGTTTGCGGCGAGAATGGGATGGAAAATATTATTATGCTACTGAAATGGTTCAAACATTGTCCTAGTCATGCGAAGGTGGACCGTTATTCTGTGCAAAGTTAGTAACGATCTCAGAAGAATATTTCACGGTGAAATGTACCTAGCTCTCACACTGTTATTTGGAATAATTAGTTAATTATGGTATTTTAATTCTAATAGCCTCTATTTTCATTTCGAAACAATTTGGAGAGGAGTACATTCAATTCATGTTTGTGGATATTTAATTTTGGTAACGTTGTCTCGAGGATTGTTACTTCTGTTAATCTACTGTTAGTAACGACGAGTTGCTTCCTTTTTGGATTTTTACTTAATTCAGGCAAAAGTCTTCGTGCAGTTTTGACATAGACGATACATTCCCTTCTCATCATAATAGCACTGAAATCAAACTTTCTTCTGTACAATCCAAATAAACAATATTTGCACACAGCCAGTAACTAAGTCCCAACCTACAAGGACGTTCACGCAGTTTCTTCCTTCCACTTTACGCCATCTAGACCAGCTTTCAAAACCAAAAACATGCATGTGCCAAAAATAGGCTTCCAAGAAGTTACACTGGGATTAAAAATACAATCTGTGGGGAAAATTTTTATGCACAAAATGTTATTTCAAAACATGATTTGTGTTAATGTATTCCTTTATTCTTTTTAGTGGGTCTCGTTTTAAAGTAAATGAAACGTACCTGGATGACTATTCTTTTCAGGGCTACACCACATACTCGTAGGCCTTCTGAACATACAAAAAATACTAACATCAACTTTAAATAAAAAATGGGGCTGCAAATAACCGAAAGTCGACCAGAATAATGCTCCCCTCCCACCTCCCGCTGCAAAACGTAAAGATGCCTAAATCGACAAAAACCAGTCGTTTTAGAAATCATGCATCGATAGATTCGATACTGATCAGAGAGCTTCAGCCTAGGATCTTTATAAAGTATACGTATGTTCATATTGTTCAAGGACTGACACCAAGATAACAGTCTGGAGATGAAACTTGAACTACTAGCCTACTACAGCAACAGTCGTGACGTTTCAGTGTACCACCGGCGCTGGTGTTTCGGTCGTCGTCATGTGCAACCGTCATCAGGCAGGGGACCGGCTGCAGCTGCAGGGCTGGCTGTACCGGCCTAGCCGCCTGCCTACCGCTCTGATTGGGCGCTCCGTCCATCTGATTCGATTAGCGGGACTAGTAAGTGCTCCATCAAATTCTCCGCTTCCTCACTCTGCAATTTCCATCCTATTAATCGTGAAGATGAATTGACGCTCTGAGGACCTCTGCGGAAGAGTCAAATGGGCCATTCTGCACAAAGGAACAACAGCGGTTGTGATGCAGTCAAGAATAGCAAGGGACAGAGAAACATCTCGCAGCAGCGTAATCAATATCTGAGAACTGTGCTTTACGCCTCTCAGTAATTTTCATTCATATTCATAATTTTCAGTTGCCATTCTCTTATTATAATGGATGTCGATTCGAATCGTTTTAAAATCTCTTCCATAACACTCAGAAGGAAAAAACCTACGATGGCTTTTTATGATATAATCTTGTCTTAACTTCTGTGTTGTGACTATGTCATTTAGAAACAAGCTTTCACTATTGCAGGTGCATCGTGCCTCTTCGTGTTTCTCAGACATTATTGTTCTGTGCCACTTCAGGCGTTCTCTGAAAAATGTCTGTGTTGCAATGTGCCGTACAATAATCTGACATACAATAACGAATACTTGTTTGTTCGTCACGTCAGTGTTTCTGTACCATTCACCCAATTATAATGAAACTGGCGAGTCGTTGTGAACATGTCCGTCAAGGTTTCTGTAGGGGTAAGAACCACGTATTGTTCATATCTATGCCGGTGAAAACGCGGTGACATAAAAGCTGAACTCTGGAACGTCTGGAGCAATTTCAGTTGAATTTTGTATACATTTGTCTCCATATTTGTGCATTAATATTGTTCGATAAACCACCCCCAACTACGGCTAGGGATGAGGTTGGATTGAAAAGACATGATATGCAAAACTGTTCGATAACGATCGATATTAGTATAAAATGCATAGATTCTGGGGTCGCTAGAGTTGGTGACGGTAAAGATAACAGTTCAGTCTTAGAGCTTAGGGCAGGAGAGAGGGAGGATGCAAAGAGAGTAACATTTCAGAACATCAGTAAAGTCTGGAGGAATTACTACCAAAACTGGCATGTACATCAACAAGCTATCTCGAAAAATTTACGGACAAAAACACAACCTAGTCCCCTATGACTACAGGTTTGGGATGAATTTCGGTGACACGAAAGAGGAAAGCAGGAACGCCTTGAGCAATATCAACCAAATTTGGTATAAACATGTTTGTATAAAAATACAACTGCAGGAAGTAAACTCTTCGCATGTTCCGGAAGGAGTCTTGTTCGATAACTAAATTTATTTAACCAGCATTTGCTCGTTTTGTCAGGATCTGTTGTCGGTATCTTGGAGTGACGTAGAACCACGAAATATTCTATCTTGAACTGTTTCATTGTTTCGTATTTCAAAATCATACTTCTCTTTCACGTCATTTCAAAATGGGTAAGTGTTGCTTTCATAATTTCGGAGCGATCATTTCTTCGCACGTCATTGTTTCTTCCATTTCCTGTACTTATGGTTCTAAATTGTTGTATTGTTGTAGTACATGTTACACTATTTTAATACTCGATTATTTATTTTGTTCACATGCATCTTTAGCACGAACTAATTCGTTATTTATTGTAGCACTGTCGAACAGAACTCTTTTGGCAATTTACTGTTGTCAGTTTATCTGGGCATGTATTTAATGTACAGTCGTGCTCAAAAGTCTCCGAACGACCTGAATTGTATTTCGCCCGATTCTAATGCAACCCACATAGTGCAGCTGCTCTAGCAGATCCTCTAATCACCCCTCGGTACAGTAGTTTGACTATTGAAAATGGTTCCAACCAGTCACCACTAGAAAACACTGCTCTGTATCGCAATAACTCAAGATGTAAAGTGATACCAACGTACTACAAATATCAGGGAACATCTTATCACAGATAAGACGGTTCTTCAGGTTTGTAAGCTCACATTTATTACAATAAATGACATACATGAAATGTTACCACTCTCATTATTACGTCAGATAGGTAATTCACGTAGTAAGTTCGTCGTATTCATGATTTCCTCTTCAACATAACATACCGTACTTATTATTTAACACAAAATGACATTAAAATTTTAAGTTATTCACGAGCAGCTAGTTGAGAATATGTATGAACTTCAAATGACACGACGAACCGTCTCGTTCTGCATATGGATTCAAACCCAGGTCATGCAGACCGCAGCTCGTGGTCGTGCGGTAGAGTTCTCGCTTCCCACACCCGGGTTCCCGGGTTCGATTCCCGGTGGGGTCAGGGATTTTTCTCTGCCTCGTGATGACTGGGTGATGTGTGATGTCCTTAGGTTAGTTAGGTTTAAGTAGTTCTAAGTTCTAGGGGACTGATGACCATAGATGTTAAGTCCCATAGTGCTCAGAGCCATTTGAACCCTTTGAACCAGGTCCTGCTGACTTAGCAAAGACTTCGTGACTGACGGAAACTAACAGTCATTCCTGACTAGGCATACAGAGAGTGACATACCTCGATTTTAGACAGTATCAGTCAGCAAATATCAACTTTAAAGTACATAACGTAAACATTGTTAACGGACGCGAATTCCTACCCAGCATCTATTGTCCCTGTTAACGAACTACGAGAGATGTTAAATATTGCTTCTTCACAAGTAACTTACTTGAAATGCCGTGAGGTAAAGCTTTGTGTTGGACAGGGATTCAAACTCAGAACCTAATTGGATTCTCATCGAAGCACAATCAACTGTGACATATCGGATTTTCTCGGCAGTAGCTAGATGTTTTAACTGAAATGACAAGACGAAAAATTAATTTTTTCTTTTCCAGGACTCCAACCTGGCACCTATTGCTATTATATTCTAGAGAAAACGAACGTTAAAAATGGGTTTGTTACACCAGAAGCGACATGTGAGCATGTTTGAACTGGAAATAATATGACGAAGAGTTCAGTGCCGACTGGGAATCGAGACCCACACATATCGCTGTAGACTGCACACAAAGAGACGTCAGCTACCGAATTTTTCTCCACCAGCAGCTCGGAGTAACATCCTTGAATTTACAATGATTTCGCAAACAGTTTTGTGTCTCACTGGGACTCAAAAACGTCAGATACCGTTAGTGTTGACAACGAATGAAAATACATTAAAAATAAAAATTATTACCCACCAGCAGATAGGTGTTCTCATGCTAGAGCTTGATAATACATAATGAAAGCTTTAGTGCCGGGCCAGGACTCGAACCCTTTCACGCGCAATATGTGGAGATGTTGAGGAATCCGCAGTTTTGAACAAACAACAATTTGCAGTCGAGCTGTATTGTCACTAAGGGATCAAATTCCGCTACCAAGAAGACTTGAAGTGTAAAGGTTTTTCTTCCGATTTCGTTACAGAATTTTTTCTGGAAGCTCGTAGCTCCATAAAATAAATCAGAAAAAAAAGTTCGCACACGCTGGCTCCTACCGCAGTTAGAACCGACGATTCATTGAGCCGTTACGACACGAGCCACGGACTGTACCACGGGGCTATGGACACACTGCTACCAGCCCGCCACTGTCGTCATGGTATTGGTCGCTCAGCCTCATAACACATCGTGAAAAATAATAAAAGTTGTCACTTATGTGAAGAAGCTTTACACTTCAAGTCCTCTTGGTAGCTCGACCCAGTAAGTTGTGTTAATGGTCATAGATCTCGGCTTTCTGACTGTCAAGCTGCTTCATAATACGAGCGTCTCTGAAGAAATTCGAAACGACCGTCAACGATACGAATTTCAATCTTCTTCTTCACATAAATTCTCACAAGCCATGGTGATAAGTATGAAGGGAATGAACGTCTTGATTACTGTAGGGCCTCTATGCTAAATTTCCACAGTAGCAGTTAGGAACTCTCTGCAGACATTTATTAACAGTGGTTCTAGCGACTTACTTTTTCTCTGGGTAGCTTCAAATATGGGAAATTTAGTCGCCTTAAATCCAATTGAGTATTTTAAATATCACTTCTGAACAGCGTTCACTTCTCCATTAATTAGCGTATAGACCTCAAAACAAGCAATATGCCTGAGTAGCTATGTAGCAGGTTCTGAAAGGTATTGACACTATGATTTGCATCTTCTTCCTGCTGGTATTGTAACTGAGATTTGGCAACAAGGCAAGGTACATTTGGCTACTCTGTGATCGACGAGTTACTTCCTGGTGTGCACGGAATTTAGCCTCAAAGTTCACTTGATTTTTCCTGTCATTTCCATTGAATAATCTGAATTATTATTAACGCTTGAGCTGTAACAAAAGATTGTAAATTTACGGTTTTCAGCCCAGGAAAGTCGTTGCACGTGAAAATCGCATCTAATCTCGTCCTTTAAATAGCGGTTTACGAGTTCTAGCCCCTACTGGTCTCGTAAGAGGAGACCTAGACGCATGCCACTTCCCTAGCTCTGTGGAAACGTGGTAACCTGAAAGAATGCGTCTGTTATGGTTTGCGGTTCCAGTCTTGCTGACTGTAGCGTTTTTATCCCTTCTGTGAAAGAGCTACAAGCAGTCAGATCACACATCGATAAGGAAATCGCAAGAAAATACTTTCGGCTCATAGTGCAATGGTGAAAAACTTACAATGCTGCACTACAGGTAACGCCTCTTTCCGCTGCTGAAAAAACAAATTTTGGGTTTGTACGAATACATAACTTTATTTATGAAATGCTACATTTGCATACCACTTGAGTATGACACAGGATACCAATCAAACACAGACCCAATCGAAATCTAAGTGATTAGTATTTTACTAATTCGTGCCGATAGAGGCGCGCTAGTGTACAGATACTCAGTTTTATTGAAACAGACTTTCGTCGTAAGGTTATAGCGGGTAGTTTTATTTCATTTCTTATAATACAGTGCACGATTTTCGTACGGTTTCTTTTAGTGTTGTTAAAACATTAGTTAACATGAGAGAGAAATTAATCATCAACGATATATGCGAATTCTCTGATGTTTTCTATAACAATCTGACAATGCACATGCAGTTTATCGATTACATGCGTGTAGAAAACTTGTTCCGAGTTAAAGCTGTCAAACAAGGTTTTATGAAGAATAAAATGCCACTGCCACATGACAGCTAATGTAGAAAATACTTTTCTGGCGTATTTTGGCACGATGCCCTCTCCTCATACATAATACAAAAGTTTCGAGATGCATCTGCAGCCTGGCCATCTATTAAAGCTAAAAAGAACAAAATGTCGCAGAAGTTAGCCCTTTTTCCACATTTGACTATTTTGGGTTGAGAAGTGAAGGGAATTATGTTCAAAGTTCCATTAGATCGTTAACCTCAGCAGGCAGCAGTATGGCGTTTTAAAAAATGCAGCAGTGAATGTACCCAAACTCGCGACGTCTTAACAACAGTGCGCGACGCTTACCGTTACGCTACTAGCTTACACGTAGCTACAACACCTCTAGAACTCAACAACAATATCTCCAGAACTTGCGCATTGGAGAGTGCTGTGAGATAATGCATCTGGCCGGATCTAGACTTCTGAGAGACAGACAGTTACAGCTTTTCTTCTGCACTGCACGACGTTTTTTACAAACAGATAGTGCAATAGAGTAGCTCATTTCGAAAGGAACACTTCCTGTTTAAATTTCTGCATCCTACACTGTTGGCAGTTCTGTGTAGGTGTCAGTTACGTGATTTTATTTCGGTGATTACAAAATAGAGTCGAATGTATGCACTATGTAGCCGAGGCCGCTAGTTCATGGCGATTCGGTCAACCAAGTGTCAGAATTCTCATCCAGTGTGGCGCAACATCGTTATGATAGAAAAATGAGTGGTAGAGAAGAGAATTTGGTGATATCTTGGATTGATGCTAGGTTTATATACTTATGGTCTGGGTTCGATTCCAAGGTCTGCTGATGATTTTTGTTAAGGAGAGACAGATTTTGTTCTCTTCTGGCTACGCCAAGTGAAGAAGGTATAATGGCATTGTGGTCTGACTTTCGTGTTAAACATGATATTCCTTCTCTACCAAGTAGACGTTAGGTTGAACCACAATAAAGTCTTGAGTCGCGACACGTAGAAACTCTATCAACAGTAACCTTTCTTATACTAGTTATTTGTTTCTAGTGACGAAACAAACGCTGTGTAGGGTCACAGGACATTTATTCCATCTTTTATTCGAGCTTCTGTGTAGGGTCACAGGACACTTATTCCATCTTTTATTTGAGCTTCTGTATGTCGATAAAATTGGCTCTGATCTGGGAATACAACTCAGATCGCCCTTAACGCGGAATTTGATCCCTTCGTGACAATACAGCTCGACTGCAATTTCTTGTTTGTTCAAAACTGCAGATTCCTCAACATCTCCACATATTGCGCATGAAAGGGTTCGAATCCTGGCCCGGCACTAAAGCTTTCATTATGTATTATCAAGCTCTAGCATGAGAACACCTATCTGCCGGTGGGTAATAATTTTTATTTTTAATGTATTTTCATTCGTTGTCAACACTAACGGTATCTGACGTTTTTCAGTCCCAGTGAGACACAAAACTGTTTGCGAAATCATTGTAAATTCAAGGATGTTACTCCGAGCTGCTGGTGGAGAAAAATTCGGTAGCTGACGTCTCTTTGTGTGCAGTCTACAGCGATATGTGTGGGTCTCGATTCCCAGTCGGCACTGAACTCTTCGTCATATTATTTCCAGTTCAAACATGCTCACATGTCGCTTCTGGTGTAACAAACCCATTTTTAACGTTCGTTTTCTCTAGAATATAACAGCAATAGGTGCCAGGTTGGAGTCCTGGGAAAGAAAAAATTAATTTTTCGTCTTGTCATTTCAGTTAAAACATCTAGCTACTGCCGAGAAAATCCGATATGTCACAGTTGATTGTGCTTCGATGAGAATCCAATTAGGTTCTGAGTTCGAAACCCTGTCCAACACAAAGCTTTACCTCACGGCATTTCAAGTAAGTTACTTGTGAAGAAGCAATATTTAATAACTCTCGTAGTTCGTTAACAAGGACAATAGATGCTGGGTAGGAATTCGCGTCCGTTAACAATGTTTACGTTATGTACTTTAAAGTTGATATTTGCTAACTGATTCTGTCTAAAATCGAGATATATCACTCCCTGTATGCCTAGTCAAGAATGACTGTTAATTTCCGTCAGTCACGAAGTCTTTGCTTAGTCTGCATGACCTGGGTTTGAATCAATATGCAGAACGAGACGGTTCGTCGTGTCATTTGAAGTTCATACATATTCTCAACTAGCTGCTCGTGAATAACTTACAATTTTAATGTCATTTTGTGTTAAATAATAAGTACGGTATGTTATTTTGAAGAGGAAACCATGAGTACGACGAACTTACTACGTGAATTACCTATCTGACGTAATAATGAGAGTGGTAACATTTCATGTATGTCATTTATTGTAATAAATGTGAGCTTACAAACCTGAAGAATCGTCTTATCTGCGATAAGATGTTCCCTGATATTTGTAGTACGTTGGTATTACTTTACATCTTGAGTTGTTGCGATACAGAGCAGTGTTTTCTAGTGGTGACTTGTTGGAACCATTTTCAATAGTCAAACGACTGTACCGATGGGCGATTAGAGGATCTGCTAGACAGCTGCGCTATGTGGGTTGCATTCGAATCAGGCGAAATGCAGTTCAGGTCGTTCGGATACTTTTGAGCACCACTGTACATCAGATCGATCTGTAGACAATGTGTCCTAACATCATGTATGGATTCAGATTGTTGCTCGTTGGGTTATTCGCTACATTCCTCCGTAAATGTATTGAACTGTTCCAGCACCTAGTTACGAATATCTATTACCTTTTCATCCAACAATTTGCCGAAATCTATTTTCAATTTTTGACAATGTTGAGGTGTATTTTGTTCTAATCCGCACTCAGTTCCTTGTTTGGCATCGTAATGTTTTTTCTTTATTACCGTCAAGTCTTTTGCTAAAATTTGCATTAATTTTTAGTGTTCTGCACTTCAGTCTGTAAAAACGGGACCCTTACAATGTAACTTTGTAGCCCTTCTGTCTCCCTGCGTCTCTCCGACTGTGACAATCTCTATTTTTAAGGAAGAGGTAAAGGTATGAGTTTGAAACGCATGTCAAATGCAAAGGTCAATTCTCCCTTTTGGTGTAAAAACTTATACTTGTAAGTTAATGCAATCCAAAGTTACGGTCGTGTGTAAAGACACCCGTTCTCCAGGAATGGGTAGAGGTATCAATCAGGTTGAAATTTAAATAAATATCTGCGTTCTCTCGACGGTGTAAATAATTTAAACTTCCAAGCCAATGCAGTCAAAATATATGGGCCATATACGTCACAATTTTTTATACCTGAAAAGTCACTTATCAAACTATAACAGCTCTTTCCGTTTAGTAAGCTGTTAGTATTGATTGTAGTGAATATTAAATGCAAAAGAGGGAAAGGGCGATTGTAATGATGAGGTTAACGACGAAAATTGTTGAAGCCTATGTTGTAGGCCTATGTTTAACACAATGATGCATGGCCTTGGAATGATTATTAATCAGTTTTGTGCGTCCGGATTAACTTTGAAATAAAATAATATTCGTAAATCTACCGCGTACTTCGTTGTCGTGCTAGTGAAAGAAGATAGGTTTGTTTTTTAGAACGTGCTCTGACCACTTAAGACTGTGACCATGGCAGCTTATCCATCGCACCATTGTATTATGACGGCTTACACCGAATATTTGCCGAAAAACATTAAAAATTATCACGTGGACAAGGAGTAAATTAAATAATAGAAACGAATAATGTAAATATTCATAGGAGCATTAGTCACCTTATTTAAGGTAACATCATAACACACCAGCTTTTACTTGGTCTATTCACTAAAACGGCTACGCCGAAAAGAGTGAAAGATAGTATTAAGACACTAGCATTTGCTTTAAAAACAAATTTGTAGACAAAAAAGTCACAGGACATATCTTTGAGTTCGGGAAGCTGTGATGACGATAATATGTTGTGGGATTACAAAACTCTATAGGTAAACTGTTCATGCACATGCTGGGCCTCGTGCTCCATCGGCAAAGTGTATGTCTGGAAACTGAGTGATCACGGGATCGAATCTCGGTAGGATCACAGGTTTTTCAGTCTTCATTTTTAACATAACTTTCACCTCTCAATGAGGTCAGGAGCTGTCTGAAACAGAACATTGTTCGTATTCGACTTTAAAAGGTAGGTCGCATTTCCCTGGTTGGATAACTGGGTTAGGTTCGGGACACGCAAGTCGCCAAATTGGTATCCAATATCAAGACTTACACCAGGCCATTATTATTATAAATATACACAACAAAGTACGTAAGAAACCCTCAAAGCGTGAATCCTATTCGCACTTGTCCCGTTTTTGTCTATTATCGACACTCATTTTTTGCAAAAATTGCATTATCTTCTTTTCTCTCCCCACAGCTCAGCACTGGTGTTGTCTGTCACTGGTTTTCGCAACTGAATGTTTACATTCAAATTTGAATCTTAATTTTCATTTGCATCTAGAGTTTGATTTCTCCTAATCAATCTCGATTCGTTAACTGACCTGTTTAAAACTGTTCTCCTCATTAATTACACCACCATTTTCAGTTGACTAGAGATCGTTATTCAAATATGTTTACATCACACGCAATTTAGAACCAACTAATATATCACCGTCTGTATCTTTTTTGCTGACCAACAATGCTTGAAAAATAGAGGCGCCGCTGAAAATTCCAAACTCACCCATCATCGATTGGTTTTTGCTGCCGGGCTCCGGATCCAAAGATAGTCGGAGGATGGGACCTTCTACACACTGGTCTCCATATACCTAACAGGACCTGCTGATGTGCTTCACCACACGACGACGGTGCCTCTGTCCACTCCAAGGTGTTTATGATGTATTGTGTTTTGCTGGTATGTTTTAGTAAATGAAGTGACGTGTTCGATTGAGCACAGTTATTAGTGACTCACGGATTGTACAGTTTACTACCGAAAATATTACACGTTTTAAAGACTTAAATTCCTTTGTCCGTACTAGCAACACCCCACATACTACAACACGACATTAAGGGTTTTCCACTGAAACTTTACGGCCGGCGTAACACAGAGCGGACAATTACCGCATAAACATATCAGTGAGGGCGTGCTGGCACACGCAGAGTCTATTCTGATCTCCACTGACAGGCTGCCATACCAATAGCTCGCGCCTAGCAACAACAATGACTACCTCAGAAGACATTGTTAGCGGGCAAATACTGCACTCCGCTAAACAGTGACACCTGCTATACCACAATACGTAATCTGAATTGTAGCAAATCGATAAGCTTACAACCTCTGTCGCAAAGAACGATACATGTGGGAGGAATTAGGATCCTCACAAGGTAATTATAAATAAATATGTCAGGTAATAGCATAGTACAAATCAGCCGCGCTGTTTGAGGTGCCATGTCACGAACTGCACGGCCACTCCCGACGGAGATTCGAGTCCTATTTCGAGCATGGGTATGTGTGTTGTTCTTAGCATACGTTAGTGTAAGTTAGTTTAAGTAGTGTGTAAGTCTAGGGACCGATGACCTCAGCAGTTTGGTCCCTTAGTAATTCACACACATTTTGAACAAGTCAATCTACTGCTGATGTAAAAAGAAGATATTGTTAGAAGAATTATTATTATCTCATGTAGTATGCTCTTTTTGGTTTTTTGTTTTTTCTTTCATTTCACTTATTGCAATCAATGTTACATTTAACGCCGTGTAATGTTATCAGTTTGTGAATGAATCAATTTACTCTGTACGGTTATCTCGCCATTCGATTGTTACAGGAGATGAGGAAATAGGCCTATATGGAAAAGATTTGCTTCAGAATATGAAACAGGAAAAGGTTTAGAATCAATAATTTTGAACCCAGTCATTTGGTGAATTTGGTAGCATATTTGCAGCTTGGTTGAGGTGGTATGTAATGGGGAGAATGATAGTTTGATGTATGCAGTTTGAAATGTAGTTGTTTGGACTAATATGAGATGAGTATGAGAGCATTGTACGTGTCAGTACGATATTTTGATTTGTACTAGTAGGAATTAATTTGGAAGTGGACATTAACAGCCATATGTCATTTCAGGTTAACTCTTTTTGTAAGTACTATGTTATCTTGAAAAATGTGCCTACTGATGTTCCAATGTCTATGATTGCTTGAAGTGAATTGTAAAACTTTTGATGGTACCCCTCTTTATTGATAATTACTTACCATGTCAATAATTAGCGGATGCAGTATGCAGATTTGTTAAAGAGATGATGCAGATATTACCATGACGATGTGAAGCGTAAGATAAATTTATAAGTACAACCACACTCTTGTATTAGTTTTGTACAATTAGGAGAAGAGAGCGATAAGAACTAGAAGAGATGCTGTGGGCAATGGTGCCCATTCTAGGGGGCGGGGTTCTAGGCCTGGAAAAATGAAGTAGTGTTACTATTTTGAAATGCGTGTGGCGCCTTTTAAGTAACCCTGAGAAAGTTCCAGTACCGACTATGCTAAACAGCCAAGAAATAACGACTTTTAAATCACTTCCTTGAAAGAAAAGCACCTGACTACACAACAGTTTTTTTTTTTTGCCTTCCCTTTGCCCACAGGTATGGGCGTCCTTGACTGTGTAGGAATGGAGATGACAGCAGTGGGAGTACAGAGGCTTGTGTAGAGTCCATTGGAGTCACACTGACTCAAGCTGCGCTCTACCACTGAACTCGGACTGAGTGACGAAGTTACCACAATTCGTCATCTGCAGAGATCACAGAGAACTTCGGACCTGCGCATCAAGGAATAAATTTATTCATGAGAAGTATCTTCTCTATATCAAAAAGAATACATTTACACTTGGGAGTGTGGCGTGTAGCCGGCCAACAAGAAATTTCATAGTCGTCTGGGCATAACTTACAATAAACTTGGAACTTAGGGGAATGCATTGAATTCACCTGCTTTTCTGATTTCAGAAACAAAATACTGTCCTTTACTACATGTATTTGTAATTTATTATCCACAACAATGAGTGATGAAACAGTTGAAAATTCAGCTCATCAATAGTTGAACAAATATGTCAGTTTTTGCAAAAACAGACATAATGTCTGATGGGATAACAGCAATCAGTGATTTTATAATGTTACTTACAATCCGTCTTGATTGCAAATTTTTTATACATATGACCGGTTTCGGTTCATTCAGAACCATCTTCAGATCTGATATTTCAGTTACAGGAGTAACCCGTCCAAATCCAGCAACTTTCACATGCTGCATCACATCATAATGTGACGTAGCATGTGAAAGTTGCTGGATTTTGACGGGTTACTCCTGTAACTGAAATATCAGATCTGAAGATAGTCCTGAATGAACCGAAACCGGTCATATGAATAAAAACTTGCAATCAAGACGGATTGTAAGTAAAATTATAAAATTTGTCATTCCCTCAAAAGAGAATTACTTTTAACCTTGTGGTTATACCTGTTCACTTAAGAAATATTGTCCACACATACAAAAGGAAAACAGTTAGCTCTGTCGCTAAAAAGGATTACATAATTTTCTAATGTTTTTGTATTAAAATGTTTATCATTGTTGATGGTATCTTGTGAAGTGTATCTATCGATAAGAGCGATAGACTAGATGCATTGATATTTTGAAGATCGATTTAGGTTTGTTTTGACATTGAGAGCTGCTATATCATTTTAGATACTTTTTCACTATCAACTAGTTTTTGTTATTTTATTTTTGTAAGTGAGTGGATCTGCCGAACTGCTATTGCAACTCACTCTTTCTGCATCCATTTTAAACAATAGGGTGCCTAATTCATTACGGTCTACAGCTCAAATAGTTCTACTACCGACTGTTGTTCGTATTGTCCTATTAGAATTCTGGTTTTGGCTAGTTATATATCTTGTTTTTATTATGTAACGTCAGGGGGCTTTTCAAGCACAAGTTTGAATACTTAACACATTGAGATTATTCGTGAAGTTATATTAGTAAGCTCTTAAAGCACAAGCTGAGTATCATGAAATTTAATTTATCTGATCAACTGTATGGCACAAATATGCACTAGCCTTTTTTTCAATTATTCTATTAGAACATAATTTTGGTCGCCCATTTTAAGCTATTTGTAATTAACATAGTGTTTGGTAGTGTTTTTGTCCAGATCACTGACCAGATCTCACCTAACAAGTGGGAGGTGACGAAGGGATTGTTACAATTATTTCTGGGATCTTAAGACAGCCAGCTTAAAAGTATATTGATTCTTACATGTCTATAACCGGTTTTGATAATCACTGCTTAGTCTTCTGTGAGCTGTTGGCCTTTGGGAAGTAGAATTGCCGTCTTCCTTTCTTGTTCGAAGGTAGTCTGCCATTCCATTAAATTCTGGCATTAATAGCATTAATTTTCGTGTGTAGTGCTTGGGGTGTTAAGATACGCCTGGTTTTGGAGCTACACTTGATGGAGCATCCTATTGTGATGAAATTTCATTTGCTTGAAAGCTATGAAGTTGAATAATTCGTACAATGAACAAGATTACTCATAAGACAATTCTTAGTTATTTTATTGTGCTGAATTCTGTGATATCGTTTCAGGGAGTCAGATCGTTACTTCGTATCCTTCTGGGCGCTGATTTTCACTCAAACGTATTCTTATGCCGTGGTATAGGCTGAGAGGGTGTGATAAATCACAAGTACTGATAAGTTGATTACTGCGTGTACATGGCATCGTATGTCTCGCCATACGGTATACGTACAGAATAAACCCATTACTGCCGTAGTCGATGAACGAAAGCCGGTTTTTTAAAATAAAATATAACCGATAATCGCGAAGAAACTAGTATTTACAAACATGGTTTTAGAAAAAAATATTTTGATGAGACATATGTCTGAAACTTCCTGGCAGATCTCATCCTGGAAATATATGTCTGCTAAAGTGCCTGGGAACACCGCGTAAAATATATACTTAAATAATGAATCTTCAGCTTGCGCCATTGTATCTGACCAAGAACGGCACCTACGCAATGTCCCCAACATGTTGCAAGCGCATTCGTGGTAAGAGTAGTGTACTGGGAAGTTGTCAATGCAGTACGTTGGAGCTAACCGATTTCGCACGTGGGCCAAACTGCTAGTGCTCGTGTTGCACGTGCTTCCGTAACCAAGGTAACCGAAGTGGTTGGTGTTTCAACAGGAACCTCCCACAGATCCATACCATGTACAGGGAAAACGGAAAACCGTCATCCGGTAAGCCACAACGCGGACGGAAGTGTGTGTTGAGTGATCATGACAGATGGTCATTGAGCAGAATTATGATGAAATATAGGAGAACGACAGCTAGTCACTGCACAACTGTATATCGCAGTCGCGAAAACTGTCAGAAAATAAAAAAATAAATAAATAAAAGAACAACAAAGGGGGACCTGCATAAGTAGCGAATTTAGTGACATCTGGAATTACAAAATCACTAATTAGTGATGGAAACGCCCATAACAGAGAAACGTGGTGTCGAAGCCGTAAAACCTGGACTATGGAACATTGGAAGGAAGTCATTTGGTCGGATGAGTCTTGTTGCACACTGCTTCCAACTTTTGGCCTAGTTTAGGTCACAAGGGTTAAACCTTATGGGGGCTAGACAATTACCTGCGCAGCCTTATCGTGGTATCTGCGGGCCCCATGGTTACTCTGCAAGTTCGCACTACTACTAAAAATTATGTAATCATTTTGGCTGATCAGGTTAATTCCACGGTATACCACTAGCTCTCAAGACGGCAGGGTCCCTGATCACCTAGCTCGTATCGTGTTTGACTGGTTTTGTGAGCACGAGTACGAACTGTTGCGCCTCCTCTGGCCACCACGGTCACCAGGGCGCAATATAATTGAGTCTTCGTGGTCTACTTTGGAGAGAAGGGTGCGTGATCACTGTCCACATCCATCATCGTTACGCGAACGATTCCCCTGTATACCGTACAGGCTTGTATTTATCCATTCGGAGGCTAATAGAAGCTGTTTTAAACGCGAAAGGTTTCCCTACACCGTATTTGGCATAGGAATGTATTTTTCGTGTTCCCATATTTTTGTCCACTCTCTGCAGCAGTCAGTCTCTTTCTCTCTTCCTTTCTCTCATTTGTTTATCTGTCAGTGGGCACTCTGCAGATAGAGGAAAACCGGCCTGCACCAGCTCCATAACAAACGAGAAGTCCGGTTCGGACTACCGGGGCTAAAGTTTTATTCGCAAGTGAATACAAGGCTGTTCATTAAAACGCCAAGTTAATGTCCTCCTTCCCGCGGCGCTGCCGAACGGCCCCGCCCTGCAAATGAAACTGTTAGGCGGGCAGTGTTCCAGGTTAATGGCTCACATAAGCCGCGCCGACTGCCTATTTGTCCCCGAAAGCTTCGCTCCACTCCAGCGCCCTCCGCCCTCCGCGGTTGACCATTAGGCAACCGCTCAGCAGGCATGTATCTCTGCAAAGGTCAGCCCGGACAGGCCTCACCATTACCGCAACGGCCGAGCCACCAGCAGCGCGTGTTTTGGTAATGTCAGCTATATATTAGAGGAGAACAGTCTTCGCGTAATTACCAAGTTATCAGGGATATTACGGAAGTGGGGTAATGCTCATATTTGGTATTATGACAGATCAAAGTTTCTCCCATAGATGTCGTATTTTGGTTTTCATTACAGCATCTGCGCCCATGTGCTATCTTTTCTGTGCACTGGTTAGGTCAAAGAAAACGATAAGTTTAAATTCAAATAAGTAAGGTTATGATTTAACGCGCTTGTCATGGTATCATCTGAAACTGTGTTTCACCTTACCAGTCACGACTAACTTTAGTTCCACAACACGTTGCAGAGGTTTATATGAAATAGTAACACATCGATAGGTTGTGCGTATCTTTGGCACCGTCTAGTAGCGGAACACAAAAGCAAAATACTATTTTAGTACATGGCTCGTAGTTTTGCAGAGGTCTTGTATTGTAAGGATAAACAATGCGTTTCATTCAGAAGCAGATCTACGCTTATTATGAAAAGCACTATCATATTCTGTAAATCAGAGTAAAAATGCTCTTGTTGTAGCACAAAAAAGTGCAATATGTACCGCTTTCAAAGATTATGACAGAAAAGTGGCAAGCCGGCTGGATCAATCCTACATCCACCTTCCTCATAAAAAATTTTGGTATGAAACATATTCACTCTCTTTTTACGCTGAACTTTCCAAATCTTTTTCCAGCCTGTCTTTGAACAGAAGCCTTCATGGTCAGCATCTCCGTCTCATTACCACTATCTGCATTTGTCTCTCCCCAATGGTCTCCGTTCCCTCCCATTAATTTACAGAGTATCCCACTGCCACTGTCTCCTTCCTGACTAACACTGTCTTATTTTGTCTTTCTTTCCCGTTCACATTGTTTCCACCACTCGAAAATTCTGTGGGATCCAACTTCCTTTCTCTCCTCCACCCACATATTTAAATTGTCGGTCCAAAATGTGTCCTCTCCTACATCTACGTGCTAGTGTGGAAGGGTGCAAACATATGCATGGTCTCCACTAATCTGTGCTTCTCATTTCCACTGTATCTCATTTGCTGCCACTACTACTACCTCCACCCATATGTGTTTCCCTTTCACTGCCACTGTCTCTCACTGACCATCAATACCTTCTTTCTCCTTGTCCATCCCTCTTTCTCTTTCACCAACACCACTTTCTCGCCGCGCGGGATTAGCCGAACGCTCTAGGGAGCTTAGTCATGAACTGTGCGGCTGGTCCCGGCGGAGGTTCGAGTCCTCCCTCTGGCATGGGTGTGTGTGTGTGTTTGTCCTAAGGATAATTTAGGTTAAGTAGTGTGTAAGCTTAGGGACAGATGATCTTAGCAGTTAAGTCCCATAAGATTTCACACACATTTGAACCACTTTCTCTCTCGCACGATCACTTTCTCTCTCTTTCTCTCCAACCGGCGCAGTTCCGCCTCTCTTCTACCATCACTGTCTCTCTCCTACTGTGTTTCAACACAAAAAAAACGCTCGTGAGCATTTTTGGCGAGGAAAGAGGGATGAAGTTTGAGGCAGCTGGTTCCCATCTTTTCTATCAGCGTCTTTTAAAGAGGTACATACTGTCCCTTTCGGTGCTCCGACAGGAGTTTTTTTCAAATGGTTCCCTGCTTTGCTCTGTTATAGCATAATATGGTGCTTATATAAAACGAATTGTATAAGTCTGTAAAGTTTTGTCATATACTTCGGCACATTTATATAATTTGACACATATATACAACAAATAAGTATGCTTAATATTAGCGTAGCAAGAAATCGTGGACTGTACGTTTTCCTGAATAATTTGCCAACAGACCGGAATTCATCCAAAACGCCCGCATTATGATTTGTATCTTAAAAGAGTACACTGTGATTAAAAACATTCTACTGGATTTGCAGTCTTTTCATTTTTATTTAATTTTTGGCAGACATTTTAAGTTATTTTTAGGCATGTGAAGATCTATTTTTGCTCATTTTTTGTCAATGAAGTACCACGATGGATATATTTGTATAGGCATAAAGTGACAGTTTCACAGAGACAGCAAGGTTTATTGATAAGAAAGTGCAGCCTAAAACATAGTTTGATGACCTAAGAAGCATTGTGACGGTCCTAAGAATATTGCAATGTCTTCACTAAGTCAGTTAGAACGACATTTACGTCTCAGACTAGATATTATGTGCACATTTCACGTACGTAAGAATGGTAAGTTAGAAGCTCTGGATACCGATGACGGGTAATGACATGGAAAAAAGTGTCGTTTTAATAACATATTGTAAAAATTTAGATGGTTTACCATGACTAGAAATTATAGAAGTGGCCATATCTACGAGCGATATTTTCCGTAACCAAAAAGTCGTGGATTGTCGGGTGTATCTTGATAATGGATACAGATTATCGAAAAGGGAAAATGGCGTTTCTAGATGAATGTCTAGAGACTTGTAGTTACGAGATGATCTCGTAGTTATTTAGATAATTGTAGTTCATGGAGCAAAAACGTCAGAAATCGGTGTTTACTGTTTTATGAATAAGTTCAGTAAATTTCAGCCTGTGAATCTCGTTAATGGGTAATGATAGCAAAAAGGTTTCGATGCTCCCAGAGAATTTGATCTTATGGACGTTTGGTAAAAATGTCGACGATTCACCATGATTAGAAATTATTTTTCAGTATTTTCTCAAGAGCCGCCCGTGAATAAATGGTGCCTTTAGAAGCCACGTTAGGTCCATCCCAGAATGAATTGATTTGTCCAATTTGCCTTGGCTGAAAGAAGCTACAGTTTGTCCGACAATTATGCAAATGATCGCTTGGCCAATGGCTATCCGGAACAGCTTATCCCTTACCTTTGTGATCTATAGAAAATGAGATAGAACCTCCTGAAAAATCGCATTTTCGCAGCAGCTGTTTAGAATATAGTGGTACCGTTGGCCGTTGTGGCCTAGTGGTTCTAGGCGCTTCAGTCTGGAGCCGCGCTGCTGCTGCGGTCGCAGGTCAGATCCTGTCTCGGGCATGGATATGTTTGATGTCCGTGGTTCAGGTCGAAAAAAATCGATTTTCTGTTTTCATCACATTTGGATAGATTAAGGTTTTATTCGAGTACTCTGAAAAAGGATTTTGCTGAAAAAATTTTTTTCGAGCTTTAAAGGGCATTTTCCTACCACGTGTGTTTATGTGGCACGCCCACTTTTCTGTCACCCACGTCTCTGCATATATTACAGATCTTTATATTTCCTATATTGCACGTTAGGGATTTTTTTTACTCCCGAATGTGTTGGCTATCCTTGGAATGCAACGGTCGGTATTCCTTTGTTTCTGATGTTTGTAAACAAGACGCTTTAAAACACGGGGTTAGTTTCGTTCAAGTATGACTGCGAGTAGGTTTTATAGAAAACTTGCAGGTATACTACGGTCAGGCAGTAAAGAGAAATAAAGAAAATCTGGAGGCAATGAAGAGAGATGTTTGTGCCGTATTCTTCCGTAAGTCCTCCACTGACGATAAGCCATGTCATGGATTGTGTCCATCAGGAGAAAATTCGTGGTGCATATACAATAGGGCTCAGGCAACTGGAGAATCTTATTCTCCCAAGCATTCTCTTCTTGCTGCGGTTACTACAGCAATTGAACCTATTTTCTGAGACTTGGCTCATTCTGACCTTCTAAGGAAATGTCTGCATGGGCAGACACAGAAGCCAAATAAATGTTTCAACGCTATAACTTGGAACCGCCTTACTAAAACTGTATTTGTAGGCATGCATACAATAAAACTAGGTGTTCATGATGCTGTTATTACATTCAATTGTGGTAATATTGGAAAGTGTTGGCTACTGAAAAAGCTGGGAATTAATCCTGGTGAAAATATGATCACTGGACTGCAACACTGCGATAAAATGAGGATAGCCGACACAAACAGGAGTGTATCTAATATGGCCAAGAAAGCTAGACAAACATCCAGGAAGGTGAAAAAGAAGCTGTAAGACCTGCCAGAGGTCAAAGAAGGGCCATTATATGCAGCAGGACAGTTTTAATTAACTGTAAGTAAAAAATTTGAACAGTTTTTCCTTTAAAGTCAATTTCCCGCAAATTAAAATTTTCAGTACATATGCCCCATTATATCAGAAACTATCATAGATAAATAAATGAAATTTTCAGAGACTCTGCATAACATAAAAAGCCACCTCTGGTACTACATATTTCCTCATTAGGAAGTTCACAAAAATATTTTCTGCAGAAAAGACTTAACATTTTTTGTTAATAAATTTTAAAAAGTATTTCTTAAAACCTATAAAATAGATAAAGTAGATTTTAGTACAGTTGACTCTATTAGCACCATGTAACATACAGTAAAAATATTAAGGTCCTGAATCAAATAGTTTTTACAGAAATGGGTAAAAACATTCTTGCCTAAATTAACATGGGTTAGATAGGCAGGGTGTGGTCCCCTGTAGCTCTAAGTCTAGGGGGCTGATGACCTCAGATGTTAAGTGCCATAGTGCTTAGAGTTGTTAAAAAATTGCCATATTGTTACCGTGCACATGTAACTTGCGACTGGATTGACGATTTATTGAGAGGGAAAACGCTGCATGCTATCTTGGCTGGTGAGTCATGGAGAGATGTAGAATAAAATTTAGGTGTTCCACTGAGAAGTGTGTTGGCCCCTTGGTATTCATGTTTATGTTAATGACTTTGCAGACAACATTAACAGTTATGTCAAATACTTCGCAGAAGATGAGATTCTGTGACAAAGTACTGTCTGAAAAATGTTTCACAATCATTTCCTTATTTGAAATGAGCAGCACACAGCGGCTTTTACTCATTGTTGCGTGGGTTTCAGCGCAATCAAAAGTGCTAGACTTAACGGTTTTTTATTTTCATTTTTTTTTTCAAAGGTTAGTTTGGTAGCGGTCACACAGTGAGCAAGAGAGGAGCGCACGTTCGCCGTTGCGGCCTACTTCTCGAATGGATGTTTGGTCATCAGAACTCAGCGTGCATTCAGGAAACAGTTCAATATCGCACCTGCAGGTTGTGTTCCTGATGAGAAATCAATTGTTATGTGGGTAGACACCTTTATGGATACTGGAAGTGTGCAGAAAAAGAAACCAGGACCTTCAAGAACCACCAGAACCCCTGAAAACATCGAGAGGGTAAGGTTGTTAATTTTGAATTCCGCCAAGCTACGCTACGTGATCAAAAGTATCCGGACGTCCGGCTGAAAATGACTTACAAGTTCGTGGCGCCGTCCATCGGTAATGCTGGAATTCAGTACGATGTTGGCTCACCCTTAGCCTTGATGACAGCCTCCACTCTCGCAGGCATACATTAAATCAGGTGCTGGAAGGTTTCTTGGGGAATGGCAGCCCATTCTTCACGGACTGTTGCGATGAGGAGAGGTATCGATGTCGGTCGCTGAGGCATGGTGAAACACGTATGTTCAGTAGCAGCGATGGCGAGGCGTGACAGAATCTCTGACCAGAGAGTTATTTATCGTTGCTAGTCTGCGCTTGACCGCGCGAGAGTTCAGTTGCATGTAGGGAGTCGGCAGGTGCAGTTGTAGGTAGCGAGTCGCGAGAGCATGTAGTAGCGCGCGAGAGACAGTCGCAGTTGTGTGTGAGGAGTCGGCGGGCGTCGACATGGGCCTCTGGTCAAGATTCAGGACGAGGTATATTTTTTAAATAAGGTAATGAAGCAGCATTGCGCTCATCTGATAATGTAATGCATCTTAAGTGTAATTAATTTGTTCAAGAATCGCCCCAATAATAATTTTGTTTTCAAACCAAGCATTTTAACACAAAAAACATTTTATTGAAATAAAATTTCCTATGCATTTCCTTAAAGAAAAAGTTTACTTAAGTTCAAAGAATTTTTGCGATACATTTCCTCCAAGCTATGGCGAAAAATAAGCGCAGGTGCAATTTTACTGAGGTAAGAACAGGGCCTAAGATCGACAGTTCGGTCTATTTGCGTTTTCATTGTCACTGAGATTTCATTTTTATTGAATTGACTTTCATTTTTGTGGGCAGCTTAAATTTGGCTCAGATTGCTGTTTCTCATTTAATTGTCATTGTCAATAAATTATTTTATTTGCTGGGAGGTTACACTAGGTTCTATTCTCGTTAACATTTAAATATTGTCATTCAAATTTCTCTGGGGAGGTTACAATGGCAAGAAATCCCAAAGGCCGATCAATTACAGGGATGTTACTGTCTTGTAACCACTCCGCCATAGGCCGTGCATTATGAGCAGGTGCTCGATCATTTTGAAAGATGTACGCACCATCCGAATCGCTCTTCATCAGTGGAAAGCAAGAAAGTGCTTAAAACATCATTGTAGTTCTGTACTGTGATAGGCCACACAAAACAACAAGGGGTACAAGCCCCCTCCATGGAAAACACGACCACACCATAACATCACCGCTTCCGAATTTTACTCTTGGCACTATACACGCTAGCAGATGACTTTCACCGGGCATTCGCCATACCCACATCCTGCCATCGGATCGCCACATTGTGTACAGCGATTCGTCACTCCACACAAAATTTTCCCACTGTTCAATAGTCTAATGTGTACGTTCCTTGTACCAAGCGAGGCGTAGTTTGGATTTACCGACGTGATGTGTGGCTTATGAGTAGCTGCTCGACCATGAAATCCAAGTTTTCTCACCTCCCGCCTAACTGTCATTGTAGTTGCAGTGGATTCTGATGCAGTTTGGAATTCCTGTGTGATGGTTTGGATAGCTGTTTGCCTATTACACATTACGACCCTCTTCAACTGTCGGCGGTCTCTGTCAGTCAGCTGACGAGGTCGGCCTGAACACTTTTGTGCTGTATGTGTGTCTTTACGTTTCCACTTCACTATCACATCTGAAACAGTGGACCTAGGGATGTTTAGGAGTGTGGAAATCTCACGTACAGACGTATGAAACAAGTGACACCGAATCACCTGACCACGTTCAAGTCCGTGAGTTCCGCAGTGCGCCCTACTCTGCTCTCTCACGATGCCTAATGACTACTGAGGTCGCTGATATGGAGTGCGTGGCAGTAGGTGGCAGAACAATGCACTTACTATGAAAAATGTATGTTTTGGTGGTGTCCGGATACTTTTGATCACGCAAACACGCAGCTGCCCTTGAAATTTCTGAACTCAGTCAGACGAATTCTTCATGAAGAGCTGAAATTTCATCCCTATAAACTGTCAGTGGTGCACACACTTCATCCACATGATTTTGTTTCACGAAAAAATGCATGCGAATCCCCGATCGATGAGACGCCTCAGGACGCCTTAGTGTTCTTTAGCGACGAGGCACATTTTCATTTGTCTGGCTGCGTGAATAAACAAAATATACGGTATTGGAGTGACACGAACCCCCGAGAACTTCATGAGCAGCGCCTGCATACAGAACGTGTGACTGTTTGCAGTGCACTATCTAAAGTTGGCATATTGGCCCATGGTTTTTCGAAGAGAACGGTAAGGCAGTGACAATCACTTCTGAGCATTATGTTCAGATGATTGAACAGTTTTTTCATCCAGATCTTGTGGAAATGGATGTGGGTGATGTTTGTTTCCAACAAGGTGGCGCCGCAGCCCACACGGCACGAACATCGATGACCATGTTGTGCGAACACTTCCCCGATCGTATCATCTGCAGAGGATCGATCTCCAGTGGCCAGCACTCTCGCCAGATTTAGGTCCATGCGAATTTTTCCTTAGGAGCTATCTGAAATCCTAGTGTATAGAAGTCGTCCGCAGGCCCTGGCTGTGCTGCAGAACAATGTTCGTGTTGCTGTTGCCAGCATCTACAGAGACATCTTGGGAAAAATGGTCCGAAACTTCCGATTTAGATTCTCCAAATGGATTGAGCAGACCAGAGGTCACCTTCAAGATATCATTTTCAAAACTCAATGGAACAAAACTTTAGATGTTACTCTTTGTAAAGAAAAACTAATTAAATTGATGTCTCTAATACTTTCTGATTTATCATGTTTTTAAATAAGGGAGTTCCTGCGGCACACCCTGTATTTTAACAAGGTTT
This sequence comes from Schistocerca piceifrons, assembly GCF_021461385.2. Lineage (NCBI taxonomy): Eukaryota > Metazoa > Arthropoda > Insecta > Orthoptera > Acrididae > Schistocerca > Schistocerca piceifrons. The sequence goes on from NC_060139.1 coordinate 432,215,930, forward strand.
GATAGTGGTACAAAGACTGGCAACTTCCTTAGTGCTCAGCAATTTGAAATTATGCATTCCACAGAACAAGAATACGAAATAATCTATGACTACAATACCACTGAGATGTGATTGGAATAGCTGAATTTTTGCTAATACCTGTGTGTAGCAGTTTATAGGGACGCGAAATGAAACGATTACATAGACTCAGTCGTAGGTAACCCAGATGGCAGACTTCGGTTCATTGTTAGAATACAAGGAAATGCCATCAATATACAAAGATCACTTAGAATACGTGTGATCCATCACAGAATGTTGCTGAAGTGCGCGGTACCTGCACTAGATAGCACTCAAAAGAGATATTGAACATTTCCAGAGAATGTACTACAACCCCCAATGTATCACCCGTGTAGGGACCGTGAGAACAAGATCAGATTAACTGTACCATGTACAAGTGCGTTTAAAAATAGAACACTAAAAGGGTGAAACATTAGATTGCTACTGAGCGATAAGAAATTGTATTACTCCAAATTTATTCAAAGTGTAGGGTACCAGGACATGGGCACTTACACGTTAGCTCACCCACGTTAGTATTAACAATACAGGGACTGGAAAGGGCATCATATCTTGACTCTGTTGATTTATGAGAAATATGAGGCACTCTCGAGCATGTCTGCATCATTGAGTCACTAACTTAAAGCGTTGGTGAAAAGTGTCAGAAGTTGAGAATTGTGGAATATAAAGTCTGCAGCTGGCCGTAGGTCACCGGGCCGCCGTGGGTGGCAGGTAGCGGTCACCGGAAACGCGGGACAATACGGCGCTTTTGGGGGTAGCCCGGCATCCGGAGCCACCTGTGCTGGGCAACACGTGGCGAAAACTAGAATTTCGTTTGCCTAGGGGCGATATGACCTACTCGATCATTGGGTAGATCTCAGAAATGCCGTTGGAGGGATTTCGGCGATGATAGACCGTTCGACATTGGCCGAAACTGAGTATTCTTCCGCCGCATTTTCGTACCTCTGGGAGACGGGAGAATTGTGGAGAGGGAGGACTTCGCCTTCAGCCTCCGAGGGGTACGGACTTAAAGACGGCGTATTGCCCATCGTCTTCGAAGGGAGATATACGGTGTATATCGCAGCACTGCACCAACACGAGTTCCGTGCAGAGATCTGCGGTTAGAGCTTTTTGTGTGCTCAGATGCGAGATTTTCATCAACGCTTAACCACTTCCAAGAACTTACCTAATATTCTTGATCTGGTAGTTATCCTTGCGAGGTGCCGAGTATTTATCAACACAGCTGCCTGTAATAGGGGCGCGTAATTGCAAATTGTTAATGTGCCATTCTCAGGAGTGTGTGGGTGGACAAAGAAATTCACATTTTTTTTGTTAATTTTGTCAGTTGTGGGGGGATACCAAATTAAAATGCCAATATTACAATCGAATTATCGACATCATTGTAGCCAGCATTTACCCTGCGCCAGTAAGCTTCACATGTACTCTAGTCACTGCACAGCTTGCCCAGCCGGGAAGGAATTAAGGTTTGCGGTCTTCTATGTCAGCGACGGGCAGATAAGCTTACACATGGCGACCCTACCAGGATTGTTCACAAATAGGCATTTTTTGTGATGTAGTCGGATTTTCTAAATATTTGTTAAAGGCGACCCTAATTTCAGCTATTGGTTGTGGTGTTGGAAACTCTCGCTACTGAATAATGCAAAAGGTTTGACGCAGCAGTTGTGCGATATAAGATATATGATTTGTTGTGTTGTTGCTTAATCATTGTGATTTTTTTATTTGTATTTTTGTTTTTCAGGATATTTGATATATCATGTAGTTTGTTTGTTCTTGTATATGTATTGACGCAAAGGATTAACCCACGACTATGTTGAAATATTGGTGGGACAGTGACACAGAAATCGTGCATGTCAAGGGCTTCCTATAAGTGTAGTTTTTACTAAATCATCGAAAAAAAATTTTCTCTTCTTCTTGTCTTTTGCTTAAGTTGTATTTGAATTCTTTTTGTGATTTGATTTGTGTCTTATGTGCTGCATTTTGTGTACTTAATTGTTAATTTGGGGGTAATAATCGTTAGTACATGAGGACGCGTAGCCAGGCCAAGGCGGAAGAGCGAACGCAGGCTCTTGAGAGAAGTATGGAAGGCCATAGTGAGGAAAATAGAATGTTGGTAGCCGCAGAACTTCACGAGGTTCCGTTTGAGCATGAGAAAATGCAAGCAGAACGATCCAACACAGGTAACTTGGGTAACAGAGGTTATGGTTATACTATTGGTAAAGGAAGCAACTCGGAATCTGAAGTTGAATTCGAGTGCCGCGGTAGTAAAATTAATTTGAACTGGCAGGAGAATTTTACTTCGATACCAACCAGACGTTGCTACAGTGGGCCTCCGGCGTTTGGTTCAAGTCGGGCTAGCACCGTAAGAAGAACAACCGGACACGAATCTAACCATATCGATCACCGGGTAGGGAAAGGTAGGCAGTCGCGGAGACCGCGAAGTCCTGGAGGAACTGTGACGATAGATAAGTGGTCGCTCGCGCAATTGATAAGGAAGATGGATCGAAACAAGAATGATATCAAGGAAAATTTAGACGCACAAAGCAGAAAGACCGATGAGAAATTAGATAGGATGCGTACAGGTTTGGAGTTTGGAAACAAAAATGCTTTCCTTCTCGCAAGAAATTAAGAAAGACTTAGGCGAAGTGAAAAAGGACGCAGTTCTGGCGATACGAGACGCACGCAGTGCGAAACGGATTGTCCAAGAGGCTCGCGAGCAAACTAAGACGGAGACCTCCGTCTGAAAAAAGGAACTGACTAAACTGAAACATCGCCGGGACAAACTGGCGAAAGTTGCGGGAAAGTCATTACAGATTAATGTCGAGGAAGTAGTTGAAGAGAGAGTGGCGCAGATGGAAAAGTCGATCGACGAGAGGGTCGCGCAGATCGTGCAGCAAGAACGCGAAAATCTTCGCACGCAGATAACTGGGGACGCGGTGCAATCACAAGAGAGCGCAGGAAATGTAACACTGATAACTGGGGACACAGAGTTTAGTGCAAGTAACACGGGACAGAAGCAGTCAGGTCGTCCACCTCCCGCTTACTAACCAAGCCCCTTCAAGCAGCTAGACGGGTCGTGATGGGGCTCTCATGGTTGCAGAGCCGAGGTCGGTACGAAGCAGCCATGAGAATTGCTTACCTGTGCAACGGTGCAACTCGCAGAGCGGAGATTCCGGTAGTACGGAAACACAAATCAGTACGAACGGAGGAGACAGTACACCCGCCGACACACTACAGTATACAGCAGGTCCATGGAAATGAACGAACTCCAAGATACGAGGAGCAGTTCGACCACGAAAATTACTTAAGCCTACGAAGATTCAAACACTATCGAGAGGACTTTTATCTCCTAACTCACAGAAGCATTGCCACCGCATTGACCAGCGCGGAAACAGAACGACTTTGTATGTGCACATTTAGAAGGGTTGGTGGTAGAAACGATGCTTAAATGTGGGAAGTCTTGCGAATCGTTCGAAGAAATTCGCTCAATATTTCTCAATCGATACTAGTCATAAAGTACTCAGACCAGAATAAAACACGAAATGATGATGGCGAAAGGCATAGAAAGTGAAGGCTTCAAATGCGCAGTGAAATTCCTTGACCAGATGGTCAAGAAAAATGAATTCCTAGACAACCCTTATACGCATAACGAGATTATCCGTATTTGCTACATGAAGCTGCCGACACGTTACCAACAAAATCTGATAGGTAAATGTGGAGACGATGTGGAGGGCTTCATAAATATACTGAAAGAAGTCGAATTCGTGCTGAACGAGGAGCTGGCGCGTAACAGTAAGAGAGATAGAGAAACGAAAGTCGTGTCACAAAATTTCTACGCACAAGCAGATCAAAAACGGGTGAACCAATGGCATAGTAGTAACAGCTGGCAAACGCATAACGGTCAACAGGAAGCAAAAACGAATAACGGTAACAAATGGACGAAAGAAAAGTGGGATAACAACCAGCCACGGCCGCAAGGACACCTACAACCGAACTTTGCATCTCACAAAAGACGAGAAAACAATCCGCAGACAATAGATATTAGAGGGCCAAATCCTGGGCGTGCACAGATAGGAGAGGTGCACGAACAGCCATGACTAGCCAACGTTGCGGGGACGGTGGAGGAAAAACCCGCACCACATATCAGAAACCGTCACAGCTACATTCTCATGTATGAGGATATTAGGGAATCGCTCTTAGAAAAGAGGGAGGAAGGTGTTATGCGAGATCTGCACCCGTTCGTTAAGATTAAACTAGGTGACATAACAGCTGAGGCTGTACTAGATAGCGGTAGCGATATTTGAGCGATCTCGGAAACCCTATTTGATAGATACAACATGTTGAAACCTCCGACACTAAAGGTCCAGAACGAAACTGAGGTAGCGCGTCACGTGCTATGTAGGTGACATTTTGATAGGGGGAAGTTGGTGGGGACGGCACAACGAGGTGTTAGGGATGTTGCTGGACAAACTACGCGAGCATGGCGTCACGGCAAACATCGAGAAATCGTGTGTGGGAACCAAGGAAGTGGACTTTCTAGGGCACGTTATTTCGGCTCAAGGGATCACCCCCAATCCTGAGAAATTGGAAGCAATAGCCCAATTGGCTGCTCCAAACTCTCGGAAGAGATTAGTAGGTTCCCCGGAATAATTAGCTTTTTCTAAACGATTCATACACATAGTGAAATTAGCCACACCCCGGCTCTGTGCACTGTCAGGGAAGAACACGCCTTTTGTGTGGGACGAGGTAGCCGATGTGGAATTTAGGTGTCTGAAGCAGGCACTTCTTGAGGCTCCTATTCTCGCCCAACCCAATCTTGAATATGACTTCTGCATGGTCACTGACTCCGCGAAGACGGAGTCATGATCTTTCAACACTATGAGTAGGATGGCCAGAGGATACTCAAAACCACAGCTTTCGGAAGTCGTGTGCTCAGCAAGAGCGAGCAGAAATATTCCGTAACGGAACTGGAAGCTTTGGCGATAGTTTGGGGATTCGAAAAATTTCGGTACTTCTTGTTTGGCCGTAGAACCCGCGCGTATGCGGACCATCGAGAGCTCGAATTCCTCCAAACAGCAAAGCTCACGCATCGTCGACTGGCCCGGTGGATTTTGTTGTTACAAGAATTTAACTTTACAGCCATTTATGTACCGGGGTCATCAAACGTCATCGCTGACATGTTGTCACGATCGCCAATTGGTGGAAATGATCCCCAGCTACGTGAAAGAGATGATGAACCATTGTCTATCTACTACATGAAGAAGGTGGCATTTGAGAGCTACGTGGCTGCTTCGATGAAAGACATTCAGAAAAAAACAGGATAAGGATCCGCACCTGTTGACAATGAAACAAAAGTACCGACGTAAGACACAAGTAGAGATTATGCACCACTACTTGATGCGCAAGAGTGTGCTTTTCTATCGGAGGAACATCGACAGCTCCCTATGGGTAGTATGTGTGCTGGAAGAGCTGATGAATAAGGTCATCTAGAGCACGCATTTTATCTATGTCCACTTCGGCGCTCGGAAGTGTTTCTTGAAGTTGCGGTGCGTTTGCTACTTCAGTAACATGGAGAGGAGAATACGTGTTGTGCTGCGTTACTATAAGGTTTACCAGAAAGGGAAAACTAGCACGGTCATCACGCAGGCACCAATGTATCCCATCGTCCCTACAAAGCTACGAGAGACTGCGGCGTCGGACTTGATGGGCCCCCTAACCAGGACAAGGAGAGGCTACTGCTACATACTGGTAGTAATTGAGCCGACGTCGAAGTATGTAACGCTGACACCCTTGAAAAGGGCTACGGGTCTCAGTGTCAGTAAAACTTTGCGGCGAGATATTTTAAAGCAAGTTGGTCGCATCGACCGGATTATATCTGACAACGGTCCTCAGAACAGATCAGAACAGTGGCAGGCAACCCTCTGGGAATTCAATACCAAGCCTATTTACATCTCTAGGTACAAACCAAGTTGAAGCCCCGCCGAACGAACGATGAAGGATTTGGGAGCGATGTGCCGCACGTACTGTCCGAGACGACATGAAACATGGGACGTCTTTCTTAAAGACTTTGAGGAGGCCATCAGTGAAATGCCCCATAGTATCACACTTCCTTCGCCGGTGACAGTGCTTAAGAACACCTATCCACCGGACAGAATTCGGGAGCTTGTAGATTTTCCCCCACGCCCAAGATTAAGACACAGGGAGATTGTACGTCAGGCTTTGTAAAACATTCGGGTGGCAGCACACTCGCGTAAGGTGAGATCGGACAAGTCGGCAGTAGTGAGGACATTCTCAGTCAATGACAAAGTGTTGGTGAAATCTCACCGCTTGTCTAATAAACAGAAGAAAGTGTGCAAAATGTTCTTCGCTCTGTATCATGGCCCTGTGCGGGTGCGGCGAATTCCCCATCCCAATGCTGTGGAGCTAGAGAGCCTAAAAACCAGAAAGTCCTTGGAAGTGCACCATATCACACATGTGAAGCCCTATGTGGGATAGGATGAAGCCATGTTGTTCTGTTTCTGTAAATAATGCTAATGTTAGTTAGATGTTAGAAATATAATTGTTATGGTACGTTCTTGTGTGTATGTTGTTGTTTGGTAAATAAGGGGTACATTTGGGCAAACACAGCCTACAGTTATGTCCATAAGAAGTCAGTAATTTGTTGTTCAAATGTTCAAATGTGTGTGAAATCTTATGGGACCTAACTGCTAAGGTCATCAGTCCCTAAGCTTACACACTACTTAACCTAAATTATCCTAAGGACAAACACACACACCCATGCCCGAGGGAGGACTCGAACCTCCGCCGGGACCAGCGGCACAGTCCATGATTGCAGCGCCTAAGCCGCTCGGCTAATCCCACGCGGCAATTTGTGGTTCAACCGACGTTATAGTCGTCAGTAAATGTGCAGAATGTTGGGCAAACAATTGAGAAATTAGCGGTTACAGTAAAGTAGAAAAATGACTGGGTAGCTGAGTCGGTGGTGGACACCTTGACGAGCGAGCTCGTTGAAACAGACGAGAAAAACGCAACGAGCGTTGGTTCAGGGGGTTACCGAACAGAGTTTTCATGAAGTTATAGCGAGTTTTTTTATGCATTAGGTACCTAGCAGCAGAATCAGGGTGACCTGCAAAATTATGTGAAGAAGTTTATCGTCAGTGCGACGTCAACGGGAGAAGTATGTGTTGAGAGGGCTCTACGCAGTTGCCAGAGTGGTGTTTTATTTGTGGTTGATGGGATAAGGCTCTGCGCGGTTGCGAGGGCGGAGATCAAGCCTAAAGAAGGGTGCAGGATGCTAAGGAAGGTAGAATAGTCTTATGAAAAAATCGCGAGGGACCCACGACATGACGTGGTGTTGCATAGGAAGAAAGTTCCGAACATTTGGGCTTTAGAAAATGAACGGTGTATGTCAGCAGAGAAAAGTAGTTTAAATAAAGTAAATATTGTACGGTTAATCGCTCTTTATGTTCATCAGTTCCAACCAGGCACATTTACACAAACAAATTTATGTGAAACCACCTTGGCTTCAAGTAGAAGAGGAATTTTGAAAGGAGAACTAAGTCACAGAAAAAAAGGTTTTTGAAGTAATAGCAAGAAAAAATGGGTAACAATCAAAACCGGCAAGAAATCAGAATAACTAAAATACTAATGGAATCAGGCACAAGCGAGAGCTGGTGTCTGTGTTCGATTTTTTTTTTTTTTTTTTTGTTCACAGGAGGACCTTGGCGACATATCTTCATGTGCACGAAGATCCTATATATATCCTCATTCCTCTTCAGCATAACAACAATAACTTTGCATGTTTCTTTAAAAAATATGTGTATATGAAATATATTTTAACTGTTCAGATGATGAACAAAATATAAACAACATACTGACAACATACTACAGACATGGAACACCTGACAAAAAAAAGCTTTTCCTTTAATTACAATTTTGTAAAAACAAGTGCATGTTCATTCAATTAGATCTGTAAATTGATTAATTATGATGTCTGTTAAGTCAGAATAATCAGTTAAGTATAGCTTTAGGCCATTCCTGTAGACTTAGTTCACCCATATTGTGAAGTCAAAAGAGTGCTATTTAGGTTAAGACAAGGTAAAAAAAAAAAAAACTATACTGTATGTACCGATTGCAGATGAGGTGTGACTACCAAAGGTGGCACGGTATGCAGAGATGCGCTAGTGGTGAGACAGCTGTGAGCACACACGGCCTTTGACCTAATGGGAAGCTGAACGGCAAAGAGAGCAAGGGCAGTGTCAGACCGCAGTCAGCAGCTGTGTGGCACCGAGACCGGTTCTGCCGAACGACACGGCCCGTACAGGTATACGCGAGCGCTGGGCGCTCCATGGAGATGGGGCCGACAGGTTCCTATTGTTCGGCTGTGGCAACGGCGTCCGATGTCGGCTAACAAGCGGTAAACAACTTGTAATCTGGTTAGAAGCACACGCGCGGATCACCCGAGGTGGGGCCAACTGCTGGGACGTTACACGGTTACTCTTGGTGGGAACAGTTGCATAGGTCCACCTCTCGTCCCCAACTACTATCGGATCGGGCTGACTCCGTAATTATAGCGGTACCGTGAAGACGGGACTTAAGAAGAGGAGGTCTCTGCAGGAGCGGAGGCTTCCAGAAGAGTTAGAGATAAGGAATAAAGAAGACGAGGTGCCGCTATAGTCAGTCAAGAAGACGACGAGTAATTTATAGTTACCGTAGGACGAGAATGCAAGATGTACGAGGGCGCCAACAGAGAAACGATAACCGTGCCTTTTCTCCTATGAGCCCTGCCATGTGTCCCAGCTAACCAGAGCGCACAAGTTAGCCGATAAACGCCACTGACGCCACGACAGACAAATACACTACGCTGCGACGACGAGCGTGACACACCGCCGAACGTCTTCAGCGGAGGTGCATGCCACTTATGTGCATTACAGCGGGCGTAGACGACACAGATAACGCTCCCGAACCTCGCCAATGCCTGTAAAGGCAGTACCTCTCTGCTAGATAGAGCGACTCCCACATCAGCAAACTGCAGCGTCCCATAAACAAATCATTGCCACTCACTTTCCGTAAATGAACTAGTGCCATTGCTTCTCCTGTGCAAAACTACAAGAATAGTCAATGTCACTCCCGTGAAGAACTTTCTCACCAGAGACAATCTGATTTTTTTTTTTTTTTTTCGGTTGAAAAAAACTGTGACCCAAGTTCAAAACAATCATAAAGGGCTTGCGTTCAAATTTTAATTGATCTTAAATTTGCTTAATCATTCACTGTTGAATCTTGGCGGTTGAAGTAACGATGAGTCTGTTCATTTAGATTCCTTTTTTACATGAATACTTGTTCTATTATACAGTTCTGGTGGAAATTAATATGTTTGACTTTGTTTTGTGTATTAGATAATCGTGTGTTTATATTTAATGTTTTGTGTTGATGATATATGTTCGTGATTTTTGTACAACTAGGTTCAGGCACGCCCTTATACATTGTTGCCATACTATTGCTTGCAAATTAACAAGAAGTAGAGTAAATGCAGCGACCACAATAACCGTAAGTTGTCTTGTTTAAGCCAACTGTGTAGGGACAGTGACCACTGATAAAGTTTTTCATAACTAAATAATTGTACTAAGGAAGAATAAGGTCACATTTGTTCAGTTTCCTTTTGATATTAATATCAGACAACACAATAGTTTGTCAAGACAGGGAATTCACTTCCGGTTTGAGTGGTACTGCCAATTTGCTTAAAATATTAATTTCATAACCCTTTCACAGTATTTATTTTATTTTATTTTGTATTTGCAACTTCAATATTGGGCCTAGAGCTGTATTTCTATAAGTAAAATCATTAATAAAAAGTATGGCAACTTGCTAACACGATTTTTATAATTAATATGATTTTGTAATGTTTTGCGGAATGTATCTGTTATTTGTGGTAATTAGGGATTCTCTCAGGGGGTACCTCAGCCTATCCCAAGGGTAGGTGAGACATGTTGCTAGTGCAAGATCGAAATATTGTCACGCTGAGGCTGTATTACTGTAGTTCCATAAAGGCTAAGCATTAGTGAATTTGTAAGACGGCACAGGAACAAGCAGTGTCGGTAAAACTAATGACATTCAGTCCTGCTTTTCAGAGATTTACAAGTAATTCATGTCTCACAAAGGTTGTATGGGTGTGTGAATAAGGAGGATGGCAATGGGTAATATCTAGTCTCGGCTCACCTGAAAAAAATTTTCCGTTCGATCACGATAATCACTGGTTATACTGATACTAACAAAAATTTTATTACGAAGGTGGGGGCTGTGTAAGGTCCCAGGACATTAGTATTAATAATAAAGTGACTAGCAAGGGCATCAGATCATGAATCTATTGAATTATGAGAAATATGAGACACTCTCGAGCAGTATTCTCTGCATGTCTGCATGATTGAGTCACTAACTTAAAGCGTTGGTGAAAAGTATCGGAAGTTGAGAACTGCGGAATATAAAGTCTGCAGCTGGCCATAGCTCGCCGGGCCGCCGTGGGCGGCAGGTAGCGGTCAACGGAAACGTGGGACAATACGGCGCTTTTGGGGATAGCCCGGCATCCGAAGCCACCTGTGCTGGGCAACACGTGGCGAAGACTAGAATTTCGTTTGCCTAGGGGCAATATGACCTACTCGATCATTGGGTAGATCTCAGAAATGCCGTTGGAGGGATTTCGACGATGATAGAGCGTTTGACATTGGCCGAGCTGAGTATTATTCCGCCGCGTTTTCGTACGCTTGGGAAACGGGAGAATTGTGGAGAGGGAGGACTTCGCCTTCAGCCTTCGAGCTGTACGGACTTAGAGACGGCGTCTTGGCCATCGTCTTCGAAGGGAGAAATACAGTCTGCATCGCAGCACAGCACCAACGCGTGTTCCGTGCAGAGTTCTGCGGTTAGAGCTTTTTGTGTGCTCAGAAGCGAGATTTTCACCAACGCTTAACCACTTCCAACAACTTACCTATTATTCTTGATCTGGTAGTTATCCTTGCAAGGTGCCGAGTATTTATCAACGCAGTTGCCGGTAATAGGGGCGCGTAATTGCAAATTGTTAATGGGCCATGTTCAGGAGTGTGTTGGTGGACAAAGAAATTCACATTTTTCTCTAAATTTTGTCAGTTGTGGGGAATATGAAATTAAAATACTAATATTACAATCGAATTATCGACTTCATTGTAGCTACCATATACCCTGTCCCAGTAAGCTTTACATGTAGTCTAGTCACTGCACAGCTTGCCCAGACGAGAAGGAAAGAACGTTTTCGGTCTTCTATGTCAGCGACGGACAAATAAGCTTACGAAAGAAGATGTATTTTATCGGTTATGCGTTAGTTGGCTCAAATGGCTCTGAGCACTATGGGACTTAACAGCTGAGGTCGTCAGTCCCCCAGAACTTAGAACTACTTAAACCTAACTAACCTAAGGACATAACACACATCCATGCCCCAGGCAGGATGTGAACCTGCGACCGTAGCGGTCACGCGGTTCCAGACTGAAGCGCCTAGAACCGCACGGCCACAACGGCCGGCTATGCGTTAGTTAATTACAATTATTAGATCTCTAATTGTAAATTACATATGGAATTAAGTACAATATGTCCTGTTTTATACCCTACTGAAATTGTAGGTGTTACTAGGGTTATAAATCTAGGAGTAAACAATCTCTCTTTCCGCGCTTCATACATGAGTGGAAAGCGAGGAATTCCTAATATCTGGAAAACTCTTTTTACTATTTTACATAGATAATGTGTTTGCGACTGTGCCCAGCGTAGATACTTTTGCATTTACTTCTCGTTCAGATTTAGAATCGAGTTTGCACCAGTAAAATAGTGTATGCTTCGTGCTCTGCTACTAGACTGTGTCACAAATCACACCGAAAGGGTACGCACAACACAGATTTATCTTATTTATTCACATAAATCCACCTGACGATGTAGGTTTGAGGCTCAGAAAAGCATAGCAAGAAAGAAATATCTTGTGAGTGGTAACAGTGAACTAGCAGTTTCAATTGAAGATATTGAACAAATGGTACAACTAGTGATTCTCATGTAACGTCCACGTGACACGCCTTTCAAAGTCCTGTGAATTTTCACTAAAACGTTCTAACGCGTCAAACACATCCATTTTTACACTGCGGGTGTTGAAAATTTCAACACCAAGAAGAGCGGAAATAAAATTTTACTGGCGAATGCACAAAATACTTATAACAGTGTCTGATTACATCTGTAGGTTATTTGGGAGTATAATGGGTTCGAAATGCCGTACACAGAGCTCCATCGTCTTGCGGCAACAATGGTTCTACCCGGATTCGCATCGCGGCGAAGTGAGCTTAGATGACCGACGTGTGTACATCATTGCATTCTGCTTCAGGCCTATGTCAGAGTTTAGCAATCTTACGAGGAGAACACGGCAAATGTCATAAATCGATTTCACAGAAAATTCGCTGTGTGAAGAGGGGTTAGAATAAGGGAACCCGTGTCTCGGCTTATTCGTAGATGTTCGACCGTTTGTGAGAAAACGGTCAAACATTCCGAGGTAGTTTATGTGGCTTTCAGCGAGCAAACGGTCCAGCTGAAATGGTGGAAAAGTGCTTAGCGTCGCGGCTGCACACTTTTGAGCCCCGTGTTCGAAATTCGATACTATTTTCATTTTTCATTTACCTACCCACGTCCGAAGGAGATTACTACACGAATGTTTTTTGAGTGCATACTGAAATAAAGTTGTTCTTAATCGTTTACTAATTGTATGTCTGGTGAATGAATTTAAAAAGAAAAAACAATAAATGAACGGAAAAATTATTTGAAAATATTTCGGCCCGATTCTTGTTTCATAGTCAGTTCCAAGAGATTCCGGGAAGGTGATCCGTTACGCGTGGTTTGCCGTAATGTTATTGCTAACGAGTCAAATCTACATTAACGTTAACGACGTTTGTTTCCCGACTGAGATTCATACGAAGAAATGTCGCTGCGGCACGTCTACCGTCGCCCTATGCTCACAGTGCACGGCATTCCTATGTTTCCAGTGGTTCTGCTATAGGTATCATCCCACGGAATGCACCAAACCTTCCTGAAGAATAAAATATAAGAATTGATATAAGAGTGAAATGGAAAAATATGTGATTTTAAAAGGAATTTAACCCTTGGAAATATCATACATACATACACTGAAGCACCAAAGAAACTGATACAGGCATGCGTATTCAAATACAGAGATACGTAAACAGGCAGAATACGGCGCTGCGCCCGGCAACGCCTATGTAAGACAACAAGTGTCTGGCGCAGTTGTTAGATCGGTTACTGCTGCTACAGTGGCAGGCTATCGAGATTTAAGTGAGCTTGAACGTGGTGTTATAGTAGGCGCACAAGCGACGAGGCACAGCATCTCCTAAGTATCAATGAAGTGGGGTTTTCCCGTAACACCATTTCACGAGTGTACCATGAATATCATGAATCGGGCGAAGCATCAAATCTCTGTCATTGCTGCGGTCGGAAAAAGATCCTGCAAGAACGGTACACTCGTGAAATGGTCGTACGGAAAAATCCCCACTTCATTAATACTTAGGAGATGCTGTGTTCCATCGCTCGTGCGCCGACTATAACACCACGTTCAATCTCACTTAACTCTTCGTAATATGCCATTGTAGCAGCAGTAGCCAATCTAAAAACTGCGCCAGACACTTTTTGTCTTATATAGGAGTTGCGGAACGCTGCGCCGTATTCTACCTGTTTACATATCTCTGGATTTGAAAATGCAAGCCTATATTAGTTTCTTTGGTGCTTCATTGTATCTCTATTACATGGAAACGAAAATAAAAATGCTAAAGCGGGATTGGATTCAGAGACATTGCGGTTACGAAACCAAGCGCTTACACTCTCCGCTACGGACTCCTTAAATACTAGCAACCGTACAAAGCATGTATTCAAGGGTAAAATGTTGAAACTTGATGTCCTTCGAAAACGGTTCACAGTTTCAGCTCCCTGTTTATTTGTAATGAAGTCCTACTCATGCCTTACACATGCTGTCAATATGAATGAAATGATGAGCGGAAGTTCGTACGGTCCGCTTTTTAGGGTGGCTGCAGACCGAGGAAACGGTCAGTTTGGGCTAGGGTAGTTTGTTTGAAGAGTACAGTACGCCGTTAGCAGCCGAGCTGGTAAGTTTTCTGGCTGGGACACGAACACGCTTCCTGAGTCGGTGTTGGAGCATCTCTGATCACAGTAGCGCCCCGGAATATATCAGATCGAGAGCGCCCTTCAGCCATCAGCCTTGAGAGGAAGGTCACAAAACCTACTCGAGTGTGCTGCCATCTGGAAGGTCCCTGCCATAAGGATATATCGGGTAACAGGTTTTTAAACAGACTTAAAACTGCAGTTGCTCGGTGTTACGTTTAGCTGCGGCCCTAAGTGCTGTTCAGCTGGCCCTGTGGTAGTCTCTCATCACGTGCATTTACTAAATAGTTTCATTTTTTCCTTGAATTTAATATGCTTTTAATGCTCAGAAATAGATTTCCTTCATCGGCGGTACACCTCAGTCTCTAGTGGTGTACATTCACTAAGGACTTTCAACTTAGTTTTATTTCCTTAATAAGTTTTGGGGGTCACTTAAATCAATGTTGTGTGCCGAATGACACGTGCTGCAGGTGAGACCCCTGTAAGTGTTTAGTTATACGAGTGCGTTTGCGTTTCGTATCGTTGTACCTCTCACCGTATATCAGCATTGCCGATCTGTCTTTTCAGCTTTGATATTTCGTAGTTTTCGCCCCAGATTAGCTGGGAAGTTTTTCGTGTGCGTAGTCCTTTCGCGCTGGGTCCCTGACTACGTCAGGTGGACCCATGTCCACCGAGGAGAAGGCCGCGGAGCAACTTCCGCGGCACTCCGATACGTCCACCGTCACCACTTGTGGTGAATCGCGTCGGAGACGTCGTTCACCCAGGCTTCCGATCACGCCTGATGTTCCGCAGCCGGCGAGGTGTGTTTCAATCGCGCCAATCGCCACAAATCGCCAGTGGATACCACTTGCACTGATACCGACCCCCGTGACGACTGTCCACCGTCCAGTGTCAGGGGCGGTTATTCAGTGTCGTTCGACGACGCCTCTGATCACTTAGTAATTGTTCTTTCCCATGATGAGGCGGCGGCCACCTCGGATGTGTCTGACCACCACTTGGCTGTACCTATGAGTGCATCTTTCCTCCGTTGTCCCGCCACCGTGACGAGTCTTCTGGGCGCCCCGATCGCGTTGGAAAGTCCTCTGACCGTCGCTCCGGACGCTCGGGGAGCGTGTCCGCCCACACGGGCCATGGTGATCGCGGATCGAGCTCCGATGCCTCCCTCCCAGGGGACACCGCACCGGATGGTCCGGTCGATGCGGACATGGCTCCTTTTCCCGACCCTCCTTCGCAGGAGACACCATCCAGCCCTCTAAGAAAGAGGAGATTCCCCTTATTGTGGTTTATAATGTCACTAATTATACAAAACTGAACTCTGAGCTCCTGCGGCTCATCCTCGGCCAGTTGCGGGCTGCATACCCAAAGGATTATCTTACTATTCCAGAATTTGGCAAAACAAGGACGATGCCTTACTTTACCCACCAGACGTAGAGCAATCGCCGGACCAAAATCGTCATCAAGGACGTGCCCCCATAAGTTACAGCAGGGGAGGTGAAGGAGGAACTGCTTCGGCTCCCTTTTGTGTATCCTTTGGTACCAGTATAGCAAGAGAAATCCTAAGACCCGGGTGTTGATACCCTGTCCTACCCATGTCGTCTCCCTTTCCCGGAGGAAAGACATAGACATGAAGGTCTGGATTGAATCGTACGAGGGCTGAAATGAGCCTGTCATCTGTCGCAAATGCCAGCGTCTATGACATACTGGGAATTACTGCTCCCTACCATTGTGGTGTGTTAAGTGTGCCAGACCACATTTAGTGGAGAACGGACAAACCTACATGCGCCAGGTGTTTGGGTTCCAGCCACAATCCCCACCAGATGGCATCCCAGAGGGGGTGCCCTGTTTACCAGATGGCATTGAAGTCTCCATGTCCTCCCAAAAAGAATCCACGATCGAATTGCTGTCCCCCAGGGCAATGGGACACCACCAACTTCCCTGTTTTGTGGGGTCAGCCTGGTGCACCTCCCTCAGCAGCTGCTGTGGGATCATCCACTCAGACACTGGACGTTTCTAAGGCACCTTTTCCCCCCTCTGCCCAGACTCCCAAGTCCTCCTTTGCTGCTGCAGCTCGGTCCCCCCTCATTGTCTGTCTTCTATGATAGCTTCTCCTGCATGCCAACTACAGGAGCCAGCTGCAGCCTACTCCAATCCACCTGTGGCTGTATCCCAGCCTTCTGCCCCTATCCCCACTCTGCCTACTACTACACCCGCCCCTGCCCGCAGCAGGGGCCTGCAGCCGACCCAGGACCTTCCCCCAGCGGCAGCGGATGAGACGTCCTTGTGGGAGGACATGCACAACATCCTCCAGGTCATCAGCTTCTTCACGCGACCCCAAATCCAGGCTGTTATTCGTGACACTGCCCACAAAACCCGTCGGTCGGAGTACGGGCTCTCCAAAATCATCACCCTCGTGGAAGGGCTAAGTCAAATACTGCTGTAATGCCGGCTCGGCCACCACAACCCCTCCAGCCCCCTCGGGATCTTGTCACCGGCATTTTTAATGCCGATGGCATTAAACGGATGAAGACAGAGCTAAATGCCTTCCTCCATGACCATCGTATGGATATTTTACTGGTCACAGAATCACACCTTAAACAGGCAGATAATTTTCGCCTTCACAACATGGTGTGTTACTGCTCTGACCGCCTCGACCGCCATGGTGGGGGCATCGCATTTGTCGATACCCAAGAGACTCTACAGCCAATGGAATACACAGAGGCCACAGCGCTTACCATTTCCACATGCCTTGGTGCCATTGCCTTCGCAGCAGCATACTTGAGCCCAAACAAACCACTGCTCGAAGCGGACCTTCACACATTAACATCTTTCAACAGGCTCATCATTGGCGTGGATCTCAATGTGAAGCTCCCAGCTTGGTATTCTCGGGTCTTTAACCCCAAAGACTACCTCCGCCTTGACCTGGAGGACACTTTAGCACTGTCAGTCTATGGACCCCACGAACCTACCCATATCCCAATCCGTTCCAACCGCCAGCCAGATGTTCTGGATGTGGCCATATTCAAAAACGTCGCCGCTCAGTTTTCCCTGGAAGTTCTACATGAACTGGCCTCTGACCGTGACCCATTCCTCCTACACCTCACCGATGCTGCTCTTTCATTGGATCTTCATTCAACTGTGACCCCCACTGATTGGGAGAAGTTCGCCAGGGTACTTAATAACACCACAAGGCATGACCTCGACTTGACAACACTAGCCACTATCATCCACGCTTACTGCCAAAATCCAGAATGCAGTGAAGCTCTCCACCTCCACTGTACCTCAGGCTTTAAGCCCCCTGGACGATTTGACTCCCCTGCTATGGGAACTGAAGGTGCAAAAGAACCACTACCACTGGCGTTGGAAGCAGTTCCAAGATCCTTGGGACCAACGCCAAACGAGGCGCTTCCAGCGCGAATTCTGCCACTGGGTCGCCGACTGGAGGTCCTAACAATGGGAGGACCACATGCTCGACCGTCTTTCCCAACCTCTGGCGACGGCTAGGACGCTCCGACTTGAACAGATCGGCTTTACTTCACACCTCTCTGTTGAACTTCATGTCCTCCGAAGCACTGAACAAGTCAGCCAAGGCTTCAACGCCACCAAGTCGACAGCTGACGTTTTTCTGGACTTGCAGAACGCCTAGGATAAGACCTGGACCGACAACCTGGTACACAAGATGCTGACGCAGACCCCAATATCGGATATCTATGTGAAGATTTTGGATGACTTCCTCCGCGGTACGACTTTCCTCGTGGCTCGTCTCCAACTACAGGTGGATGCCACCATCACCTGGTGCCGGAAAAACAAAATCGCTCTTAATACAGTCAAAACAACGGCTGTCTATTTCATGAAACGGAACCCAGTCCTCCGCCGCAATATTTCGACTGCAGGCGTGCAGGTGCCCTGGTCCCCGACGACCACCTATCTCAGGGTCTGGATGGACCACAAGCTGCTGTTCCACTGGGCCGTTATCCTGCCTGCCCTCACGTATGGCTCCAGCGCATGGGCCACGATTAGTGTCACCAGGATGCGGACGTTTCAGCGCCTGCAGAATAAGGTTCTCAGGTGGAGCCTGCACACCCCGCCACTCACGCGGATTGTGACTCTCCATGAGGAAGCAGATATCATCCCCCTCAAGGATACCATATGCGACAACGTGCGGTGGCTCTATGAGAAAGTGGCTGCCCTATGGGACACTGCCCATGGGCTATGCCACGTTAGGATTATACATCCACGTCGCTGGCATCGCCATCCGGTTCCACTGACCCTCCTCGAGGAATCGCATTCCGAACAGGACTAGCGATGGGCTTGGCACGCCCACCACGGCTGCTTCCTTTGCCAGGACTAGCCCTCCATTCCACGTCCACGACTTTCCAGTCTTACCTGCTCATGTCGGACTACGTTTTTAGGCTGGCTCTACTTCACACCTCTCTGCCGAACTTCATGTCCTCTGAAGCACTGAACAAGTCAGCTTCCCCTGCAGGAGCCAGCTGCAGCCCCCTCCAATCCACCTGTGGCTGTATCCCAGCCTTCTGCCCCTATCCCCACTCTGCCTATTTCAATTTCTTTACTGTCGCCGTTGCAGGATAGTATGGTACTCCAAGTCCCACCGCCACTGCCCTATGGTTTATACTTACTGGCTCACCAACACAGTTAGACTGCGGAAGGCTGATGATGCTAAAGTGTACCGTACCACAAATAAAAAAAAGAAGTAAAAAAAAGAATCACACAAGACTTGTGTAGTTTTCTCTGCCAAGTATACTTTTCTTATCGCTGGGTAAACTGCCGTGTATTTAACCACAACTCGCATTTTACTGAACTGATAGTGTGCGTTCACTGAACTGTGGCGGGAGGAGCTTTACTTTGCTAACACGGCGACAAACTGCGATTTGAGTACGATTACATGATCTTGTTTTGCAAGAGGTTTAAATCTTATGCTATGTTTTTCTTTATTAAACTTTGAGGTACCTTTTTATTGGTACACAACTCATTTATCTTTCTGAAATGTTTGAAATTTAAATAGTGAGAGATGTCCGGTGTATTTTCACTTGTTGTATGTGTTTTTATGATATTTATATATTTATTTTAGAAGTGCCTGGCGCTAGTATTAATCTGTTTTATAGTCATCACTAGCGCACATTCAGCTTTACTCTTTATCGGATTCGGTTTTTACAACCGTCATCGCTAGAAGACTAAATAACAAAAACAGAAAAACATAATGTATTCTACACAGACGAAAAGAACGAAAAATATAACAATTGTCCTTATGTACATCAAAATCATAGTCATTATTTACAAAGCAGTACTCAGATCTATCAAAAATGTGTAAGTGAGAGAAACCTCGTGCCGACTCCTCAGTGCCAAGTAACAAACATGAGCAAGGTCGCTGTAATCTTCTGCCGGACAACAGGCCAGGGGAAGCATCATATAAATAGGAGAGCGCAAAAGCACTCTCCCCCAGTTAGTATTCAGTTAGTCTGTTAGCAGTAGCGTCGCTGCCTTCTCTGGAGAAGTGCCAGCCGGCACCTACCCGCTAGTCTCCATTCACCAGGCCTCGTCCGTCGAACTTACGATGAGTTCACAGCCGCAGTAGCGAGCTACGGAGACAGAACATAGGGCAGTCATATGGGGCTAGACTAGTTACTGCCGGAGGAATCATCCTATTCTTACTTGTATATGTAGTACTTGCGGATAGAACCTGGTTTCCTTCATCGAGTCCTGTCTCTTTGGAACATTGTTGCTTTAGTAGGTCGCCGAAGTCGGAGGTCTTCAAGCAGCTGCCCACGAATAGCAACTCAGCAGCAGATAAGACTGAGGTAAAGTCGCCTGTAACATAGCAACGTGTCCCACACCGCTCGGGGGACGCGACAACATCTGGGTAAGATTAGCACCTGTGTACGTTTGCTTCTTTTCAAACCTAATAATATCGTAATCGTACCATGCTCAACCATTTGTTCAGTGTGGAGTTCATCTAATCTGTCCTAATTGTTAACTCTGTTGTAGTTTTTACAGCTAGTAAATCTTTTTTTTTTTTTTTTTTGAGTCATCAATCTACTGACTGGTTTCATGCGGCTCGCCACGAATTCCTCTCCTGTGCCAACCTCTTCACCCTTGAGTAGCACTTTCAACCTACGTCCTCAGGTAATTCCTAAGGTCTCGTGAATGTTCTCCATATTAGGCCACTTCAAGCAATAATGAGGCTTGAACTCGGTGGATAATGAGCAGATGTAGTCGATGGATCCGCACCAAGCTCTAACTGAAGCTTAAGAAATGCTTTTACAAAAATGTTTTAATGCCTAGACAGCATTTGCATAAAACAAATAAATTAAGTTGACTAGGTAGTTTCGGCTGTAAGTAACGACCATCTTCACATCATTGATATATAAAATACGGCGTGAAAAGGTGGAGCAGCTCCGTGTAATCTTTACAGTGGAGTCGTCTTACGTGTGGATTAGTCTCATGTACTTCAAACCTGTAGTTTGTGAGCTTGCCACCAAACCCTTACGATTTTTAATTTTATCTTTAATTGACCAAATTCCGCAATCTGAATGTGTGTCTGGTCAGCATATTCAATTTGGACAATTATTTAAAACCGTTACCCTTATCGCATGAGTGCAACACTTCAGAATATGTGCCTTCGTTAAATACATTTGCTTTGTACTTCGTGTTTTGTGCGAGACCCTGCTGGGAGCGTTTTCACGCCGCGCTGTACATCTAGTCGTATCGCAGCTCGAAATGAAATCGTGCGGCACTGCGCCGACAGCACCCAACAGCCTCCGGCTACTACCACTTTCACCGTTCTCTGTCTCGCATTTAAAACTGTGTCTCAATACTGACAAAATCAGCATTTCCCTTTTTCTTTTTTTGGCTGGAGTATCACGTGTACTCAGTTTGCAGGCTAATACACCCACAAAACATTAGATGATTGACGGTTAAGAATTAGTTTATTCTTAGCCCAAGCAATGAATGGTTAAAGGAGGGGGGCGGATTCGATACTCTAACAAACACTCTCTCTTACAGATCACTTTTCACATGTATCACTGTCTACCTTGGGCTGTATCCATCTATCAAACAGCAAACTATTTCTCAGCTGGAAGTTCTGCAGTGAAACTAACCTTAATTATCCCACTGAAATAAATCTTACGTGCTATTTTTTGTGGTCGCCGAGCTCTAAATGAGCTAATTATTTTATTGCGTTATTGAATTATTATCTGCTTAATTTTGAATGATTTGTTGCTGGTATTTTTCTATAGCGATTTTGAAGAAATATGGCGACGATTTCAGTCAGCCGCCTGAAGGCCTTGTAACCTCCCCCCTCACTTATCGACCTTAATGACAGTGAAAAATTAAACCGCGTGTACCTAATGGAAATTTGGGAAAAGCAATCGTCACCGAAGTTAATCTATCGGTAAAGAGGGAGGAAAGGGTTACATCTAAATGAAAGGAAAAATGCAAATGAAACTGGTGGAAATTAATTTTGAAAAGGGGTAAAGTTAATAAAGAAAGTAAATGTGCGGCCGTTACGTTAACAATTAACTAGCGGTAATTAGATATTTGAGATTTGGGGGAAATCACGGTCGCCAGTCCCAAGGACAATTACTATAGTAACTGAAAAAGAAAGATTATTACACATATAATTAACGCTAGAAGCGTGGCAACTGAAGGTTGACACGTGTAGTGTGAAAACTGAAAGTTTGTCAGAAGTAATAAATTTCGCTACACTCTGACTTAATTTAGCAAAAGAATTAATAAAACAGGAAAATCGAAAGTTAATTTAGTGACTGAAGTTAATAGTGAGCTTTCTTTCTGAAGCACATCGAAATCCAGTAAAATACGGTTAGTCTTGGACTACCTCAACAATCATTTCAAAAGCAACTTGACTCTACGCAATTTAGAAACAAGAGATTTAACTTTGAACTTGAATTAAATGATTCTGAACTATTAACAATAGTAAAATTTAGTACGTACCAAGCTGAGCTGCAGTCACAGGTAAGCTAAAATATGCTAACAAAACTCGCACTCTAAATTTGTGCTCGTGTAACCTAAATATTGTAGCCAGCTACTGAACTTTGAAATTAAAGCAGTGGAATCTAATTATATTATTTTAATGCTGGCGTTTGAATTTCAACGACTCTCGGGTTCATTTCGGAAAAGGAAGGGACCCTGCTTGGCAATGAAATTGGGACAATGAGCAACAAAGGTTCATGCTAAGTTGCTGTAATTTTGCGAGGCAAATGGAACAATTTGAAAAGCTGAGGTCTGCCATACAGTTCTGAAACTTTACGTGCTTTTAGTCTTCCTTGTTGGTTGATTGAAGATTTGAAGCCGTCGATCGAGGAGGTGGCGACAGTCACTCATTGTCGGCCGTCGCTGTTGCAGAAGCTGGATGTTGGCGCGCCTTCGTCTCGACACGGTCACCAGGCGAAACGGGCTCTTGATGTGCGCCAGCTAATGCTTCCCGTCCGCGACACCATGTCAGAAACTATCATTGCGAGTCGAGCGCAATTACATGCTGCCAAACCCCGAAAACGCGGCAACTCGCGGGAGCGTCACACAACACACCTGCTCCACTCGCTACTCCCGCCAGACTCTCACTGCTCAGCCCGCGCTCCACGCGGCAGAGTTAACACTACCAAAGATCCTACACACTTTGATTCTTCACACGACCTATCGACGTAATCGTTCGATAGCAGTTTTCCCTAGGCAAGACCCAGCGTAAAAATACAAATAATATTTACGAAACAAACCAATTATACATCGACATAAGTGCATAAATATATATATATATACAAACAGTAAAACAATTACAATATATAAAGAGACAGAAATGTCATATCTTGAGGTAACAAAACAAGGAAAAAAATAATAGTACAATAGATGGAAATAGGAGGATATGCATTTCCGGCGTTACACGTGCCCCACATTGTCTGAGGATGTTCGTGTAACGTAAACAGACTCAGAAAATGTCCCAAAAAAGAAACAGCGGAAATGCATTTGCTCAAAACATCAACAAAATTTTGCATTCGTCTAATTAACCATAAATCAATTTTTAGACCATAACAATTGAGTGGAGACACTCCTAATCTTATTCCACTCTGTCATCTTACACGAAATAAAACAGGTTGACAACATATCAAAATTCATAAAAAACATAGAAAATGGTTTAGCTATTCCAAAATCATTAAAATTCGTAACACTATAAGAAATGGAATACTATTTGCAAAATTGATCAGAGTGCATGGTCATAAAAAACAGGTATATCAAAATACGCAAACTAATAATTAATTACATAGAATACACATTTTTATGTAACCTTTTCATAATTAATTTTCTCGTCATGTCCAATTAACGCTAAACAAGAAAATAATATACATCAGATCGAAAAAAACATAAATATTGACAGTAGAATTCTTTCAGCTGTCCAGGAAGAAAAACAATTCTGCCTTCCGTACTCGCAAGTACAAAGAATGCCGACAGCGGCCCAAGAGCCAACAGCGGCACAAGAGCCGACAGCGGCTCGCCTCGCCAGTATTGTTGCGCCCGCGTGTGCGGCACGCTTGATCTCACTCGCTCTTGTGACGGCGTTTCCAGAACGTCCGTTTCACTGAATTCCTTCGGAAAAACTCACTCCCGAGTAATCTCAAGGAGTCCATAAACACTATCACAGTGGATAACTCAACACTGTCCATCATCACACATGTACAAGCCTGAAACTTAAAACAGCGTCTAAGTACATCTGCAATGACTAGTAAATCACATATTTATGAAATCTTACAGCTATTTACAAAATCATATTTACATTCCTTAATCTACTGTGACTCAGCTGAAAACTTAAACTAGCAGCTTGGATTTTTCAGTTGATTAGATCATGATTAAATTGATTAAAATTAAATTGATTAATCAAAATTAATTACTTATTAATTACAACTTCTTTAATGACCTTGGTCAGTCAAAAGCATGGCAATCTAGCAAATCGTTAAATCTTACACTCTATTTTACATACTGTATAAATTACCCATTGTGTGATATTAATCGATCCTAGGTTGGTACAATTTCAAGTCTACAATATTCCATAAGCATTTGTGTGAGGCATACCAATGACTTTATATGGTCCATTATAAACAAACTTAAATTTAGAGTTTTCATGGTCTATCTCGCTCGATTTCTCATGAGCTTTTACAAGTACTAAGTCTCCGATTGCAAACTTAGCAAAACGCGCTTTAGCGTCATGACGACGTATGCGAGCATCAGCTTTTAGCTTCGTTACTTTTCGCAAACGATCTTTTTTCACACCAATACTAATGTCAATCCGTGGAGGGAATTTGATTATCACTTCCACTAAACTTTTACTTCTGTCATCCAACAGGATTTCCTCTGGAGAAAATCCCGTAGATTCATGTCTCAAGGTGTTCATAATTCTCTTAAATTCTGCTTCATATTTGCCCCATGCCCTATGGTTGTGATGGCAGTAGGTACGGGAAAGTCGGCCTCGTCTTTGTTCGTGTGTTACGTTTGACACACCTTCTACAATACTTTCCAATTCAGTTTCTACACTATTGTCAGTGCCGAGATTCCTCACATTACAGTAGTTCAAATTCATACCTACATCAATACCATTCGGCCAGTTAACAATGTGTATAGGCTGGTATTGCCTATGCACACCGTCTCCTGCCTCGTCAAAACTAACTACTATTGTTTTATCTAGTGACATACATGTCAGTTTTGCTTTCGCAGTTAATCACTGCACGGTACTTTAATAGCCAATCTAACCCGATAATTACTTCCGTAGTTAAGTCTGGCACGACGACAAACTCTTGTTCAAATCGTGCCCCACATATCTCGAAGTTGACAAAAATCTGTTTTGTGACCGGTTTACTGGCCTTCCCAGTAGCACCGATAATTTTCACTCCCGTTACTGGCATAACTACGATGCCAGGTCTGTCTTTCAGTAACTCAAATATTTTCCCAGATACAGCACTCAATTCTGCACCGGTGTCAATCAACACGTTTAGTTGTAGGTCGTGCATATTAACAGACACTACTATCTGTCTACACTTGTCCTCGACTGTTTCTTTATTTTCCCGCAGTAAATCCTCGTCTATATCCAGGTCATTCCAGAAAAAACCATCCGGCTTTGATCCTAAATCCGGTTTATCTGGCGGCTTTTTCAGCCTCTGTTCACATACAGTTTTAATTTCAACTCGTCTGTCCTGAGGCTTAGTCTGTAGCTTCGCCTCCAATACCGAAACCTTTTCCTGTAACTCGTCAACTAGTGAGTGCTGCTTTGCTATCACTTCACTAATTGTCACCTTCGTTGATTCCTCTTTGGTCAGATTGATCTCATCTGCCAATCTACCTGGAAGAATGTGCCCAGTAGCATCTGAAATTACTTCCTCTGGATCTGCGCAACCCACACTGCTACCGTCTGACCGTATAACGTCAGCTCTAACCTCATACACGCTGTAATCTACGTGCTTTTCTACCAATCGTTTCCGGCTATCACTAAAATCTTCGTACTCTTTCTCCTTAATACTCTCGCAATGTTTAAACTGGATGTTCGCGTCGGATGGGTCGGCTACTTCTACCACTACAACTTTCGGTAAAGTCTGCCGGTTAGGGCCAGAGCTTTCCGTTACTACTTCAACATTCAACTCTTGCGGGACGAAACACGACGCATCTTGCTCGTGCTCCCCATTAACATAAACTATTTCTAGTAAAGTCTGCCGGTTAGGGCCAGAACTTTCCATCACTTCACAATCACTATCTTCCTGCGGGACGAGACGCGGCAAATCCTGCCCGCGCTCCCCATAAACACTTCTCCCGTACAGGCCCCTATAATCTCTTAGTTCGTCGTATAAGCGACCGAACTGCCTTAACCAGACCTCATCCCTCTCTGCATCCCCTCGCTCGATGACGGACGTTTTATCCGACATCTGATCTTCTTTCAACACTTGCGAATCATTCTTAAACTCAATCTCCAGTTCCGCTGTGGGTATTACAGCTGCCACTTTATAGTCGATTTCCGGAACACTACTTAAATTGTTCTCACTGAGTGTGAATGTATTTTCTACTGCCGTGTCTACAGCTGATCTACTACTTGTGGGCGCACTCCTTTCTCCTAATACTGGCACACTCTCCCGCCGTTGATTATTCCATACGGAATTTTCATAACGACGACACCTGGGTTTTCTCCTGTTATTGGGCCGCCAAAATTTCTCCACGCCCGGTCGGCCCCTCACCGGCGCGGCTAATGGTTTCCCTGTCTCGTCCCAGCAGATACGCTCCCCGGATACTGCTGGGGCGGCTGGTCACACCCTCTGGCGTTATTACTATTCTGCGCAGCCCGTATCATGCTAGTATGATACTGGTTTCCGTCATTCCGGTTATTATTTGCATTGTACCGATTGTCATTACGGCCCGAACCATTATTGTTATTGCTGCCAAGATTGCGGTATGCATTATTCCCATAGTTATCGTTGTTGTGGTTCCTGTTGTTGTTACCACGGCCTCCACCACTGTCGCGATTATTGCGCCAATTGTCCTCGTCCTCAACTCTTTCCAGGAAATCATTGATTGTCCTGTAATTGCTTCCTACGTAGCGTTTTGTATCATCTGGAAGCTTCTTGTAGAGTTCCCAGACTATTTCGGATTCCGTGCGGCGATCACGCAAATATTCCAACTTGCGGATCCAGCCTTCACAAAACTCCCTCATCGAACCGCGCGAATTCGCATCGAAAGGCCTCGATACGACAAATTCGCGCCAGACACTTTGCTGTTTTTGCTCTGACCAGTATTCAGCCAGAAACAAATTTTTAAACTCGTCAAAAGTCAGGTTCGTAATGTTGAGGTTTAAGCCCCAACGCTTGGCATCACCAGCCAGCACATCAATAACCGCATTAATTTTTCTCTCATTAGTCCATGATCTGGGTAAAACTCTTTCACAATTTTTAATGAAATCCGTCGGGTGTATACCGCCTTTTTTCAAGGGGTCGAACCGCTCCTCTTTCGTCAACAACTCCGAACTATGCGCACAGATTGGCACATAGCTCTGTTTTTCGTCAAGTTTCCTTTCTAATTCCGACACCCTCGTAATCACTTGGCAAGTGGTTGTCGCAAGCGTTTCCACTTCCCTCTTTTTCTCTTCGCAGGTGTTAGCCTGCTTCGTCACTTTGGTATCTACTTCGGATACTAAAGCCTTTAAAGTTTCCACCTTCTGCTGATCCTCTTTTCTCACTAATTGAATTTGTTCCGTCACCTTATTCTCGATGATCGGAGCAACTGCGTGTCCTACACTTTTCTCGATTCTGCTAATTTCGGAATCAAAACGAGTATTTATGCTCGCAATTTCCGCCTGAACGCCTATCATTTCCTGTTTAAGATTACCGATTTCGGTATTAATTACAACAATATCTTCTTTGATTTTATCAACTTTTGTGTTAACAACTCCAACATTGTTGATAACAACGTTAATAGCTTTGTTCTGATTGTCTAGCATCCGTTCAAATTTTTCAGACTGAGCTTCTTGCTTGGCAGCCTGAGCTTCTTGTTTGGCAGCCTGATCTTCTTGCTTGGCCGATTGACTCTTGATTTCGTTAATCAAAACATTCAATAAATCAGTTAAATTCCCGGAAACTACCGGTTTTACTTCCGTAGCGGCTTCCTCTTTAATTGTCCCCCCGTATTCGTCATCAAGGGATTCAGATTTGATTTTCACTTCTGATTCCGAAACATCTTCTAAACTTTGGAATTCCATTTCTGCTCTTTGTTGCGTTTCGGCGGTCGCGTCTTTCATGCTAGCCGCCTGCCCCTGAACAATGGGTACCGCGGTGCGCGTTTCCCACTGTTCGACCGATTGTTCCGTATCCAAGTCTACCAAATTTTGGCAATTGTTGCCTTCACTCATTTTAATAATTTTCAATGTAACTGCCAAATCTCAAATATAATTAGGATTACTCCCACTACTTATTCTCGCTGACGTAACGGCCTGTACGTAACCAGTACTTTGTTACGAGATTTGCAACATACAAAATTCGTGTCCAGAACAACCTCAAATCCGAAGATTGTCCTGTCACCAGGTCGCCACGTGTAACCTCCCCAATCACTTATCGACCTTAATGACAGTGAAAAATTAAACCGCGTGTACCTAATGGAAATTTGGGAAAAGCAATCGTCACCGAAGTTAATCTATCGGTAAAGAGGGAGGAAAGGGTTACATCTAAATGAAAGGAAAAATGCAAATGAAACTGGTGGAAATTAATTTTGAAAAGGGGTAAAGTTAATAAAGAAAGTAAATGTGCGGCCGTTACGTTAACAATTAACTAGCGGTAATTAGATATTTGAGATTTGGGGGAAATCACGGTCGCCAGTCCCAAGGACAATTACTATAGTAACTGAAAAAGAAAGGTTATTACACATATAATTAACGCTAGAAGCGTGGCAACTGAAGGTTGACACGTGTAGTGTGAAAACTGAAAGTTTGTCAGAAGTAATAAATTTCGCTACACTCTGACTTAATTTAGCAAAAGAATTAATAAAACAGGAAAATCGAAAGTTAATTTAGTGACTGAAGTTAATAGTGAGCTTTCTTTCTGAAGCACATCGAAATCCAGTAAAATACGGTTAGTCTTGGACTACCTCAACAATCATTTCAAAAGCAACTTGACTCTACGCAATTTAGAAACAAGAGATTTAACTTTGAACTTGAATTAAATGATTCTGAACTATTAACAATAGTAAAATTTAGTACGTACCAAGCTGAGCTGCAGTCACAGGTAAGCTAAAATATGCTAACAAAACTCGCACTCTAAATTTGTGCTCGTGTAACCTAAATATTGTAGCCAGCTACTGAACTTTGAAATTAAAGCAGTGGAATCTAATTATATTATTTTAATGCTGGCGTTTGAATTTCAACGACTCTCGGGTTCATTTCGGAAAAGGAAGGGACCCTGCTTGGCAATGAAATTGGGACAATGAGCAACAAAGGTTCATGCTAAGTTGCTGTAATTTTGCGAGGCAAATGGAACAATTTGAAAAGCTGAGGTCTGCCATACAGTTCTGAAACTTTACGTGCTTTTAGTCTTCCTTGTTGGTTGATTGAAGATTTGAAGCCGTCGATCGAGGAGGTGGCGACAGTCACTCATTGTCGGCCGTCGCTGTTGCAGAAGCTGGATGTTGGCGCGCCTTCGTCTCGACACGGTCACCAGGCGAAACGGGCTCTTGATGTGCGCCAGCTAATGCTTCCCGTCCGCGACACCATGTCAGAAACTATCATTGCGAGTCGAGCGCAATTACATGCTGCCAAACCCCGAAAACGCGGCAACTCGCGGGAGCGTCACACAACACACCTGCTCCACTCGCTACTCCCGCCAGACTCTCACTGCTCAGCCCGCGCTCCACGCGGCAGAGTTAACACTACCAAAGATCCTACACACTTTGATTCTTCACACGACCTATCGACGTAATCGTTCGATAGCAGTTTTCCCTAGGCAAGACCCAGCGTAAAAATACAAATAATATTTACGAAACAAACCAATTATACATCGACATAAGTGCATAAATATATATATATATACAAACAGTAAAACAATTACAATATATAAAGAGACAGAAATGTCATATCTTGAGGTAACAAAACAAGGAAAAAAATAATAGTACAATAGATGGAAATAGGAGGATATGCATTTCCGGCGTTACAGCCTCTTACACACGGGCGATTTTCAGCAGCGCTGCTGAGCAGCGTGCGTCGGCCACTAACTCTGCTTAGCAGTGCTGCTGCTGCGCGTAATCGGCGCTGCTCACGCCTCGTACATCCCGCTCAGTCGATAACATTGACTCAGACAAAGACGTATTGGCTTTGGCTTTTTTGACCAAAACAAAATTCAGGCGAAACTTTGTAAACGTAAATACTGGCAACACCCAGTGTGCACCACTCTTATAATATACGGACACTTCTATACTGTAAATAGTAAGTTACGTGAAGACAGTCCTAGTTCTTCAACTACTTCAGGATGACAGTACCGACCTTTAAGGAACTACTACATTTGCTGAAAACACATATGTCACGCCAGAACACTTGCATGAGAAACAGTATTTCTGCAGAGGAAAGGTTGGCCATCACACTAAGGGAAGTACAAATAGTTGATGTAAAATGATTTTAATTTAGCAATATGTATTACATAATAAAATTACAATATGTGTAGACATTCTGAAACAAAACTTCGTACACTGGTGTATCAGAAAACTGAGACGGTGATTCAAATGGCTCTGAGCACTATGGGACTTAACATCTATGGTCATCAGTCCCCTAGAACTTAGAACTACTTAAACCTAACTAACCTAAGGACAGCACACAACACCCAGCCATCACGAGGCAGGGAAAATCCCTGACCCCGCCGGGAATCGAACCCGGGAACCCGGGCGTGGGAAGCGAGAACGCTACCGCACGACCACGAGATGCGGGCTGAGACGGTGATTCCAACGACGCCCTTTGTGCTGACTGAGCCAGCTGTTCCTCGTAAGTGGCTACGGAAGCAGATGAGCCGTGTTCGACAAAGTGCGTTCCACTTACATTCACCTGTGATACAGCCACGTCTCCATGAGCAGTATCGTTTGCAATATATTTTTGCAGAACACTCGTAAATTCTAATTTCGCATTAAATCGCTTTTGCTCAGGTATGGCCTTGAAATAAGGTAGCAGAGACAAGAGAAATAATCTATCAGGATCTTCCTCCATCGATTTCGATTTCTTTTGAACACTTTCTGTAAGTATCCTAAACAATTTCTGCTCTTCTTTAAGTCTCTTTTTGGGAAGGCTAGAGCCTGAGACATTAGGAGATGTTTCTTGATAAGTGCTTGACTCTTCATTTGTCATATTGTCTCAACAGGAGGTTTAGTTTCACATACAGGCGTTAAAAACGAAAGTTGCTTGAAGAAGATGTACTGCTTTCTGGCATCTGCCGCTGAACCACTCTTCACTTTTTTCTGTTTTTGCAGCTTTCGAGTGTACGAATTTCTTACATTTTGCCACCACTTTTGCAACTGTATTGCTGCAATAAAAAGATTTCTTTTCTGATTTTAGGTATTTTTCATCAGGAAATACATTCATAGATCTACATTACACATATAAACGTAGAGTTTCTACCATCTCAAGCATAGTAAAGGACACTTGTCAAAAGATTTGGAATGTTCTGAACGAGTCTACATTTCCGATGCTCACTGAAGAGGACTGGTTGAATATTGCAGAAGGTTTCAATACAAATACAGATTTTTCCAAATTGTATAGGGACAATAAATGGTAGACACATTCGTTTGATTAAGCTCCGGGATAGTGGCTCACTTTACTTTAAATACAAACACTTTTTCTCAGTTGTGTTGTTAGCAGTTTGTGATGCAAATTATAATATCGTTTACATAATGTCGGGTCTTAAGGCAAAAGTTCAGATTCACAAATCTTCAAAAACAATACGCTATTCAATAAGATAAGAGACAACAAACTGAACATGCCTAGACCGACACGAATATGTGCTGGAGGAGAGCCACTGCTATTTACATTCGTTGGTGATGCAGAATTTGGTTTGACAGAATACATACCAAGACCCAATGGTGGAAATAATTTGCCAGTCATCAAAAAGATATATAATTATCGTTTGTCACGAGCTAGACGTTTCATAGAGAGTACATCTGGAATACTCAGCAACAAATGGAGAACATTCCATCGTCCACTCAATGTTTCAATTGATTTGGCCTGAGAAATAATGAAAGCATGCTCCATATTAGATTATTTCGTTCGTCATAGAGATGAGTATTCATTCGAAAACACACTGAACATCGCTGGACTGTATGGAGTCGAGTAGGCCCAAATGCCGAGAATAAGGGACAAATCAGCCGCTGTTATCAGAGACATATTTGCTGAATTCTTCGCAAGTGAAGAAGGTGCAGCTTAATTTAATGATTAAAATTATAATAGGAGACTTGCATTGTTGTGCCGTTGGATGTTGTTGGCGGTAGAGGGGAGGGGGGACATCAGGGAGACCAATGGTAGTAAAGAATAGGGTCATTTTTCAGTATTTTCCGTGATCGGCGAAATGCCTACCAATGGCCCCGGCTGTACACATGTTCCTACGAGACGCAGGTTGAACAAACCGGTTGTATCAGTAAAAATCACATCACTCATTTACTTAGCACTTTTTGAAAGACAAGTTCACCCAAAAAAGGCCTAAATGCAACAGCAGAAAGGTGTGCTGAACAAGTAAAAACATACTCGGTATAATTCCCTCACCCCTCTCTTCCAGTCAGGTATCCCTCGGCCACCACGGTTCTCACCGACCTTTAACGACTTGGTCTCAGCCTCGAAGCTTAGCCAACGGACTTTTTCTTTGAGATGAGAGAAGCAGTAGCCATCCGCAGCTCCTCTGTGAAAATCGAGCAGGGCACAGATAAATCCAATAGGGGAAACTGAGTGAAAGAAAGAAAGAGGAGAGAGAAAGAGAGAGAGAGAGAGCGAGAGAGAGAGAGAGAGAGTAAGCACACTGGCCAATAAATATTTAAATGTATTCATTGCTCTTTCAAGTGATCAAAGAGTGTTCTCAGCCGAATAATAACTGCTGGTAGAAATTTATTAACTAGTATTGAATATGCATGACTTGCCTCGCTATGTGAAGAACACTTATTCATTAAAACTGAAGGAAAACATCCACGCCACGTACATAATAAGCAGAGAAAATGAGACAGATCCAAGGATTTTAATTAAATGAAGAAAGAATTAGGCGACTCGGAGTTTAGGGTATAATTTTGCGAGCTGTAACGTACGAACAGTAAGCTGATACAAGAAACAGAAGATATCTAGCATCTTAGGAATGTGCTAGCTTTTACATATTGCTTGCAGTTTTGTGTGAATAAGAATGCTTTTCCTTCTTTTCATCACTTATTAGTGCTTAGAATCATTGATTATAAATTTATTGGTAATCACAGCCAGTTATTTGATTTTGAATTTATGTAATGTAAACCTTATTGAATACCCTGCATCCCTCATAGAACAAACAAATTTGGGCGGACGGATGTAGTGGAGAAATGGCTTTCCCTTGTTTCCAGAACGATCCTCACGCTGTAGCGAAATGATGAGTGTTCTAGTCGTCAAGCGATATTAAAACTGCAGACTTAACTGTGAACAGAAGCCGGCCGGAGTGGCCGAGCGGTTCTAGGCGCTTCAGTCTGGAACCGCGCGACCGCTATGGTCGCAGGTTAGAATCCTGCCCTGGGCATGGATGTGTGTGATGTCCTTAGGTTAGTTAGGTTTAAGTATTTCTAATTTCTAGGGGACTGATGACCTCAGATGTTAAGTCCCATAGTGCTCAGAGCCATTTGAACCATATTTTGCGAATAGAACCGGGATCCTCGTATGAATCAGTTGCTTGGATACAGGGGTTCTAATACAGTTTAATCTCGAAGGAGTTTCAAAACTGCGTGAAATTCTCTGCTGATTAAAAGATTCCTGTCGAAAGTAATATACTATGGAGACCGACAACTAGCGATGTAAAGAATCTTTCCCGTTATGTCGACAGTTTTACTAGGGCTGGAGGAGTGAATAGAGGTTCAGAACACAATCTTGCGGTTGCAGTGGAAAGTAACCCTAAAGACCGAGGCTTTAACAAATCTCTACGATATGAAGATGTAGAAGCCAACGGTAACAACTGTGCGTAAGACGTAATAAGTGTATACAAAACACATTCGACATATGATCACACTGTTTTGAAGAAAATCGTATCTGTTAGTGATTACATCGTACGAGTGGGTTATGAAGCGATGGAAGAGAAAGGGAAACCTTATCCATGTAACAACTGAACCCAACGCCAGGAACCCTTATACAGATTGACTTTCACAGATTTTAAACTAATAATCCTGAAATAGTGAATATTTGAGAAAATTAAGAATCGGATACTTTCAGAATTCAGAACTCCTGCAGAACAACGACGATAACGGCAATTGAGAGATTTTTGACAAATAAATTAATAAGTAATGGTACTGATCCCCCTTGGTACACAAAACGGTTTGCAACACTGTTGCAGAAGCAACGAAAAAATCATGGCAACTTTAAAAGAACGCAAAAGCTCCAAGACTGATGATGTGTGGACGTCAATGCAAGATGATTTTGTAGTTGGCACAACGAAAAGTTGTCTCGAAATTTGGAAGAAAATCCACAGAGATTATGATCGTATGTAAAGTACATCAACGGTAAGTCAAAATCAGTACTTTCACTGAGCGATAGCGATGGTAATGTTGCCGATGACAGTGAAACCTTTAATTTATTAAGCACTTCGAATCAAAAACAGCTGGCAACAAGAGTAACTTAGAAGTAGTTACCCTTGGTATAGCGAAGCAACTGAAACCTCTAAATGAA
Organism: Schistocerca piceifrons; assembly: GCF_021461385.2. Classification (NCBI taxonomy): domain Eukaryota; kingdom Metazoa; phylum Arthropoda; class Insecta; order Orthoptera; family Acrididae; genus Schistocerca; species Schistocerca piceifrons. The sequence continues at coordinate 432,250,560 of NC_060139.1, forward strand.
GGCAAGTATTCCAGTACAGACAGTATACACATTAGGTTAGCCGGCCGAAGTGGCCGCGCGGTTCTGGCGCTGCAGTCTGGAACCGCGAGACCGCTACGGTCGCAGGTTCGAATCCTGCCTCGGGCATGGATGTGTGTGATGTCCTTAGGTTAGTTAGGTTTAACTAGTTCTAAGTTCTAGGGGACTAATGACCTCAGCAGTTGAGTCCCATAGTGCTCAGAGCCACATTAGGTTACTTTCAGAGTACGCTGATTTAATAGTTCCATACTTAGCAGTCGCATACAATCGCTATTTCAACGAATGAACCGTGCGTAAACATTATAAAGTTGCGCATATTGCACCAATACTCAAGAAATGAAATACGAGTAACCCACTACATGACAGGGCCAAACGACTAACGTCGATTCGCTGTTCTATTTGGAAATATATGACGTGAACATTAATGAACCGAAAAAATGGAAATGGAGGAAAAATTTCCTATGAAAATGTGTCAGGAAATGCCTCGTTGCCACTGTAGATGGCGCTGACGAATAAAAGTTGTACTGACGACGTGCCGTGTGTGTTGCAGCCTGTGTGATTGACGCAGCGTACTGTAAACAGCAGGGTGGTTCGGTATTTATGTCGGGAACAAGCCGAGTTAGTGTTTGTGTACGGACAAGCGGAGGAAAACTGAGTCTGCGTCTTTGAGATTTCAGTGTTAATCTGTAACTGTAATGACTCAAACATTTGTGCTAATTCCTCAATTTGCAATCTTTGTTGTGGCGTCTGTTGTTTCAACTCAACAATGTCAATAGACTTTACATGGTCAAGTCTGGACTCAACAATATTAATATCAGACTTGCCTCAGTTTTCAACCGTGCTGAAGTTTCTTCAAATTTAGGATTAAATTTCTTATTAATCTCATCCCGAAACAATCTGAAGTTCTCTTCCTGTTACTAGACTTCCTGTTACTAGACCCTTTGTTCTCTTCCCGAACGTCGTCATCAAATTTTTTAACCTTGTTATTAAATTCTCTGACTTCATTATAAAATTTTTTAATCTCATCAAGGTGAGCTAATATAAATAGTGTAACATTATTACTGAAACAAGGAAAGACAAAATTACTTTGTTCTGTAGAAGTAGAAGCGATACCTGAACCTCTCATGTCAATATCGGATTACTTCACGGTATTTTGCCCGCCTGAAATGCCTGAAGTTTCCTGCAGGTCATCACGCATGATTCGCAAAAAATAGCCTACACTCTGATTATTCACAGTATTGTACGAAAGTTCCCTGACGTCATCATGGAAAGAATTTTTTACACTATGTCTCACATTTTCCGAAACTACGTTTGCAGCTACTTCTACAGTCTTGTCCATTCTTCTTGTTCTCTGGTTTTTCATTGTAGTTATACCAATAAAGAAAAAGACACAAATATACAAAACAAATATCTTAACACGAAACTGAGACGAAATAAATAAACAAATTGTGAAGCAGGAAATCGCTGAAGCAAAGATTTTGAATGAAGATGGAGCATCGAGCAAGTAACAAAACTCGTATACAACTACTGACCAACTACTGCTGCACAAAATTTTGCAAATGCAGTAGCAAGTCGAGGGATCTGTAACTGCGAAATTATTATTAGCCTGATGAAACGTTTTACTACAAAAAATTATTGTTATGGCAACAGACGTACGGATATGTATAAAACTCTGTCTCTGACAATATTACCGGTATCTAGACTTTTTCTCTAAAAACTGCTAGGCTACCTGGTGAAACTTCATTATCGTTATCACAAAATCTGATATGTCACGGCAGAACTTGTAGTATGGAAACCCTTATTCCGACATGTCAGCATTCTAACATTTTCTGGAACATTCTACTATCAGGCATGTCAGTATTCTGATAGGCAGCAAACAAGAAAATAATTACTCTTCCTATAAATAATGAAAAATCAGTTCCTTGGTACCTTACTGTGATTTTTAATACATTCCATAACATCTCCTAACAATTATACTGTTAATGTCCTGCACGCAAGAAATAACTTACCTCGTCTTGCTGCAATAACTGCAAGAATATTCTACATCAAGCAACATGTTGAAATAATTAGAAGCAAATACTGCGACCCATGCAGAATCCAATCCAATACATGGTCACAACTACTGATGTAGGTACTCCCATTTATCTTTTTTTATAGAAAGTAAAATGATTGGGGAAGGGGGGGTAGGGTGTAGTCAACAACCCTTTAGCAGTGTGAAAAACGAAAGGAAGCAATGAACTCTTCATTTACTATATTCTGGAAATTGACGATTCACACACTGGCAAACTTTACTCAGATTCTCCTTGTCTGTGGCTAGCTTGATTAGCAAAAATTTTTAATATTTTACAATGTCTTTGATCAATAGTCACGTATCTGGTCACAACAAAGATACGAATATTACAAGCAAGCAGCAACTACGCGCAGCAAAAAGGTAAATTACAAAAAAATCCTCGATTAATATAAAAATCTCCTCTGGTGCCACTCGCACGATCAGGCCAGACTGCGACCTCTCCTGACAAACGGCTGCGTCCGATTACTCTCAACAACTGTTCGCTCCGTACCACTCGCAATAACAATACCTCAAACTCAGACTTTGTGCATCCTCGCAACAACACAATCAACAGGCACCTTTCTAAAAAAAGATATGGACGTCACCGTGACCGGGAAGTATGGACTGCTGATAACTGGCCTTGCATTGTGACAGTGATGAGTCGTGGTTCTTCGCTACCCCGGATGCCAGTCGTCAAAGAGTATGGCGACGACCCGGCAAGAAGTCCCATTCTTCCAATGCTTTGACGAGACACAGTGTTACTCAAGGCGCCATGTTGCAGGGAGCCAAACGGGTATGACATCAGATCACGGTTAGTGGTGACCGAGGAAACTATAACATCACAATGGTACTTCACGTACGTTTTGAGCCCTCACTTGTTACCTGCCTTGTGACAGTATCCTGGTGCCATTTGTCAACAGGACAATGCTTTCCAAATCATGGCAGGTGCATCAGTGAATTGTTTGCGTGATGTTGACGTACTCCACCGGCCAGCAAGATCGATCACACACACAATGAAGGTTCGTGAAAAGATGTCGCCCTAATGAAAAACGCATTTGCTTTAATAGTTGTCACGTCAACTTGTGAACCATATCCGAACACTCTCTCCCTTAATTACTTTTGAATTCATTATGGGAGTGACAGTGATCAATGTGTTACAAATATTTACTATTAAAAACAGTCTTGATCAGGAATTAATTTATTAAGTTGACCGGTTTCGACCAGTGAAGTTTGTGTGAACAAAATGCTAGTTGCCTTTCACAAGGACGACATTTTCTGAATCCGTGCTGAATATGTGCCAGTGGTTGAAACCGGTCACCTTAATAAATAAATCGTGATCAAGACTGTTTTTAATAGTAAATATTCCCTCCCCTATTTCGCGGTAATACACAACGGGATCCCTCTGTTGAACTTTCTGATGTCCTACACCAATACTACCTTGTACGGATCCTATATCGCACAGCAATAATACAGTGTCTTTTGTAGACCTGCTGCATCTTATGATTCGTCTGCCAATGAAACGCAGTCTTTGATTTGCCTTTCCCGTAAAATTAACTATATTATCGTTCTAATAAAATGCGTTCGTAATTTTAATCCCTGGGTATTCTGTTGAATTTACAACATTTAGATTTGTGTGATATATCGTGTAACCGAAATTTAACGGGTCGTTTTTCTACTCAGGTGGATGACCTCACACTTTTCATTATTTACAGTCTATTGGCACTTACCGCACTGTTGAGAAAGCTTGTCTAAATCGGTCTGTAATTCCTTTACATTTCCTGACACTACTAGACGGAAAATGGCACCATCTCTCCAACCAGTCTAAGAGTGCTGGCGATTTACTCACCTAAATCGCTTGTATAAGTTATGAACAACAGACGGGTAATAACACTTCCTTGCGTATCACCATATATCATTTTTATTCGATTACTTTCCATCAGTTATTACGAACTGTGACCTTTCTGAGAGGAAATCATGAATCCATCCGCCCAAGTGAGGAGGGACTCCATAGGCATGCAGTTTTATTTGAAGTCGCTTGAGAGGAACTGTGTGAAACGGATTATGGTAATATAGAAATATGAAGTCAGTTGGAGATCCAATGTCGATAGCACTCATAACTTTGTGTGAATAAAATGCTAGTTGTCTTTCACAAGGACGACATTTTCTGAATCTGTGCTGAATATGTGCCAATAAATCGTTTTCTTCGAGGTAATTCGTAATGTTCGAACAGAGCACACAGGGTGAACATAATATAACCGACAAACTACTGTCACGGATTCGCGATCGTAAATGGAGGAAAACAGTTCCTATGAAACTGTGTCCGGATATAGACGGTGTGTGTGCAAAGACAACAAATCGCTTCGGACACAGTACAGAACTGCATCGCATCCAAGTCGCCATAGGTGTTCAAAGTGGCCTCACTGTGATGCTATGCACGCGTTCACACACAATCGTACTTTGGCTTACAGCGTGTTGACTGGCCACTTGCCTGGAGCTTATACTGGGGTTCTTCTCAATATACTGTGGAACATGGTCCTTTACATCTGGTGTACGCACAATCCATTGCCTCCCTGCACGTTCGTCTTCTGAAAGGACGCATGATCACAGTTGTAACACGAGTCGAAGAATTGTCCGAGGGAGTGATGAAAACGGACTATGAATCAGATAAAAGGTCAGACGACACTCAGACGGTTCTGTTCGATGATACCGAAGAATTTCAGTCTCTGCGTTTTAAAGAAGGGCAGACGACGAATAACCAGGAAAATAAACGTGACGTGAGAAAGATGCAGGAACAGCTTACTTGTATCGAAGAAAAGATCGGTTGCGACAACGATACCAGTAGGTTCAATAATTATCACGTTGAAAATTACAATGAACGCATAAATTGTGAGAATACTTATCACTTCTCTCGTGAACGTGATACGTTTGCAGGGCACAGTGACTGGAATGCAAGTTACAATATGAGAGCAACCTCATCCGTTCAGAAAAACGATGGTTTTGATTCCAAACATTTTCTCACAGTCTTTTTTTTTTTTGGTCATCAGTCTACTGACTGGTTTGATGCGGCCCGCCACGAATTCCTTTTCTGTGCTAACCTCTTCATCTCAGAGTAGCACTTGCAACCTACGTCCTCAATTATTTGCTTGATGTATTCCAATCTCTGTCTTCCTCTACAGTTTTTGCCCTCTACAGCTCCCTCTAGTACCATGGAAGTCATTCCCTCATGTCTTAGCAGATGTCCTATCATTCTGTCCCTTCTCCTTATCAGTGTTTTCCACATATTCCTTTCCTCTCCGATTCTGCGTAGAACCTCCTCATTCCTTACCTTATCAGTCCACCTAATTTTCAACATTCGTCTATAGCACCACATCTCAAATGCTTCGATTCTCTTCTGTTCCGGTTTTCCCACAGTCCATGTTTCACTGCCATACAATGCTGTACTCCAGACGTACATCCTCAGAAATTTCTTCCTCAAATTAAGGCCGGTATTTGATATTAGTAGACTTCTCTTGGCCAGAAATGCCTTTTTTGCCATAGCGAGTCTGTTTTTGATGTCCTCCTTGCTCCGTCCGTCATTGGTTATTTTACTGCCTAGGTAGCAGAATTCCTTAACTTCATTGACTTCGTGACCATCAATCTTGATGTTAAGTTTCTCGCTGTTCTCATTTCTACTACTTCTCATTACCTTCGTCTTTCTCCGATTTACTCTCAAACCATACTGTGTACTCATTGGACTGTTCATTCCGTTCAGCAGATCATTTAATTCTTCTTCAATTTCACTCAGGATGGCAATGTCATCAGCGAATCGTATCATTGATATCCTTTCACCTTGTATTTTAATTCCACCCCTGAACCTTTCTTTTATTTCCATCATTGCTGTGCTGGTACTGCGAACGGCTGAAAGCAAGGGGAAACTACAGCCGTAATTTCTCCCGAGGACATGCAGCTTTACTGTATGATTAAATGATGATGGCGTCCTCTTGGGTAAAATATTCCGGAGGTAAAATAGTCCCCCATTCGGATCTCCGGGCGGGGACTACTCAAGAGGACGTCGTTATCAGGAGAAAGAAAACTGGCATTCTACGGATCGGAGCGTGGAATGTCAGATCCCTTAATCGGGCAGGTAGGTTAGAAAATTTAAAAAGGGAAATGGATAGGTTAAAGTTAGATATAGTGGGAATTAGTGAAGTTCGGTGGCAGGAGGAACAAGACTTTTGGCCAGGTGATTACAGGGTTATAAATACAAAATCAAATAGGGGTAATGCAGGAGTAGGTTTAATAATGGATAAAAAGTAGGAGTGCAGGTTAGCTACTACAAACAGCATAGTGAACGCATTATTGTGGCCAAGATAGACACAAAGCCCATGCCTACTACAGTAGTACAAGTTTATATGCCAACTAGCTCTGCAGATGATGAAGAAATTGATGAAATGTATGACGAGATAAAAGAAATTATTCAGGTAGTGAAGGGAGACGAAAATTTAATAGTCATGGGTGACTGGTATTCGTCAGTAGGAAAAGGGAGAGAAGGAAACATAGTAGGTGAATATGGATTGGGGGTAAGAAATGAAAGAGGAAGCCGCCTTGTAGAATTTTGCACAGAGCATAACTTAATCATAGCTAACACTTGGTTCAAGAATCATGAAAGAAGGTTGTATACCTGGAAGAATCCTGGAGATACTAAAAAGTATCAGATAGATTACATAATTGTAAGACATTTCCAGGGGCAGATGTGGATTCTGACCACAATCTATTGGTTATGAACTGCAGATTGAAACGGAAGAAACTGCAAAAAGGCGGGAATTTAAGGAGATGGGACCTGGATAAACTGAAAGAACCAGAGGATGTACAGAGTTGCAGGGAGAGCATAAGGGAACAATTGACAGGAATGGGGGAAAGAAACACAGTAGAAGAAGAATGGGTAGCTCTGAGGGATGAAGTAGTGAAGGCAGCAGAGGATCAAGTAGGTAAAAAGACGAGGGCTAATAGAAATCCTTGGGTAACAGAAGAAATATTGAATTTAATTGATGAAAGGAGAAAATATAAAAATGCAGTAAATGAAGCAGGCAAAAAGGAATACAAACGTCTCAAAAATGAGATCGACAGGAAGTGCAAAATGGCTAAGCAGGGATGGCTAGAGGACAAATGTAAGGATGTAGAGGCTTGTCTCACTAGGGGTAAGATAGATACTGCCTACAGGAAAATTAAAGAGACCTTTGGAGAGAAGAGAACCACTTGTATGAATATCAAGAGCTCAGATGGCAACCCAGTTCTAAGCAAAGAAGGGAAAGCAGAAAGGTGGAAGGAGTATATAGAGGGTTTATACAAGGGCGATGTCCTTGAGGACAATATTATGGAAATGGAAGAGGATGTAGATGAAGATGAAATGGGAGATAAGATACTGCGTGAAGAGTTTGAAAGAGCACTGAAAGACCTGAGTCGAAACAAGGCCCCGGAAGTAGACAACATTCCATCAGAACTACTGATGGCCTTGGGAGAGCCAGTCATGACAAAACTCTACCATCTGGTGCGCAAGATGTATGAGATAGGCGAAATACCCACAGACTCAAGAAGAATATAATAATTACAATCCCAAAGAAAGCAGGTGTTGACAGATGTGAAAATTGCTAAACTATCAGTTTAATAAGTCACAGCTGCAAAATACTAACGCGAATTCTTTACAGACGAATGGAAAAACTGGTAGAAGCGGACCTCGGGGAAGATCAGTTTGGATTCCGTAGAAATGTTGGAACACGTGAGGCAATACTAACCTTACGACTTATCTTAGAAGAAAGATTAAGAAAAGGCAAACCTACGTTTCTAGCATTTGTAGACTTAGAGAAAGCTTTTGACAGCGTTAACTGGAATACTCTCTTTCAAATTCTGAAGGTGGCAGGGGTAAAATACAGGGAGCGAAAGGCTATTTACAATTTGTACAGAAACCAGATGGCAGTTATAAGAGTCGAGGGGCATGAAAGGGAAGCAGTGGTTGGGAAAGGAGTGAGACAGGGTTGTAGCCTCTCCCCGATGTTATTCAATCTGTATATTGAGCAAGGAGTAAAGGAAACAAAAGAAAAATTCGGAGTAGGTATTAAAATTCATGGAGAAGAAGTAAAAACTTTGAGGTTCGCCGATGACATTGTAATTCTGTCAGAGACAGCAAAGGACTTGGAAGAGCAGTTGAACGGAATGGACAGTGTCTTGAAAGGAGGATATAAGATGAACATCAACAACAGCAAAACGAGGATAATGGAATGTAGTCAAATTAAATCGGGTGATGCTGAGGGGATTAGATTAGGAAATGAGACACTTAAAGTAGTAAAGGAGTTTTGCTATTTAGGGAGTAAAATAACTGATGATGGTCGAAGTAGAGAGGATATAAAATGTAGACTGGCAATGGCAAGGAAATCGTTTCTGAAGAAGAGAAATTTGTTAACATCGAGTATAGATTTAAGTGTCAGGAAGTCTTTTCTGAAAGTATTTGTAGGGAGTGTAGCCATGTATGGAAGTGAAACATGGACGATAACCAGTTTGGACAAGAAGAGAATAGAAACTTTCGAAATGTGGTGCTACAGAAGAATGCTGAAGATAAGGTGGGTAGATCACGTAACTAATGAGGAGGTATTGAATAGGATTGGGGAGAAGAGAAGTTTGTGGCACAACTTGACTAGAAGAAGGGATCGGTTGGTAGGACATGTTTTGAGGCATCAAGGGATCACAAATTTAGCATTGGAGGGCAGCGTGGAGGGTAAAAATCGTAGAGGGAGACCAAGAGTTGAATACACTAAGCAGATTCAGAAGGATGTAGGCTGCAGTAGGTACTGGGAGATGAAGAAGCTTGCACAGGATAGGGTAGCATGGAGAGCTGCATCAAACCAGTCTCAGGACTGAAGACCACAACAACAACAACATTGCTTCCTCGATGTACAGATTGAAGAGTAGGGGCGGAAGGCTACAGCCTTGTCTTACACCCTTCTTAATATGAGCACTTCGTTCTTGATCGTCCACTCTTATTATTTCCTCTTGGTTGTTGTACATATTGTATATGATCCGTCTCTCCCTGTAGCTTACCTCTACTTTTTTCAGAATCTCGAACAGCTTGCACCATTTTACATTGTCGAACGCTTTTTCCAGGTCGACAAATCCTATTTAAGTGTCTTGATTTTTCTTTAGCCTTGCTTCCATTATTAGCCGTAACGTCAGAATCGCCTCTCTCGTCCCTTTACTTTTCCTAAAGCCAAACTGATCGTCAGCTAGCGCATTCTCAATTTTCTTTTCCAATCTTCTGTATATTATTCTTGTAAGCAGCTTCGAATCATGAGCTGTTTAGCTGATTGTGCGATAATTCTCGCACTTGTCAGCTCTTGCTGTCTTCGGAATTGTGTGGATGATGCTTTTCCGAAAGTCAGATGGTATGTCACCAGACTCATATATTCTACACACCAACGTGAATAGTCGTTTTGTTGCCACTTCCCCCAATGATTTTAGAAATTCTGATGGAATGTTATCTATCCCTTCTGCCTTATTTGACCGTAAGTCCTCCAAACCTCTTTTAAATTCCGAATCTAATACTGGATCCCCTATCTCTTCTAAATCGACTCCTGTTTCTTCTTCTAGCACATCAGACAAATCTTCACCCTCATAGAGGCTTTCAATGTATTCTTTCCACCTAACTGCTCTCTCCTCTGCATTTAACAGTGGAATTCCCGTTGCACTCTTAATGTTACCACCGTTGTTTTTAATGTCACCAAAAGTTGTTTTGACTTTCCTGTATGCTGAGTCTGTCCTTCTGCCAATCATATCTTTTTCGATGTCTTCACAGTTAGGGAATCTAAATTTGTATAATGCCAGCAATGAAATCTACCGAAGGGAGTCGTTACAACAGTTTGACTATTTCTTTTTCCACCAACATGGTCAACTGGCCACAGACTTCAGTTAAGTAGCAGCTACCTCGAAGGAGAACCAGCAACAAGAACGAGATCGATAGCACGTGAGTGTCACACGTAAGGTGATTATTATCGCGCCTCCTTGTCTGCTTATTCATCTGAAATAACGCAAGATCGAGTCAAAGAGAAAAAAATGTGATGCAAAATTACGAACAATTGAATTCCCCAACTTCTGTGCTGTACATTGAAAACATGATGGCATGAACAGATATTTAACTTAACCGTAGAGTCCGCCGAAATTAATCCGCGTTTGTCTGACTACGTTATAAGGAAATTACTTTGTCAAGATGCCCTACTCCTTTCAGAAAATTATTAGCGAATGTTATAGAAACAAATTTTGCAGTTGCTTTCTGTAAAGCTGTCAATGAAACAAATTGTTCCAAGTTCCAAGTTCTTTTGCAAGGACTTGAATTTAACAATAATGACCACACGCACAGAAATATCCTTGTACGTAACAATATTTTATTCTGACGTAGAACTCCTGACAGTCTTATTTGATTTTTGTGCATCCCAGACGAACTCGTCAACACACTTCTTAGCTACGCGTACTTTGATGCTAAGAAATGTTTTCAAAATTTACGCAGTACATGTTACTTCAGCAATATACAAAAGAGCATTCTTTCAGTCTTGGCAAAATGCAAAAGGCAAAATCATTTACTGTTACGCATAGAAGACCACTATTTATGATTATCCCTGTCAAATTACGAAAATTAACTACTGTTGACATTTTAGGTTCAGGTACGAGATCTAAACATGATCATTAAAATATTTTTTGAGATGTTGAGCTTATCTTTCAATTTGTTTCATTGACAGCTTTACAGAAAGCAACTGCAAAATTTGTTTCTATAACATTCGCTAATAATTTTCTGAAAGGAGTTGGGCATCTTGACAAAGTAATGTCCGATAATAACCCACGATATCGTTCTAATAAATGGGTAAAGACTTTGAGACGTAGAAAAGTTAAACCAATATTTATATCACGTTTTATGCCATCCTGTAAACCTTCTGAACGTATGATGAAAGAATTATGTAAATTTTTCAGTTTGTATTGCTATCGTGAACACAGGAAGTGGGATTTAACTTGTTGTATTTTTAAAATATCATCAACTAACCACCAAATGAGTCTGCAAATTTGCCTCCATTACCTGTGTTAAAGAAGAAACCAGCACCAGATCGTGTTGTTGTTGTGGTCTTCAGTCCTGAGACTGGTTTGATGCAGCTCTCCATGCTACTCTATCCTGTGCAAGCTTTTTCATCTCCCAGTACCCACTGCAACCTACATCCTTCTGAATCTGCTTAGTGTATTCATCTCTTGGTCTCCCTCTACGATTTTTACCCTCCACGCTGCCCTCCAATACTAAATTGGTGATCCCTTGATGCCTCAGAACATGTCCTACCAACCGATCCCTTCTTCTGGTCAAGTTGTGCCACAAACTTCTCTTCTCCCCAATCCTATTCAATACTTTCTCATTAGTTATGTGATCTACCCATCTAATCTTCAGCATTCTTCTGTAGCACCACATTTCGAAAGCTTCTATTCTCTTCTTGTCCAAACTATTTATCGTCCATGTTTCACTTCCATACATGGCTACACTCCATACGAATACTTTCAGAAATGACTTCCTGACACTTAAAACAATACTGGATGTTAACAAATTTCTCTTCTTCAGAAACGCTTTCCTTGCCATTGCCAGCCTACATTTTATATCCTCTCTACTTCGACCATCATCAGTTATTTTGCTCCCCAAATAGCAAAACTCCTTTACTACTTTAAGTGCCTCATTTCCTAATCTAATTCCCTCAGCATCACCCGACTTAATGAGACTACATTCCATTATCCTTGTTTTGCTTTTGTTGATCACCAGATCGTATGAAACAATTAATAGCCTTTCCTACACAACGACGTTTAAGACGCTGAAGTAATCAATTTTTCATTGGAAAACATCAAGAAAGTCTCAGAGGAAAGGAAGAAGCTACAGAATCCACCAGTGAACATCAAGAGTTTACAGGTAGATCAGAAAGTACTGCTTAAATCGCATCGTTTATCTCTTAAAGGAAAGTCTTTAAGTACCAATTTTTTCTTGGTGTGCAAAGGTCTCTTTCGCATACGCGAATCGAACACGCAAATACTGTGGAACTTGAAATTATACGCACACATAAATCTCGGGTCTTCATCATGTAGAAGAATCAAAGTATACAAAGCAAATGCCCTAGAGGGTTAACAATTCTGTAGTAAACATATGCAGTGGCGAGCATAGGTGCCCCAGCTGTTAAGTTCATTTTCTTCCCTTAGATTTCAGGACTGCTACACCCTTCAAATAACTGTACGTCTGTTAATATATCTTTTACTGTTATTATGTTTAGTAAGAAGTATTCGTAAATATTGTCTATATAAGATTTGTGAGACCTGAAGAAAATTAGCTTGAATCTGCTAAGCATAGTCTGACAAGGTGATAGTAGAGTGTAAGCAGACAATTATTCTGCACCTACATTTGCACTATGACAATGTGGAATCGTAAGCCATCTGTGAACAATTCGTATTCAGCTGGTATAATTCTGAGTTTACTGGTGAAGAACCTGATTGAAATGTGATACTATTATCTTATTCTTTGAGTCTGGAAATCTTCTTTTGAGTTCTTGCTCTAAGATAATCATCTTTTCTTCAGGAAGATAGTATACACATATAATCAAATTTCATGCGATACGTGGTAACTTGCGGTGTCGATTCTGCTTTACATTTACCAGAGAAAATACTGTGTTATTTTTTTAGGAGGGTGCATGGAATGACATTTTCTGTAGGTATATGGAATATAATTAGGAATTTTACTTAGACTGCCGTGTGAGGCTTATGATATCATTATGGTTTATTATGGTGCGACTATGGTATTTTATGCTGTAATTACGGTGTATTATGTGAAGTGGTTTATGATTCGTAGGACATTACGCTGAAGGTTAATGCAGTACATTGTTCTGAGGAAGACACACGAGGCATTATATATGATTTAGAAAGGAAGCAATTTTTAAAGCTATTTATGGAACAAGACAACGTAAGGAATGTACACATTTTAAACGAATCAACCTACAACTGCACTAGATACACGGAGGTACAGCGAAGTGATATTTCCAAGAGAGATTTATATTGTAAGAGTTATAGATTATGTAAATAAAATGAAATACAGTTTGAGATACCAAACATATCTGCTATAAACATTATAAACTCCAAATATCACGAAAATTTTACCTGTATGGAACGCCAGCACTTGCTGGTGACACATTTGTTTCACCTATTTCGAGATCAGAGTGCATATGTGGCTGTATCTGTCTAGTAATGTGCATAAATGGTTTTACAAAGATTTATTTTCTCTACTGCTGATATCTGTGACGTTCATGTGCGATGAATTTTCTAGCTTGAGATGAATTTACTAGCTTTGCGAAGTTGTGGAATGAAATTGGCTCTTTGAAAAATTTTGCCTCTCTGTTTAGTACTGTTTACACTTATTTACATTATATTTTATATGTTACGTACTCATAACTGAATTTTTCTCTGTTGCAAAAGTAATGAAAAACCATAGAACAGTATGCATTTGTATAAACTAAACATTATTTTCAGATAAAAGTGTAATTTACGTAGCAACCGAGTTACATTCTAAAACTGTGAATGTTGCAGTGGTTTGGTACAGAGAACTAGACATTCCAGAAGTACTGGTCGTGTTAAAAACATTGATTAAAAACGCTGGTCCGTGACTCGTATATAAATATGTCACGCAATTTTTTCAGTGTGTGGTACTCTTATACCGTGATGCAAGTTGATCTGCTACATTTCTCATGCATGGTAGAAATAATTTTGTGAAATAAGTTACTAGAATACATTAGTTTCATTCTATTTAAACAAATTAATTTCAGAATTTCTTTTATGATGACGAATGAAGAGGTAGGTTTTGCTACAGTAGTGATGCGGAGCAGATTCTAGCACATTAAGTTAATGATTGTAACATGATGATTTTTGTCTTGTCATTAAGCAATATTGAAGCTCAAGAGAAGTTATTTGTTCCATTTTGGGTTAATAAACCATCTGTTTCAGCTGCTGCTGGATTGTTCGAGGATGATTTTTTTTGTGTTGCATCTTAGAGTAAGTTATGTCATTATTAGCTGCTTTACAAGGCACGCCTTTGGAGTGTTAGATTTATTTTGCTGTTGTGATGAACTATGTATGGCCATACAGTTCTGAGAGACAAGTTGACATTTGACATCTGACGATATTGACATAGTGTTGCTACTTGCTATTCTCTGTTTGATGATCATCACGTAAACTTTACTGTATGATTTCCAAAAATTAAATACTTGTCCTGTAATAATAAGGATTTCCAGATTTTCACTCTGCAGCAGAGTGTGCACTGATATGAAACTTCCTGGCGGGAGAGCTTCTGTGATGTCTGGAAGGTAGGAGACGAGGTACTGGCGGAATTGAAGTTGTGGGGATGGGCCATGAGTTGAGCTTGGGTAGCTCAGTTGGTAGAGCACTTGCCTGAGAAAGGCAAAGGTCCCGAGTTCGAGTCTCAGTCTAGCACATAGTTTTAGTCTGCCAGGAAGTTTAATATGGATTTACTTGTAATTACCCATATTCAATGCTTTAATTTGTAAAAAAAGTGCTTATGAAAATTGAACTGGCTTTGAGAACTTGAGCTCAGGTCCCTTATGATGCATATGAAGGGATTTCATGTATATTCATATTTATAAAATATCTTCAACAGAAATCGGATTGTATGAATTTCATGTCTTGATTGTTGATCTGTAAATCTTACTCTTTAGGTAAATGCATATTCGAGCAATGCTAATTTTCTATTGTTATGATAATCTGAATCATGTGTAATTACTATGACATGTCAAAACTGGGATCTATGCTAAATTGTAACAGTTTTAATTGTGTCACCATTAATGTCTCTGGATAAATTAGTATGTCATTCATTGATGTTATATGTTATGTATTTCGCATGCTATGGTGCAACACATGTACTTCATGGTACACTGTGTACTGTACTGTCGAAAAATGTATTTGTATAGAACAAGTTGGCCACTATATGAATGGCCTGAACTTAATTTTTAAAACTGCACTTCAGGAAACTTACCCTACTTATGCAGTCATCTGTGGCCACACATATTTCTAGTCTTGTACTGAGCACTGAGCTTATGCACCTGTTTATGTGATGTGGATTTTATGTTCAAGTGTATATAACTTATTATTATTATTCATTTACTCACTAAAATTCATTTCTGTTTTTACATCATATGTGAGACTTCTGACTTCTATGTCAGTTATGACAACCTGTTATGAAAGTTTGACATTCATATCTTGTTTTGGAAAGTTAGCTATCGACTGTGTGCATACACAAACTCTGAAACTGAGATATTATTATCATTGTGAGCGACAGAGTGTGAACTGTTGTAGAGAGTAGTCAGATACAGCCTTGAGTGGAGAGAAGTAACTTGTCAGGAGAGGTCGCAGGGATCCCTGGCCGTGTTAGTGGCGCCAGAGGAGATTTTTGTATTAATCGATGAATTTTGGTAATTTGCTTGTTTTCTTCATGTAGTTGTTGCTTGCACAAGCATACATTGAAAGTATTACTCATATCTTTGTTGTGACCAGATGTGTGATTATTGATTACAGACATTGAGGAATAAATAAAGTTTTGGTCAATCAAACTCTCCAAGGTAAAGGAAGATCTGAGTAAAGTTCGTCAGTGCGAGAATCATCAATTTTCAGGATATAGTAAATGAATAGTTTTTATTGATTCCTTGCATTTTTTATGCCACATAAGGAATGTAAAGCTAAACCACTCCTGATCATTTAATTTCTGTGAAAAAATAAAAAGGGAAGTGGTTGCATTGGTAGCTGTAACCTTGCATTGGACTCTGCATGGACTACAGTATTTCCTTTGAATTACATTATCATGTTGCTGGATGCAGGATATTCATGCAGTTGCTGCAGCAAGACATGATTATTTGTCTGCAGAATGCTGGAGCATTGCAATATATCCGTTAGGAGATGTTATGGAATATTTTAAAAATCGCAGTGTTACAAAAGACAAATGATTTTTCATGATTTATAGGAAGAATAATTAATTTCTGTTATTGTTTTCCTTATTAGAATATTGACATGTCTCAGAGCAGAAAGTTTCAGAAAATATTTGAATACTGACATGTCGGAATAAGGGTTTACATAAAAGAATTTGCTAAGCTACATAAAAAATTTTATGATAACAATAGTAAACTTTCACTAGAGAGCCTAGCAGTTTTTAGAGACAAGGTATAGATAAAGATAATATTGTCAGAAGTAGAGCTTTACACATTTCTGTATGTCTGCTCCAATAATAACAATTTCTGACTTTCACCAGGCTAATAATTATGCAGTGGGAACTTCAGCCATGGAATGTATCAGGATGATCAAATTTAGTGGAAGAGGTAGAATGCACCGTATTTAGACTCTTCTGAGCTTTAGAAGTGATTTTTTGTTTCCCACTACAGTGTTGTGTTTCCCTCGGTCTGCATCACCAGGTCCTGCAATTCTGAGGACACCACTTTGCTGTCTGTGCAACGGCTTGGCACGGAATGGCTGCCTCCGCACCCCGTGCATACAGTGTGTGTCAGGATCGTACACCAAGAGAGTTGCGTCATCGTCAGGATACCAGCAGTTGACGCAGCAGTCTGCATCGCTGCTGACTCAGTGCCACTTGGTGTGAGCCACAGGCGGCCAGCTGCGTGCTTGTTTCCGGCATGGCTAAGATCAAGGCGACAACAAGTGTCCCTGATCCAGAGTTGGAATCTGA
Organism: Schistocerca piceifrons; assembly: GCF_021461385.2. Classification (NCBI taxonomy): domain Eukaryota; kingdom Metazoa; phylum Arthropoda; class Insecta; order Orthoptera; family Acrididae; genus Schistocerca; species Schistocerca piceifrons. Next base: position 432,267,398 of record NC_060139.1, read on the forward strand.
GGCCCTTACCTTGGGATGCCTCAAGCGTGTGTTGGAAGGCAGCACGACTGCCCGCGGTAGCGAGCTGTGGAGTGCCCCACCGCTGGCTGGCTATGGACCACATGTCGGCCTCAGGGGGTTGAACCAGCGACCCACTCTGGACTGGAATGCTGGCGCCTCATTTGCTACTGTGTGTAGCTGGTGGCGTGACACGCCCTGCTGTCCAGGAGAGCTGCCACACTTGAATGAACCTCATTAGAAAGCCGCACCCATTTATATGTGGCTATGCTCCTCTGTTTTGCCATACCTGCTGCTTCAGCTCACATACTCATAACACACTAGGTTGGCCAGTGGGCCCCTTCTGCCTGTGATTTGCAACATGAAAACCCACTGTGTATACTCTTTCGGCAATTTGATGGCTCGGTGGCCTCTATTCTACTCCGCAACTATTGGTATGTGTAACTCATTGCAATCTGGCCCACACCTGGCTGTAAGTTGTGCTCAGAATATTGCACAGAACTACCTTTCCCTACCCTAAACGGTGGTACCGCTAAATTATTCCCCTATTCAGAAAGACCCGGTCCCTGGGTGGACCCCTAAGTAGTTTTTACCTCGTTCTGGTCGGCACCTATGGCATATTTCCTTATTATTAGAAAACTTAAATGTGATCTAGTGCCCCTTGAAACCATGACACGAAACAAAACGTAAAAATTCCTTACTGGACGACCACTGCTCGATCAACCCCTTACCTACTGGTCTTACACCCTCAGTATCCAATCCACTGGGACTTAGACTACCCTTGGTTGCCTCTTGGAATTAGCTCTCTGCCTGATCAGAAAGAAAACAACCTATAACAAAATTAAGGCTGCGTTGGCACTTGGCTCAGAGGTCCTCAAAATGATCGTTATTTGCCGTTGTCTTTCTCTAAACTGAGAGACTTGTTGCACTAGCTGTTTGGCTCATATGCTTGCTCTAAAGTGAATTGGTTTACGGATCCCAACAGACCTGGCTCTAGAGTTCGATTTAAGAAAGTCAGATTCTGCCATGGCAAAAACTCTAAAGTGGCCTCTGACCAGTACAGCTGTGGGTGCGTACATTCAATTGTGTGACTCCTGAAATTGACGCTGGCAGGTGGAAGGTTGGTCCTATTATGTTGCACTTAGTTCCATTGATTAAAATTCCGCTCCCCTCGAGCTCTGTACGTCTCGTTTCTGCAAATACTCCCCACTCAAAACAACTTGCTACTACTACCAAATTCTCAGAGGTGGAGAAGATCCAATGCATCCCAACCCATTGCAAGCCCTATGTAGGCTCCACAGTGTCCCTTGGACAGTCTAATCCTTTCCCCCTAGCTAAAATTGACTGCACCAGGCACGAGTCTGGATTGGTACTTACGACCCTGGATAGACATACCGTTACCTTCCTTTTATGGCAGCTTCGTAATTCCTCCCTTGCCATCTAGGCGTACCGGTTTATAGTTGCCGAAATCACTAATACCTCCTTAGTTTTTACTTCCAAAACCTCGCTCAACGCTTCCCCTTTCAGTGACCTGAGGACAGTGATCACCATCACCCTTCCTCCCTCTTCAAAAGTATTGCAGTCTGCAGAAGGCTATACACGAAAATACATATACAAAAAAACAATGGGTAATTAATCTACAGAAAACTCAAGGATGCATAACAGGAAAACAAAAGAACTATAAATACTCTACTACTTTCAGGAACGCAAAGAATACGGTACACCATGCTGTACTCTGTCTTCCTGGTTTTCTCTGCACCGAACACCTCTCTTTACTCTCTCCTCCTTCCTCTTTCCTTCCTGTGACACGCCTGGAATCACATCCGGGCAACCTTCGAATGGCCATAACCGCCCAATGTGTACTATCGTTGTTCTAGTTGGGAGCTGAAGCTTAACATTAACAGAGGATGTGGTTTCAATAACTTGGTATGGCCCTTGATTTGACATACCCACCATCTCCACATACCTCGAAAAATGGTCTATTATTGTCAGAACGAATCTGTTTCCCAGTGGTGTTCGCCTGAAAGGTCCTAAGACATTGGTCCCGAGCATAGAAAATGGACATGTCGCTTCCGGCAATCGTTGTAGCTGTATCTGTTTCCGGCTCGAATCTGCTCTCTGTGCACATGGTATACAATTCTTGACATACTGACCCACATCTACTTTCCTACCTCTCCACCAATACCTCTCCGCCACTCTCCTATTCGCCGGCCGGAGTGGCCGAGCGGTTCTAGGCGCTACAGTCTGGAGCCGCGCGACCGCTACGGTCGCAGGTTCGAATACTGCCTCGGGCATGAATGTGTGTGTTTTCCTTAGGTTAGTTAGGTTTAAGTAGTTCTAAGTTCTAGGGGACTAATGACCTAAGCAGTTACGTCCCATAGTGCTCAGACCCATTTGAACCATTTGAACTCTCCTATTTGTCGCTCTACACCATCCAAGACCAGATAACATGTGATCATGTGCTTCCTTTGAAACCTCATCCCTCAACTTCGCTGGCTCTACTGCCCTTGGCCCTAACTTCATTTCCCTGCACAGAAGATCTTCCTACATATTAAATGTGGCTGTGTTCGATACAATTTACAATCGTTGTCCACGTCCTGTAATTCTTGCCATACTGCTAGGTCATAACCTATCACTTCTACTTTTGCCACCTTCCTACTTAGTGCAACCGCATTACCGTGCTTCTTCCCAGGCTTGCGCACTGCCTCGTAGTAGAATTCACTAAACCTCAGTGCCCATCTAGCGAGTCTAGTAACCGGATCCTTGAACCCCAATAACCACTTCAACGCAGCATGATCTGTCACAACCCGAAATCTTCTCCCGTATAAATAACATTTAAAATATGTGATTCCATAGATTACGCTAAGCATCTCCCTCTCAGTTGTTGAGTAATTCCTCTCTGCTGCATTCAGCTGCCTAGACGCATAGGCTACCCTACTACCTATGCTTCATTCGATGCATCGCATGCTAGCATAAACTCATTTTCAAAATCTGGAAACACAAGAACCGGACTTGATGTTAACACAATTTCAGTTTGTCAAACGCTTTCTGACACTTTTCCGTCCACTCAAATTTCACACCCTTCCGCAACAATCGCGTCAATGGCTATGCTAAATCCGCAAAACCCTTCACGAACTTACGATAGAAATTGCAAATTCCGATGAATGACTGCACTTCCTTAACTGTTTTCGATTCCCGAAAGTCCCTTACAGCCTGTACCAACCTCGGATCTGTTCCTTACTGATAATATGACCCAAATATTTTACTTCTTAAAATGTAAAATGACACTTCTCCAGACTCAACGTCAAAAGAGCTGTACTTAATCTCATAAAGACTTCCCTTAACCGCTGTCTATGTTGCTCCATACTACTTGAAAACACTATAATGTCATTCAAATAGATCAGACACTGTCGTGGTTTCAAACCCCACAAGACACTGTCTAGCAACCTCTGAAACGTTGCCGGAGCGTTTTTCAAACCGAATGGCATTCTAATGTACTGGTAATGGCCTCCAGGAATAGAGAAAGCAGTTTTTGGACGATCCTCTGGAGCCACCTCTAAGTGATGATAACCACTTGTCAAATCCGTCGGAAAGTACTGCCACTGTCCTAAGTGATCCTAAGTCTCTGATATGTTTGGAATGGGGTATGCGTCCGTTTCTGTCTTATTACTGAGGTATCGTTAGTCACAACAGAACATGTATTTCTTAGTTCCATTGATAAATTTTTTAGCCACAACGACAATTCCCGCTCCCCACAACTATTACCATGCTCTACAGGGTGTTACAAAAAGGTACGGCCAAACTTTCAGGAAACATTCCTCACACACAAAGAAAGAAAATATGTTATGTGGACATGTGTCCGGAAACGCTTACTTTCCATGTTAGAGCTCATTTTATTACTTCTCTTCAAATCACATCAATCATGGAATGGAAACACACAGCAACATAACGTACCAGCGTGACTTCAAACACTTTGTTACAGGAAATGTTTAAAATGTCCTCCGTTAGCGAGGATACATGCATCCACCCTCTTTCGCATGGAATCCCTGATGCGCTTATGCAGCCCTGGAGAAGGCGTATTGTATCACACCCGTCCACAATACGAGCACGAAGAGTCTCTACATTTCGTACCGGTGTTGCGTAGACAAGAGCTTTCAAATGCCCCCATAAATGAAAGTCAAGAGGGTTGAGGTCAAGAGAGCGTGGAGGCCATGGTCCGCCTCTACCAATCCATCGGTCACCGAATCTGTTGTTGAGAAGCGTACGAACACTTCGACTGAAATGTGCAGGAGCTCCATCGTGCATGAACCACATGTTGTGTCGTACTTGTAAAGGCACATGCTCTAGCAGCACAGATAGAGTATCCCGTATGAAATCATGATAACGTGCTCCATTGAGCGTAGGTGGAAGAACATGGTTCCCAGTCAAGACATCACCAACAATGCCTGCCCAAACGTTCACAGAAAATCTGTGCTGATGACGTGATTGCACAATTGCGTGCGGATTCTCGTCAGTCCACACATGTTGATAGTGAAAATTTACGTTCGTGATGAATACTAACCTGTTGATGCTACGTACTGATGTGCTTGATGCTAGTACTTAGAGCAATGAGTCGCATGTCAACACAAGCACCGGAGTCAACATTACCATCCTTCAAGTGGGCCATCTGGCGGTGAATCGAAGAAGTACAGTACCTACTGACGAAACTAAAATGAGCTCTAACATGTAAATTAAGCGTTTCCGGACACATGTCCACATAACATCTTTTCTTTATTTGTGTGTGAGGAATGTTTCCTGAAAGTTAAGCCGTACCTTTTTGTAACACCCTATATAATACCGTCCGCAAGCTGCTGATCAGGAAATCCTCCACAATCGGCTGAAAATTCCTCGGTATTCAGTATGGGTTGCGGTAAAGTGGTGCTTCATTCCCTGTTAGTATCCTTGTCGAACTAACGGAGTTGCTGGTAAAAGCCCTTGTGGGAAAAAAAACAAATCCTTAAACTCCCACAATAATTCTTCCATGTGCTCTCTTTCCCCTCCTTTCAAATGCTTAATTTTGTCACGCAACCCAATTCTACCGGCAGTTAGTGGTTGATCGCTTCGCCAACCTCTCGAACTCCTGTCTTTATTATTTGCTACTATAACTACTTTCCTCAAATTCGCGTCTATAGCGCTAAAATTATCCACGTTCACGGGAACCACTCGCCTGTCGTTCCCCTCCTGCAAGCGACCATACTACGTTTCACAAAACAACCCAATGGACCCAAAACTTCATTATCCTCCAATGATTCAATAACATATACTGTACCCAATGCTAGATTCGACTCCACACTTACCCAAAACGACTTGCCGGTGCCACTAGACAAACATTCCTGCGAAATAAGCCTTAATGCTAAAGTACGAGGCTCAGCTGGTTTGTTCATTACGTTGAATGACCCTCGTGACAGCTCTGCATTAACAACAGTTTACCCTAGCTGAAATAACATTCCACCAAGTTCCACAGTTCGTTGTCCAAGGTCAATTTTGGCATGATGTTGCTGCAAGAAATCTACTCCTAGGATCATGTCGTAGCCCTCACTTACCCATGTTACTACCTACATGCATGCATTAAAACGGACTTAATTCGAAAGTCAACTGTCACCGACCCCAACGGCGTGACCTCCTTATCCCCCACTCCACGCAACCTATAACGTGATGGGTCTAGCTTCCTTCATCCCATTATATTCCTAGTAGCCATTGACACTTGCGCCCCTGTGTCCAACAAAATCTTAAATTTTTTAGTTCCTACCACTGAACATTCCACCTCTGCATACGTATTCGTAGCATTGAAATTAAGCAGGAGCTCCCTTAGGTGGTTCTTTGGTCCCATCTGCCATTTAACGCTTGTCCACCTCTGCTATCTCTACTTCTCCATCCCGCTGCCGATTTCCACCCCTTCCTTTCTTCCTCGGTGACTGGGCATTGCCTCAGAACATGTCCCATACGACCACACTTAAAACATTTCACACCCACTGTAAACACTGTTTGCCTCTCGCGTATCACTGTTCCACGTCTACTTCCTCACATTGAATTGCGAGCTGAATGGCCGAATACAAATCATTCGGAGTCCCTTCACGCACTTTCCGTGACATATGCGCCGGTAACTCTCTCAAAAATACATCAAGTGCCATTTGTTCGGCCTCATGCAACAGAACACTATGTGCTTCATCGCTCTGACCCAACTCGTAAGTATACTCATTAATCTCCTTATCCTGTCCGCAAATTTCTCCATCGTCTCCCCCTGCCTCTTTGACACTATACTTAACCTCTATCTAAAGTACCGAGCGTTTTTCTGTTCTTCGTACCTTTGTAATAGCCCTTCCTTTAACTGCTTAAACTGTCCTTCCTTCCTTAAGGCCTCAGAATACTTTAAGTATGTTTTTGTTTCACCCATTAATCTAATCTTGGCTACATGTAACAACTGATCATCAGACCACCCATTCATCACCCCTGAAGTCTCCAAGTCTTCCACAAATGAACGCACATCCTCAGATGCCTGGCCAGAAAACGGAATAATGAAAGATGCGGCAGCTGGATCAATCTCCTGCACCCAAGGCAACGACTGATCAGATGCGGGTTGCTGCTCACTTTTAGATGTTAATTCATTTCCTAATTGCGTATTATATGCTGTGAATTGAGCTATATTTTCCAACAAAATCTGTACCGCTTCTGGTTTCGACACACCTCATGTCCCTAACTGTGCCATTGTGTTGCTTTCGTTCCCAGTTAGTCCCGACACAAAACATTTAACTAAAAAAATAACCTGACTCTCTACACCTCAGTATCATGCAACTCAGTAACATCATACTCAAACCAATGCAAAAGTAATTCAAAGTAATTCAATGCCAAAAAAAAGTTAATCTTACTACCCAAAATACACTAACATTTATTTTGACAAAAATATAATACGCCTATGCAAAACATCTAAAATGGTCTGCCATGAGCCATACTCAAAAAACACAAAAGTGCAAGAAAAAGTTCAATATTCAAACGAAAACTGGTCAAACCTCACCATAACTTGTGAATGTACTGCGGGTGGTGTGCTTCCAACGTCATACTGGACAGATGACATCTAGTATTCTGATACCAAATGTAGTGCGAACTTCTGCCACCAAACGTATCACAGTGACCAAATGTAATGGGAAGATGTAGAAGGCACCACATTAAGACTCATCCAAGCTTTCCAAGTGATTTATTGTTTCCAACTACAGTGTCATGTTCCCCTCGGTCTGCGTCACTGGGTCCTGCAATGCTGAGGACACCATTTCGCTGTCTGAGAAACAGCTTGGCGCGGAATGGCTGCCTCAGTGACCCATGCACACACTGTTGTCGACCTTGTATGCTAGCGGAGTTAAGTCGTTGTCAGGATGCTGGCAGTTGACTCACTGGTCTGCATCCCTGCTGACTCAGCGCCGCTTAATGTGAGCCACAGGCGGCCAGCAGCATACTTCTCTCCGGCGTGGCTAAGATCGTGGCAACAACAAGCACCTGCGACCTGAGTCCGAATCTGTGGCCCTCACTTTGGGATGTCTCCAGCATGTTTTGGAAGCCAGGACGACTGCCTGCGGTAGCGAACTGTGGAGTGGCCCACCGCTGGCTTGCTACAGACACCACATCAGCCTTAGAGGATCGAACAAGAGACATGCTGTGGACTGGAACGCCGGCGCCCCATCTGCTAATGCATGTAGATGGTGGTGCGACATGCCCCACCATCCATGAGAGCTACCATACTTGAATGAATCTCGTTAGAAACCCACACCTATTTATATGCGCTTGTGCACCTCTGTGTTGCCACACTCACTGCTTTGCATCATGTACTCATAACATGCTAGGTTGGTCAGTGGGCTCCTTCTGTCTTTGATTTGTGATGCACAAAACCACTATATATACTCTTTCAGAAATTTGATGGCCGTGTGGCCTCTATTCTACTTCGCAACTTTTGGTATGCGTAATTCTCTGCAATCCGGCCTCCACCTGGCTGTAACCTGTGCTCAGAATATTGCACAGAACTAACTTTCCCTATCTTAAACCATTGTGCCATTACAATTATAATAATTTTTCATAATAAAACTTTCAATGCTACCACTTCAAATGCAGCTCTTTGTGTTGGTTGTTAATGACAGCTTACCCAGGGTATAGTAGTTCCTAGACCAGCTGCTGCTATTCTGCACTGAATGATGGGGAGTGACATTGAATGTTGCTGGCAGTCCATTACTTATTCTCGGATGACATAGAGAGATGTGATGCGGCTACTACAAGATTAGCACTCTACACGGAAAACCTCTCATCTGGTGGTCATTCATGGCCGAGCATAATCTTAGAGACGAGTATGCATGCCATTTCCGTGGTGTCCAACATCAGACCAATGTCACATCTGAATGCACCACACATCTGGATATTGGATGATTCAACCATCTGGGCAAGCGGGGACACACAGTCAAGTGCTGATTAACACTGTCACACATGAGTACACACTATCTCTCTGTTCTTCACAGTGAATGCTCAATGTCTGACATGGTTCACACTCTCTGTATACTCTAATGAACCTGAGACCAGCACTAAACAAGAACAAAACTAAGACATTCTGGTTGCCATCACACATGACATATCCGCTGAAGGTGTGTTCATGTACGAATTTATACAGGCAATCGACCATTATGCATGCTTGACTTATTTGCCAAGTGTCCCATTTACCCTTTGTGTCCACACGCCAAAGAAAGAAAAAAATATGAATTAAATGTCGTTTAGCTACCAGGGCGATGTAATTAGGAATTTGTTCATTACAAAGATATGAACTTCAGTATTTTTTAATAGAATCCTATACTTTTTTATTCCATAATTCAGTTCCTCTCCTCTAGGACTGTTGAAAAACATGTCATAATGTATCATTTATGTAAATATGAGGGCCGGCCGGAGTGGCCGAGCGGTTAAAGGCGCTACAGTCTGGAATCGCACGACCGCTACGGTCGCAGGTTCGAATCCTGCCTCGGGCATGGATGTGTGTGATGTCCTTAGGTTAGTTAGGTTTAAGTAGTTCTAAGTTCTAGGGGACTTATGACCACAGCAGTTGAGTCCCATAGCGCTCAGAGCAATTTTTTTTTGTAAATATGAGGTTATTAAAACCGAGAATCTACGTTAGCAGTTTAGTAACTGAAATAATGTTTTTTACTTACAATACGTATATATGCAGTACAGTAGTATACTACTTTTAAACAATATGTTGTGTACAGTGAAGATAGTCATTTATACAAGACTTCTGCTGATTTGCTTGTGCGAGTGCAACGATGAATGTGGTGTCTCGGGTTGAACAGTCCCATTTCATTAAGTACCACAACAAAATAACAGAACATTCGTCGGGAACGTGGGTTCTTGTCATGATATCATTCTGTGTTAGTTCGTCTCTATGAGTGGTATTACGCCTACGTTTAACCACAGTAAAGGGAAATTAATGACGGTTGCAGTTTTTAGCCAAGGACTGTCTTAACTTTACACAACAGCAGTTTGCATACCCTGACCTAATTTCAGTTCTATTTTTAGATCAGGGTGTGACTCTTCCAGGACAGATGTATAACCAGGCGTTCCTGTTTTTAGCTTACGAACTACTTAATTCCTCGGACAAATCTGCGTATCAGTTCTATTTTTAGAATGGATTCCTCGGACACACTATTTTCAGGCCCCAGAGACGTCACAAAATAGAAAGCAGACTAATGTAGATGATCACAATTGGTAGCCACTCTTCAAACTGCCCTATCATATTTAGCAGACAGCACCTGCGAAGGAGTTTTTCATGTGCACATTACATTCACCTTCACTTCAAAAGCAATGTTGCTGTTTGTGAGTACATTTTATTTGACAGCTTGCGGATCAAAACATATTAGTGAGGGAACAGCACCAAGTATACCTTCATCAGTGAACTGGAGAATTGGAGACATCGTGGAAATGTTCAGCTGATTCAAGTAAAGTGGCAACAATTGCGTGAGAATCTGTTATACCCCGAAAGTCAGCTCGTAATATAACGCTTACGAACTAGTTTCAAAATTTTCAACACCAATGCCATCAACACCATTGTCAGCAACAATAACAACAGAGGTCGTGTCTCTGCTTCAGTAATAATAGTGTTTCGTGGTACGATACTGAAACTGCAGGATTGTTATATAAAGCATATCATATGATAGAAAAATTCGGGTATGTCAAACATATGAATCGTGTATAACGCTGTGGATTATGCTACAGACAGATTATGTCAATTAACAGACATCACAAGAAAACCATTCAGTGACATGGCTGAATATATAATGCACCAAAATGTTCGTGTAGATGTTGAATTAAACCCAGATTCAAGAACTGGAAATAGAATTGTCCCAGGAAAGAAGTAGGTTCTGTGCCTAAATTAACTAAAATTACGAAATAACGTACTGTAGGGTGAACAGTTCCCTTATGCTTCGTTAAAATATTGATAATAGTTTAGGGGTTTTGGAATTGATCACATACAGTATAATAGCAGTTCGGTACCTGCCAGTTTCCTCACTTGTCATACCTTATATCCTGTGTGCTTAGTCTGTGTATTACCGTATAAAGTTACAAAGTGTCATAGTATCCCTCTGTAAATTATTATAGTATCACATCTCCCTAGTCACACTTTTCAGTTGTTACCCAGACATCAAGTGATATTGTTGTCGTCGATAAACAAAATTTATACCGATTGAAAATTGTTTAAAATTTTTTCTTTGGCTAGGTTTTATATTATTATCAAATCATAAGAAAATGTATATGTGTGCTTCTAATTATGAAATATGTGTTCACCTTAAATTAGTAACCTAGACCTTGAGTTATGAAATGTTCCTCACTATATACATTACTGTAGTATGCCAAGACGCTATTATTTTAATGCCTTGATTTGTGTATTGATGTGTACATTATAAGTAAGCAATTACGTAAAACTGCACTGTAATCGGAAATTTCAATAAGATGTCTACCGTGAGACGAAAAGCTAAATACATGATATTGCAAGTTGAAAAAGTAGGCATTCTGTAATAATCCTATTAAATGGGCGATTCACGTACTGTTATCTACAGTGTTTCCAACTTACGTCGTTCATTTAACCTGTAACAAATGTTTAATGCCAATTGCCTTACTGGAAAAATTATTTTGGTCTTAAAAACTGACGAAATATGTTTACTTAGTAAATTCGATTTTATAAGACAGATGTTGTACTATTTTCCGTTTTAAATTATTCACTTTGCATTCTCTCACACACTGTTACACGAACTTTATAAAAAACCTTCGAACATTTGCTGTTATTCATAAAGCTGCTATCATCTGGTGATACACCACTCTATTACTCTGTTAGTTTGATAGGTATCCGCCAGTGTGCATCCAGCCGCCACCTCAGACACGTATGGCACGGTGTGTGCCACACATGTATGACTCTGTCTTGACATGAAGACACAGCTATATTTTTTAACGTTCTTTCTTTTTATTATGAGGTAATATTATCTTAGGCATGTATTGGAATTTGTATATTTGCTATGATAAATTATTTAGAGGTGATTTAGTTGTATTTCAATTTCACAGTCCATCACGGTGGCACGACAAAAAATAAGTTCAAATGTGTGTGAAATCTTATGAGACTTAACTACTAAGGTCATCAGTCCCTAAGCTTACACACTACTTAACCTAAATTATCCTAAGGACAAACACACACAGCCATGTCCGAGGGAGGACTCGAACCTCCGCCGCGACCAGACGCAGAGTCCATGATTGCAGCGCCCCAGACCGCTTGGCTAATACCGCGCGGCGGCACGACAAAAATGTCCATGCAGTTCATTGCGCAGCATAATTTCATAAAGCTACTCAGTGGATAAGTCAAAAATAGCTTACTCAAAATCCTTATTTTACGATTGCGGCTACTACAGTGTAAATAATTTTGTAGGTTTTGGTAAATTGCAGATCTGAATATGGCAGTTTATTCCTGTCGAAACTTGTAATCCAGTGTGCATACACGCGGTCGAGGCAATAAAAAAATTTGATATCAGAAACTTTCTTTACACTGAATTAATTTATCCCTTTCCAGCCGACAATGTCAGGTATTTTTAAAAGTAGAGACACCAAGGCATTTACTCATTTCGGGACAGCCGATCCTGACCAAAAAATGGAACTGGAAGTACGTCAGGGGGTGGCTGTCCCAGGGCTGGTGGGTGCATAGTACGTAGAACATATCGTTTAGGAGTGCTATAGTAAAGAGCAGCACTTCTACGACCTCTTCATTGCTGTACATTGTACTCTTACGAAAACCTTCAGCCGGAGTCGGTTTACTGAATGACTGGTGTGCATTTTCGTTTTGTTTCAGTTTGCTGTCAACTCCGGCAAGTGGACAAGTTATGTTGCCCCAGATACCTGTAGTCTGTACTAGTATAGGAGAGTAAAAGTCAGTTTTTTATTACATTCATAGTAACGTCATTTTTACGCGAATTGTACACTGTCAGATGTTTCTGAGTAGCCTTCGAGGAGAGAAAGTGGAATACCAAAATAAATATGCACGGTGATATTTCTTCGTTTTTTTACATAACGTCTGTTACTGCTGTTCATATCTTCGAGACAAATAAAGGCACAGGAAAGGCTGTCATGCTCGTCAATGTCCCCTTGCAAGCTATAAAACATTCGCTTAACACATTTTTAATTTTTGCACTTTACAAAATGTTATTAGGAGTGGTTAAAATAAGTGAGACATGTTACACAATGTGTTAGTGTTGCAAAGTCGAAGAAAATGTGAAATAAGGAATGTAGGTTGCAGGGGAACAAATAAAAACGCGTACAACATAGCCAAAAGGTTCGAAGAGTTAGGTGCAGCGTCCTATTAAGCAGGGAGCATAATTCACAGTACAAGATTTCGAGTAAACCTGACTCAAATGTTACTGATGGGTAGCAGAAAAGTGAATATCGAATGCGAAGTAGAAGTTAAAGATTTGTTAATTGTATGAACCGAGACTACGCAGGATGGCCATTGCGAAAATTATTTTAGAAGTAGGCGCAGAGACGAAAGATGAAAAGTAATTCACTAATCTAAAAATATTGATCCCTCAGGGAATGCTTTTTGCTGCACTGAGCAAAAATTTACCGACTGGGATGCTGGTTGCAGCAATGACAGTGGTAAATAGCGAAAGAAATCGCGTATTATAGCCTTGCATGAGAACTAAAAGTGAGGCAAAACTGGAATTTCCTATGTGCTCAGTATCTCTCGCAGCAAAAGACACCGTTGCAGCGCCGTCTCCGCATCTCCGGAGTGCTCAGAGCTACCGGCAGCTGGCGCTTTGGGGGTATTAGCAACGCAAATTGGCCCTCAAGCGCTGCAGACAGAGTCCCGATTTCCGTCGACGTATGCGTGGACACACTTCATTTAAAAACTTAAGCTCGCGTGGGCATGAATAAACCGATAATTATACTTCCGAATTGTAGATTTCCACTCTTCTGCTACAGCAAATGTTCAAAAGACGTAACGTAGTTATTTCTCACTTGCTTTGTGGCAAAGCCCACGTCAAAAAGTATTAATTAACTTGATATAGTATGATACTAATTTGTAGACTCTGTATTGAATGGGTACATAACAAATTATTATAACCAAAATTTCGTTTCAGAGGAGAATTGAATCAGATTCTCAGTTCATCATAGTGATTCTACAATTTTGTCTGCTGGTGTACTGCTACTCCATAAGGGAGTTACTACGAGAGGCGTTTAACAAGTAACGCGTTTGTTTTCTCTGCCAACTTTGGTTGAAAATATTCGGAATTTGTTGTGGGACATCGTGGTATTTTCCCGCTTCAGCCTCAGAAGTTTCATGAAGTTCCGACAAGTTGCGGCGCTATACGCAGCCATTAGAAAAGCGTTTGTAACAGAGATGCGTTCCATGCTGTCATTGAATTTCTTTTGGCGGAAAATCAAAGCATTGCAGATATACATATGTGCTCGCAGAATCTCTACGGAGACCTGTCAGTGAATAAAAGCACAGTGAGGAGCTGGGCGGGACAACTAGGTCGCACGAAACCGTCCCATCTCCTGCGTTCCGCCCGTCCGCACACAGCAATGCCTCCTGCAGGGTTGGAACGCGCACTCATTCTCATTCGAGGTGATCGATGGATCACAATTAAACACCTCGCTGCGCAACTGACGTTTCTGCTGACAGTGCTGATACCCTCGTCCACTGGCTGCGGTATTCAAAGGTGTGTGCCCTCGAACCGGAAACAAAACAGAAATTCATGGAGTAGCGCCACATCATCTCTCCTCCGAAGAAAAAGTTCAAAGCTGCAGCTTCAGCCAGTAAAGTCACCGAGTCGGTCGGGACAAAGCAGGGATTATTCAGTTAGATGTCCTCCATCACAGTAACATGATCAACTCTGAAGTGTATTGTGATATCCTGAGGAAACTGAAAAAACGACTGAAGCGTGTTCGGCACCACAAAAATGCGAATAAACTACTCGATCTCTGTGACAACGCAAGGCCTTACACAAGTTTGCGTACCCGACAGCATCTCACAATACTTCACTGGACTATTCTTCCTCCTAACGCCAGAATCTCATACTCTTTCACTTCCAGCTTCTTGGTCCAATGAAGGATGCCCTCCGCGGGGAACAGTACGTGGATGGTTGGGAGGTTATTGATGGAGCAACACGTTGGTTCTGACGTCGACCAGTAGAGTGGTACCATGTGGGCCTGCAGGCCCTTACAGTACAGTGGCGTAAGGCTGTCGCATTGAAGGGAATTTTGTTGAGAAATTGGGTTTTTTAAAGTAGCTTGTAAAATGGTGTATTGGAATCCTGAATAAAACCAAACTGATTTCAGAAAAAAAGTATGTTACATTATTTACTGAACGCCCCTCGTAATTTCGGCAAGTTAAATTGCTATCTTGAGATAGTCTACATGTAGCTGTATGTAATGATGTGAAGATAACAATTTAACTTTCGGAAACTACTTGTCTATATATACTACGATCTAGGTAAATAAACTTCTGTTCGAAGAAGATTTCATTATTCACATTTACAGACTGTCAAGTCACATTAGTGCGACCACATTTCAAAAGCCTGAATAACGAACTCTTGTAGTGAGGACATACAGGAAGAAGCTCAGTAAGGTTGTGGAAGGTTGACGTGTAGCCATTCGGACTAAATGGCACCATTTTTCTATGCGCGGTTTACATTAACAATGGCGGCACACAAAATTTTTACACGTTTAGCCATTCGGGAAATACTTGCACATTTTGGACATCAGGTAAATCGCTCTGTTTCCGCATTACGACAAGGGCTGCCCGGAGTGGCCGAGTGGTTCTAGGTGCTACAGTCTGGAACCGCGCGATCACTACGGTCGCAGGTTCGAACCCTGCCTTGGCCATGGATGTGTGTGATGTCCTTAGGTTAGTTAGGTTCAAATGGTTCTAAGTTCTAGGGGACTGATGACCTCAGAAGTTAAGTCCCGTAGAGCTCAGAGCCATTTCAACCATTCTGACAAGGACTGTACTGTCATCCGCGTCCCCTAGCGAAGCTCTATATACCCCGCACTGCAAGTCTGTGTGTATTGATCGCACATCGACACCCGATCCAGAACAAAGTTTTAATACGCCAGAAGTTTCATCTTAAAATTACTAAGTTAATACGATTACAGCACCGTTGTAGAACATTGCACCGACTGTGGTGGGAAAACAACCCACCCTAGCCATCCTATTTAGATTTAGTCATGGCAATTGTGGAATGATTCTCTTAATTGGTCCACAGCAAGTCATCTCCAGGACGACAGAATCCTGAACACCCCTTCTCCTTTCCGCTCCTTCGACCGGCATATTCAACAGATTGTGAAGGACACACTAGCCTCTTTCTGCTATAGTGCCACGGTATTTCTTTTGCGGGCAGCAACGATTTAATTTTTGTGCTGTTTCGTTCAACGATCTGTTTTCCCAAGGGGATCTTCTGTGGTGCATTTTCCCTTTGACACCATCTACGGCACCTTCTCTGTAAACTGATTTGTGCCTACTAGTGTCCCATGTGACATGGAGTGCTACAAGCTGCCACCGCCAAGGAAAAGCTCACGCCGATGAGCGGGTCCTGCAGCAGGCGGCTCTAACCATGGCAGGACGAAAGCCGGCCGAGGCGACGACCTGCCGCGACTAACAAGGAACTCCTTGAGTGTGAGGCCGCAAGTTCAGTATTCAGTAAGGCTTATTTGAAAGTGTTTTATTAACAATTCTGATAGGAAAAATATTAGCTGCTAATGCCTCACCACGTGCATCAGGACGATAACAGAAAATGAGTGTCCGGGAGGTGCAGAGATGAACCTTCTGTAGGGGGTGCAAGTCTTGCACTCCACAAAATGGACGTCATCGACATTTAAGAACTGTTCTAAACAAACTATTAACTTGCGTCTTGAACACCGAATGAGAAACGCGCGCCATAGTAATCGCAGAAGTTCTCACAATGAAGATCGAATGCCAATTCCTTGGGCGTTACAAACCGTGCAGGACGTTTAGCTAGCTATCCACTCTTAAAGAACGCATGTAGAATTGTATCGGTGTAGCGAGGTGACGAGAATTGATGGAATGTGATCGCATGTAAGCGAATGTGAAACAGGATGTCGTGGAGCTATGCTTTAACGTGTAGCTGCAGATAGTGCGACAAACTGTTTTATAGGCACTGAAAAAACAAACATTCAGAGGCTGAATTTGTCCAGTGTTCCCACGTGGTATGAACTGCAATGTTACACAGTTTCTAAGAGACATGGTTTGCTCTAAAGGAGTATGATCGTTATACGCTGACCACAAATCAAGCAAAAGCAAGTTATTTTGACCAGCTATTGACCAAAAGCAGTGCTCTTACCATAGTTGCAGTTTTTTTACACACATTTTCCCACCCTTGCTTACTGTGACGTAAATATTCCATATTGCCCTTCAAGATTACGCACACGAGAAAGAACAGTAGAGGGCAGAGCACATCCAACTTCCTGTAGCACAATAAATAACTTTACAGCCAGTTTACTATCCAGATTAGCAGTAGGCATAATTGTGTACCAATGCGTTAACCCATTGATGTTAGCTGCTGTTATACAACTCTCTTGATACCTTTAATTTCCAGAGCTCCTTTCATATGCATTTCCTCCCCAAATCCCGATTAGTCGACGTTGTTAATCAATTCCTTAATGAACGATGGGGGAAGTTTGTTTATCTCGTGTACAAATTTTCGGACCGATTTCGGAGTCAGTCGACAAGCTGATCCTTTATTTGAAATTTCGTTACCGTCTTCCCATTCTGTAGCACTGTCTGACGTTATCCAACCATCCACTGATTGCCTTGAAATCACAGTAACCTATGTCGCGCGCAGTTTGGTGTACATAACACAGTAGATCACTATCACGCACATCCTGTCAAGCACAAACACCAGTTATTATAACAAGTGCGCCTTGGTATAATTAGGTTCAGTACCCGCTCTTTGGGCAAGGATTGTCGTTTACTACATTTTACTGGAAACAGGATTTGTTGCTTCCCATCCTACAAGAATGATGAACTACGTAGTTCGACAGCTGTTTCAGTATCATTTTCACTAGTTACGCACGTGTCGTCATTATTGTACTTCTCACGCACATTGTCCGTACAGTCGAGCGTATACCACACAGCACATTCAACCGACTCATCTTGCAGAAGCGCTAATATTTAATCTCCCATTTTTTTGTCACTCTGCGAAATTCCTTGGCTCACTTTCTGGCGAAGTGACAGCATCGACGACTGTGGTTGCAGATATAATGCAGTGTTTGGTTTCTTTCTCGTGCTATTGCTCTGCTTTGTACCAACACCTTAGTCGTTGACTGAGCATTTCAACTACGCTCCGCAGCCTCATTCCGTGTTCACCATCTGGTACCTCCAGTCTCGCCCCCTGTTGCCATTAAAGTAACAATATTGTGGTTGCCTGGTAGACAATGTGTCGGGCATCGATTGCCGTAAGCATCATTGGCGCCGCTGCGACCTCGCACTCAAGTGTTTAATTGTAAAGAATGGGGGAGCTAGGGTTGGGCAGTAGCTTCGCCTCGAAGAGGAGGTCTGTAGGGATGAAGAAAATTCAGATTGCGTAAAGTGAGGGAACGAATTCTACCATGCCCTTTCAGAGGAGCCAATCTAGCATATTTACCTTGAGGGTTTTAGGAAAAATCACAGAAAACCGAAATCTAAGTGGCTGGTCGCGCATTTGAGCTGCCATCTTCCCGAATACAAATCTGTTGCTTATCTCATCGCCACTTCGATCTGTTAAGTGGTTTGGCTCCCATTTTGAACTAGTTCGTCAGACATTCTCTACCGTGTAAAAACTCTCTGCCATTGGGCATAGTAACTTCCGCTTTGTTTCTGTTTTCGATGTAAGTGAATTTCTAACTGTTTATATGCCACTCTATCGATCAGTATTTTCTGTTTTCTAGACAAGTTGACAATTTTATCCCACTGCTTTATTCTATGTAGCTTGTGTCGGTCAATAACTATAGTCGTTGTGATTTATTTTAAAAAATTAAAATCTTGCGTGAGGCCGTCTGACATTTCATTTCTAACCCGTTTTTTGTGGTTTCTAATATATTTTTCTTTCCTCTCCTTCTTCAAACCCAAATAATTTTGATTATACACTCCTGGAAATGGAAAAAAGAACACATTGACACCGGTATGTCAGACCCACCATACTTGCTCCGGACACTGCGAGAGGGCTGTACAAGCAATGATCACACACACGGCACAGCGGACACGCCAGGAACCGCGGTGTTAGCCGTCGAATGGCGCTAGCTGTGCAGCATTTGTGCACCGCCGCCGTCAGTGTCAGCCAGTTTGCCGTGGCATACGGAGCTCTATCGCAGTCTTTAACACTGGTAGCATGCCGCGACAGCGTGGACGTGAACCGTATGTGCAGTTGACGGACTTTGAGCGAGGGCGTATAGTGGGCATGCGGGAGGCCGGGTGGACGTACCGCCGAATTGCTCAACACGTGGGGCGTGAGGTCTCCACAGTACATCGATGTTGTCGCCAGTGGTCGGCGGAAGGTGCACGTGCCCGTCGACCTGGGACCGGACCGCAGCGACGCACGGATGCACGCCAAGACCGTAGGATCCTACGCAGTGCCGTAGGGGACTGCACCGCCACTTCCCAGCAAATTAGGGACACTGTTGCTCCTGGGGTATCGGCGAGGACCATTCGCAACCGTCTCCATGAAGCTGGGCAACGGTCCCGCACACCGTTAGGCCGTCTTCCGCTCACGCCCCAACATCGTGCAGCCCGCCTCCAGTGGTGTC
The DNA here is from genome assembly GCF_021461385.2 of Schistocerca piceifrons. Taxonomy (NCBI): domain Eukaryota; kingdom Metazoa; phylum Arthropoda; class Insecta; order Orthoptera; family Acrididae; genus Schistocerca; species Schistocerca piceifrons. Next base: position 432,286,730 of record NC_060139.1, read on the forward strand.
GCGACAGGCGTGAATGGAGGGACGAATGGAGACGTGTCGTCTTCAGCGATGAGAGTCGCTTCTGCCTTGGTGCCAATGATGGTCGTATGCGTGTTTGGCGCCGTGCAGGTGAGCGCCACAATCAGGACTGCATACGACCGAGGCACACAGGGCCAACACACGGCATCATGGTGTGGGGAGCGATCTCCTACACTGGCCGTACACCACTGGTGATCGTCGAGGGGACACTGAATAGTGCACGGTACATCCAAACCGTCATCGAACCCATCGTTCTACCATTCCTAGACCGGCAAGGGAACTTGCTGTTCCAACAGGACAATGCACGTCCGCATGTATCCCGTGCCACCCAACGTGCTCTAGAAGGTGTAAGTCAACTACCCTGGCCAGCAAGATCTCCGGATCTGTCCCCCATTGAGCATGTTTGGAACTGGATGAAGCGTCGTCTCACGCGGTCTGCACGTCCAGCACGAACGCTGGTCCAACTGAGGCGCCAGGTGGAAATGGCATGGCAAGCCGTTCCACAGGACTACATCCAGCATCTCTACGATCGTCTCCATGGGAGAATAGCAGCCTGCATTGCTGCGAAAGGTGGATATACACTGTACTAGTGCCGACATTGTGCATGTTCTGTTGCCTGTGTCTATGTGCCTGTGGTTCTGTCAGTGTGATCATGTGATGTATCTGACCCCAGGAATGTGTCAATAAAGTTTCCCTTTCCTGGGACAATGAATTCATGGTGTTCTTATTTCAATTTCCAGGAGTGTATAATGATATCCTGGCGTATATCTGACGATGCATTGCATCTTTTCATTTTCCCAACCCCGCAACATGCCGCCAAGGAGAATATGATACAGTCGCCAGTGCTAACGAGACAATATTCAGTTTCAAAAGATACTAATTTTAGAAGACGCTGAGCCAATCGGTTAAAGCCACATCAAGTGTAGTAGAGATATTATGTGATAAAAAGAGGAAAAAATGCAACACAAAATAAAAGCATGTATGAATATTCTGTTAATGTTTTATTTCAGAAACGATGCAGAGGAATAAGTGCGTATCCAAAAGAACCAACACAAGTGATAGGAAGCAAGTTGTATGTGTTGTTTAGGAGGAAGTAAATAGTTAACGTAGGTAGTTTAAAGTATCATGGTCAGATTAGGAATCTGAGATTTTTCAAATAAGTAATCACAGGAAAATTGACGTTCCCAAACGAAAAGCGAGAGTAAAATTGTCAATGATCGTCTTTGTCAATGAGTGTTTACTCTTATGCTAAGAGGTTACCCAGATGTCACAAATAAATGCTTTACATACCAACAAAATGGGAGTTGAAATGGAACGCAGGGGTAAGATATCATAAAACTAAAGCGAAAGTGTTATTCATAAGCCTATCATTTTTAGGCCGCCGCTGCCGACTGATGACAGCACACAAGTGCTGCGTCAAGCAATCGAAGAAGGTAGAGTTTCATTAAAAACGACAACTTCCTCTCATATCAACATGAATTTTCTCTTTCCACAAGTGAAAATAAAAATAAACATTTTTGGATGCTGATTACTAAAAGTCCTCAAGTAATGTATAAAACGCATGTTTGAGCATCAGCTGCTTTTTTTTATTTAAAACTCAAGTATTGGATGGTTTCAGTCACAGGCCATCTTCACGGATTCTATCAAAAGATACAAAAAATACATGCAGTATACAGGAAATATTACAAATTCTTTTCCAATGAAGTGTAAGATATACATGAGTACTTACAGGGTTAAAGCAGTTAAAACCACAACATCTGTCATTAATTAAATACTGGCTACTTCTCATATGCAGAGGTTATCATGAATTGCAGTATACCACACGAGACTTTTAAAGACAAGTATGCTAATAACAACCATAAACAGAGCAGTATTGAAGAGAAGATCAGAAGTATAAATGTTACAATTGTACAAAATATTGAAGAGTTGGTCAAAGATCTTCAGAAAGTATTTTCCTCACATGATACAAAAATATCTCGAACATAAGTTTCTTGCTAGATGCAGAGGACTGGACTATCTTTGGTAAACATTCTTGGTATAGTTTCACATGTGAACAGGAAAACGAAGTTCCTCTCCCCAAACATAGAATAACCATTACAAGACACTTATTTTAAACAGTAGCATAATCATTGCACATACTCGATGAAATGTATATAAACAAATGACAGTTATGTCATAAACGTAATGAAAGTAGTATCAATAACATGAGAAAGCTAAAATATAGTGTTCACAAATAGGTTGAAACATCGCCCAGCACTCATATGCATCTATGTTACAGTAGTGAACCATTACTGTAAAAATCGACTACATTTAGAGGAAAACATCATATTTAAATGAAGATTAGTTAAAGTGCTTAGTTACAAGCCTAATATATCAGTAATACTACTACCATAAAGAAGATGGGGGGACTAAATAACCACAGCACAAACCACAGCATAACCAACCATGCACCCAAATTTGGTTTTAAGGAATGTTGACAATACATGCATATAATAGTGATAGTGATGAATAACTTTCTGTGTCATTTTCAAACTTAAGCTAAAAGGCATTAGAGGCTCAACTATTATCGATATATTTGGAGGCAAATAGAAAATTTTTTAACCAAATGAGGGCAAGTGATTACTAAACTACATTAAACAGAATGTAGACCTCGGGCTACAGATGGCTTACATGACTTATCTAATGCATCAATACATGAAGGTTATTCATGTAATCGTATTTGACAATTAAGATTTTAAATTAAACAGACACATATGACCCACTTCTCATTAAACTGAGAACATCTTCAGAGTATGAACATACTTCACACAAAAGGCAACTTATGGACCACAAGTTCATATCAACCATATTAAAAGTTAAAAATACAATTTTTGAGTGTTTAACATACCATATGTAAAACAACAATAGAGCAGTTACAAACATTTTATAAAACATGATCCGATGAAATAGGAGCTACTGTAGTTTCGTACTTTCAGTGGAACATTGGCTCACAGCGCTCGAGTTATAATATAGCTCTTGGAATAGCTGAATGCTATATAACAGGTTCGCAATGAAATCTATTTTCGTTTGAAATATATTCCATTGAAAGCAAGGAATTAACAGTATACTACTTTGAACATTGGAGATCAATATAATAATACTGACAAGGTAAACATACACATACATATGTAATAAACTACAAGAGGTAAGATCAGCTATGGTATTTATGTCATTAAAAAGAACAATGCAGGAGTAGAAAGGGTACATTAACAATGAGTCTGATAGCAAAAACTATACATGGTGTAACATTGTATTACGAATGGTGTATTATAAGGAGGTATGACAAACCCCCCAACTTAAGAGATACATATGTGTCAATCACTGTGAATCATTTGGATATTACGAAACATTTTATGATGAACTACTGTAATTATGTAGGATGTGAATTACAAATCATAATACAATCCACCTGTAGTGAAGTAGCATAGTGAACAAACGTAAGAGGAGGTTCGAGAAAATTGTCTATAATAAAAGTGTCATTAGCATCGGATGCCAACATTAAAATGTTAGATAAAACATGTCATAAGTATCTCAGGCAATTTCTTCATATTATAAAACCAAGTCCAAGGCTTATTATGAAGACGAGCCCAAGGGAAACGGGTGATTGGTTGGGGGGGGGGGGGGGTAAGAAGGGTGGGGAGTAGTGGTAGAATTCATGAAGAGGGGTTATGGAATAGAATGAGGTAAGCGAAACACATCAGAAAAATTCTCTAAGAATACCTTATTTTTCAGATCACTTTGTTCATTGAGAACCTCATTTGGATGCTACAAAAGATTTCAGTTACCTCCAGAAGGTTTCGCCTTAGTTTCATAACCAGCAAATATTTGGATTTTAAACAGAAAAAAAGCAGCTGTTGGTCAGAAATGTGTTTATTAAAGAAAATAAAAATACTGATAATCGCCAAAAATGAGACAAATAGAAATTGTAAAAGGAAACTGAAAAGCTCCATAGTAAAGCAATAAGACTGCTAAATTTGTATAATATTACCAAGACAGTTAATGATAACTTTGAGCTACGATTTACAACAGGCATAGCAAAAGGAACAGAATTTAGGAAAACCTGAGTAATCAGAACAAACATCTCACCACGAAAATGTATTAAGTTTCATGCCATGCGATGGACATGTGACCGAATCATTTATGGCATTTCACGAATATGAGACATCAAATAATCGCACTGTCTATACATTGAAGAACTGCGACTCTGGCAGCTCAGTTAACTCTAACCGCCGGCCGAAGTGGCCGAGCGGTTCTAGGCGCTACAGTCTGGAATCGCACGATCGTTACGGTAGCAGGTTCGAATCCTGCCTCGGGCATGGATGTGTGTGATGTCCTTAGGTTAGTTAGATGTAAGTAGTTCTAAGTTCTAGGAGACTGATGACCTCAGCTGTTAAGTCCCATAGTGCTCAGAGCCATTTGAATTCAACTCCAACACCTGTAAATTAAACGCTTCTCTGCATCTGTCAGAAGACTCTCCCTAAAAGTGCCTATCAAAACATAAAAATGATTAAGAAACAAAATAATCTCCTGTACTGTGCAGAACTCAGGCTACTCTGAATGATACAAAACTTAAAATGATTTGGTCAACATTGTCTACAAACATAAGGTAATTGTTTCTATGAAAATGTAACCTAAATAAATGTGCATCTGAACTTACAAACAAATTCCTGGTCCTGAATTGTAGTTTCACTTAGTCGTATCTTGACAAACATTACTGCAGATTCTCGAAAGCAGGGCACAGTATACAGCAAGAAACGACATTAAAAAACTAAAACCGAAAATTCCGTACCATAAACTGCAGTGTGCAGACGTAGATAATAAACTGAATGAAGGGTTGTAATCTGAACTGGTATGAAATGACTTCTGACAAAATACGCATGAGCTACACACACACACTATCAAAGATTAACAAAAACGTATTGTGCTCTATCTGCACGCAACACCACTGCGTCTCACCACCACATAGTACCGCAGACCGCTAATTCCGCCAGCAGGGTACAAACAAGATCGTCCATTAAACTTGCCAGAACACAAGTGCCTCTGCAAACACGTTAGCCAGAATTCACCGCAAAAAGGCATGGGACCTGACTGGTCCGTTTAGTCGGAAAGCAGAGGATACTTTCCAAACACCTCACAGACTTTATACGCAAAAATAGTTCTGACGAAGGAACCGCTAGGTACCTCCACTATATCGTGGCACATAGGAAGAGTTTCACAAACAGAATCGTAGGAAGACTTCTGTAAATATTAAGGTGGAAAACAGGAATAAGTGAGCAATATAAAATATTGTTGGAAACTAAATGCGAAAAACGGACATGGAGAGCGAATAAGTCAAAGGCCCGTGAAAAAGAACGAACCACTGGTTTACAGCTTATCAGTACACGTGTTTAATTTGTCTGTCAAAAATTCTGTAAGTAAGAATATACAAAGACAAGTGGTAGTGAAAGGGTTTCTGGAGTGTTGTGAGCATCGTATGCTATGGTTTACCACACTTATCACAGCTTTAAATTCAGTCTTGCCTGTGTCTTCGTGGCGCACATCTGACCACTTCTAGAATGATACATCGTTTTCACAGTTCTTGTTTGAAACACGAGGCAGTTCGCATAAAATAATGAATTCAGTGACAGTCTGTAAACGCATCTTCTCTGTTATTTCTTCTTACATTTTGTGTCATTTTTGTTAGAAATGTTAGTTATCTCACAGTAATAAATACTAGTTGCTAATGAAATTACGTTTCTTCTATTTAAATTGATTGAATCGTTATCTTTCCCTGTAATTCCTACAGTTCTTCCTTTGGTGTATCGAATTCGCAAAAGGTATTATGATGGATCGAACGGCGCTCTGTAACGACTAAAACATTTATTTGGACGAGGAAAACGAACACAGTCAGAGAGCATATTATAATGGAATGCGCAGTTCGCTCAAGGTAATAAAACCGACCATTTGTTAGCCGCTACGCGACGCTACGATAATCCAGTAACCTGTCCGAATTTATTGAACTGAGTACACAAACGAAAGAACACTGTTTGTTGTGTCCCAGTGGACGCAGTTTATCAGAGTAAATTGTAACAGTCGTTGATTTACTTCTGCCCTGTTTGTTTTACAAAAACAATGCGGTGCGTGTTTTACATTACACATCCAGCGATGTGCTGAACTGCAAACGCAGCATTCAGTTGTCATTCGCTAGTCTACCGTGTGTAGCAGTGACAGGCGTTTGTTCCTTCTTTGGCTTCAACACCGTTTCACCATTATTGAAATTGTATTATTTCACCTCTTAAAATCCAGTAAAGAATAAATATTGTGTATGATTACGGTGAGGCGAGTTAGCTTAAAGCAATAAAATTAAGAATTATTTCAGTTGTATCTCGTTCTAAGCACTGCCTTTGAGAAATGAAATTTTTTGATAACCGCCTACCTCTATGTAGTATAATGCGTGAAAAGAATAACCTGAAAATCCACTCGTGAAACAGCAAGCAATTGAACGGTGATCTTTATTGAAAGAAAGGTTGGTAGATGAATTGAAATGGTCATTTGAGCCTTCCTTGTGACAGTTTTACTGGGCGAGGCCCGCAGTAGTGACACGCTGGACCTGTATTTATGTGGACGGTGTTTCAGTTCCCTGTCCAGCCTTATGTTTTTCGAGGTTTCCATGAATCACTTAAGGCAAATGCTGGTGAGTTTCGTTCCACAAAAACAGCTGCCAATTTCTTTCCCCATACTTTCCACTCACCAAGTTAGCGCCTTCTCTAATGGCAACGGCGCCAACTGGAGGTCCCACCTTCTTTCCCTCTTGTAACTGTTTTTCTTTTTATTCATACCAGACTTAAGTGACGTTTGTGCATGTAATTGCTAATATGATTTGTACTTCATCTAAATATGATTCACGGGATCGGTTACTTCATTTTTGTTTTGATTTCTCATACCGTTATTCATTTTTAGCTTTTTTCGTAATTTCATCCTACTGATCTTCCTTAAAGCCCGCCTCCGTACCTGAGATCGCTAACAAATGCTTCAGCGTTGGCGTTTGGAGTAAGGGTAAACTGGTTCGCATCCTGGTGGACGAAATTTTCACTGTCAGAATAGAGCCGAGATAAGGGGAGCGAGAGGAAGCGGCGTACAGTTCCTGATCACCAGACTTCGCGCCATTGTCCTCTACTAAATTGGAAACCGCTACGCAGTGTCCCACGAAGTGAGGAGGTGTGACGTTGCCGGTGGTGATCCAACCGTCGGATGACGACGTAAGGGTCCGGCTGCCCCCATGGTGCTATTTGAGAAAAGTCGGCTGCGTGCTGGTACCGGCTATCATCCTCTCCATTCTGTCATCATCATCATCATTATCATCATAAAGATAAACATCATACCACACTAAACGTGCATCCATCAGACTCACCTACGCTTGACAAATACTTATGAGACGCAACTCTCAAGTATCAACAACGAAAGGTCCCACTGTGGGCAGAGAAAGAAAACTCTTACCGACTGAGTGGCTTCACCTGCCCTTTGATGTCTCCCAAATATTCTTATTTCTTTAAAAGCTCTTTCGCTGTCATCTATAATTCTCTAAGGTTACTTCTTTCGAAATATTTTTAATATATTACCATAACGATGTTGATTACTCGAAGTATGTCGGATTATTTGTTTTTAACCTTTCCTCACCTCTCCTAAAACATATTCAGTTTAGCATTTATTTTGACTGTACACTTTGATATATTTCATCATCACTTGTCATATAATTTTCAGATTTTGTCTGCATATTACCTATAAATTTTCTTGCATTACTTATTTCTCATGTCTATGGTTGATCCAGGCCACAAAGGTCCCTCACACGTGGTGTTGACGTATCACTGAATCTGTGTACTCATTGAAACTTAAACTTTCATCTCTGCCATTGTTAACAATTGTAGGACTACCGTCGTGATAGTTGTTTCTTATGATGCTGTCGATTTCGCCTTTAGGGCTTATACGACTTTGTTAGAGGCATCGGGCCCCAGCCAACGCGAAGTTGACCGTACAGTTAACGTGTATGGTTACTTCAATAATATAACACACTGCACAATTGAATCATTTAAATTTTTATAAAATATGAAGAATTATTTGCTGCCTGTGTGATGATTGACTTGGCGAAGATTAACTCCTCGCTACTGTAAAATCGTAAACAGTTGTCTTGTTTAAATTTACTCCCTTAGAAACGGTATACTTTTTCTCCTATTGCTTCTTCAGTATCGATGTCAAGTAACTCACTAATAACTTTTTTCTGCTTTTTTGCACCAGTCATTGATACGTTCAGCTTAATCTGGAGATCTACATTAAGTACTCTGTCCAGGCCACACAACAGTCCTTCAGCGACTTCAGTATTTTGATTGTGAGTGCATATCGATTACGATTTGCTGCATCAATAGGTGATCCACCATTATTTTAATTTTCTTTACTCCTGTCATTCCACTGAAAGGCAGTGGTAATAATTTACAATTTTTCTTTATTCTTATGAAGACGAAATTGTCTCATCTGTACCTAATGTCCATTTCCTGAGTATTTCAAAAACGTGTTACTATATTATGTCATGCCAAAGGCTTTCTCTGTTGATGTGGTCCTCAATGAAATGAATCATCGTACAATATACATTTTTAATAATATGAGCATTGGCCGAACTTGGTAGTCTACCATTTGAATGGTAATATCGATAAAACACATGTAAAAAAAGTTATATTGTTTTAAAATATTGAAATGAAATTTGTATCTTTACAGACCACTTCAGTAGAAACAAATGCTAACGCTTTTGTCGGAACTGGATTTCAAAAAAGTTGAAAATATTAAAATGGAATACAATATTTACAACGAAGGGTTACAGTGAAAGAGGGAAAGAACAGAAGCACAGAGAAACTATTATAGAAAAGATGTGGGATGGAAGCTGAACACTAGGGCTAATACTAATCACACTGTATTTATTAACAGAGATTTGTAGTTCTTATGTTCTTAAATTCTAAAAACATTCCACATCTATCATAAAAATACCTATTTTAACGTAATAATATACGTTAAATCTCCTTTAGACAATTGTAAATCTTCAAAATGTCTTGGATAACGAAAAACTTGAAGTCATATTTAGGTTTCTATTTCGTATGAATAAAATGTAAATTCATTTTATAAATAATACTGCAAAAATACATTCTGCTGAATCTGTTGACAAAATATCAGATAATAGCAAAGACTGTAGAAATAGTTATTAACACATCCAAAAATATCACTTTTTGAAGAAGTTGGTTCACAAATTATTTGTATTATTAACAAATTAACTTATGACTAATTCTGAAAATGATCAGGACGTCCACTCAGCACACATTTCAAAGTGTCCACCTTACTGTCTAGCCCTGATTTATGTTCACATGAACGAAGATTTGTAGGAAGTTTCACTTTTTAGCAGAGTGCGAACTGATTTCAAACCGAGAAGATTAAAACCGTGTGCATTAGAAGTACACTAACGTGGAACCTTTGCTCTGGCGTGTAGATGCTCTGCACGATTCACGACCTGCCCCCGCAGCTTTACTTATTTGCCTGTGAAAAGCAGCGATCCGAAGTTCGAGGTCCTGTCCTCCACACCACTTTAGTCTCTCATGAAGTATCAAATATCTGAATGATTCTGAAACGAATCTTTGACTCTGCAACGAAACGTGGTCTACTACGAAACTTCCTGTGCCAAACTCGGACTAGAAACCGAGACATTGCTTTCCAATGATTTGAATGATGCTGGGTTCGAGTCAGGGTCCGACATATAGATTTAATGAATGTATCTCCTCCCTCTGTCGGGAGTATGGCACTACGGCTAGTCACTATCCAATAATACACCACCAAACGAAGTTATTTAGGTTTTATTTTTAGGCTACCAGTTACGTCGTCTTCAGACCTGAATAAATAGAGTAACCTTCGTGTTATAAAATACAGCAGCACCTTTAACTGGTCTCGTAAAGATTATTTCGGGCATTCGTGCTCCTTGGACGGCTATCAGCAACTCTAACAAAGCTCGCTTGCTAACCCCTTGACCACCATGATCCCTAACGTTCGGTACCTACGCACAGATACATCAGTTACATAATTAACGCGAAAACTTCTCTTATGATTTTCTCGGAATTGTCAGACGTTATGTTGTTTTAATAGCCTAATAAAGGTCTACAAAGTTTGAAGTAAATTCGTGATCCCAACGTCGTGCCCCCACTTGTGACACGTGGGACCCTCAGCTCCTGCCTGTGGTGCGCACGCGGGCGACAGGTCACCTCCACCGGGCTGAGACGGCGACAGCGGCGCCGACATGCGGTGCGTTTCCGATTTCCTGTCCGAGAAGGCCGACTGCAGATAGGGCACGACGGAGGAGCTACGTTTTAGCCTTGGCTGTCAACATTACGCCGACCTCCTGTTCGTTTTTACGAGTAGTTTCATTGCAAATGTTAACGAACTTCGATCTCTCGAATGATATATGGAGAAAAACTCAATTAAAAAGAGAAAAAATCGTGGAAATAGAGATAATGATCTATATAGAATTATTTAAGAAATCATTACATACTCGCAGTATCAGGAGAATCGGTGTGAGAGGTCATAATTGGCTTCAATCGACCAACTGCCAGTGCCAGGAATGAGAATAGTTAAGAAAAATGGCAGGCAGGGTGGGGGGTGGATAAAATATTGGATTTCTATTTAGCCTCTTTAATTGAGGACTTACGCTAAAGCTGCTGCTCTGAGATTAAAAGTTTGCCAAGAAGAGGAATCCGTGGCAGGCAGCATCGAACAAGTCAAATGGCTGATGATTAAGGAAACGTGGAGAACGAGAAGGATGTACATCAAGATGTTACTCAACATGCCTAAACTCATTAACTCCTGACGAGTTGTACTTCAAGAAACATCTTCCCTTTGCAGAGACAAGTGCTTCAAAGCTTCAACTACAACACTTGTCTACAGTGAATGCAATCAACCTTTTAAAAACCTCTGTCTCGATACATTCTTTGTACACCAACCTATCACTTGTTTCATTGCGTTTTTAAATTGATCCTTTCCTGACTGTTTTATTTCTGTGAACATTTGTGCTCTGTCATAAAGTTGCGTCTTCAATGTCCTACAGCGTTCACGCCAATTTCCGTTAATTGACTGTGTATCAACCAGTCTCTGGACTGAAGACCACAACAACAAACAACCAAAAAGAACGGTTTCATTCACATTTTTCGGTTCACCTTGTATAAGTGGTATAAAATGAAATAAAACAAAATAAAAATCTTAAACCACGGTCCAACGATAGACTAATCCTTGTGTTTCGCAAAGGAAAATTCTTTTTGAGGTACAATGTTAATCTTTGATAACACAGAATTCAGTGTAATGACGTAAATGATTCGAATATTTCGGGGGTCCACAGCAAGATATTCCACTTCCTCTCGATCACGTTGCAGAAAATGTGACTCATCAGAATCTCAAACTGGTCCTCAGGTAAATTACTAAATGGTGACAACGACCCACAAATACACTCCTGGAAATGGAAAAAAGAACACATTGACACCGGTGTGTCAGACCCACCATACTTGCTCCGGACACTGCGAGAAGGCTGTACAAGCAATGATCACACGCACGGCACAGCGGACACACCAGGAACCGCGGTGTTGGGCGTCGAATGGCGCTAGCTGCGCAGCATTTGTGCACCGCCGCCGTCAGTGTCAGCCAGTTTGCCGTGGCATACGGAGCTCCATCGCAGTCTTTAACACTGGTAGCATGCCACGACAGCGTGGACGTGAACCGTATGTGCAGTTGACGGACTTTGAGCGAGGGCGTATAGTGGGCATGCGGGAGGCCGGGTGGACGTACCGCCGAATTGCTCAACACGTGGGGCGTGAGGTCTCCACAGTACATCGATGTTGTCGCCAGTGGTCGGCGGAAGGTGCACGTGCCCGTCGACCTGGGACCGGACCGCAGCGACGCACGGATGCACGCCAAGACCGTAGGATCCTACGCAGTGCCGTAGGGGACCGCACCGCCACTTCCCAGCAAATTAGGGACACTGTTGCTCCTGGGGTATCGGCGAGGACCATTCGCAACCGTCTCCATGAAGCTGGGCTACGGTCCCGCGCACCGTTAGGCCGTCTTCCGCTCACGCCCCAACATCGTGCAGCCCGCCTCCAGTGGTGTCGCGACAGGCGTGAATGGAGGGACGAATGGAGACGTGTCGTCTTCAGCGATGAGAGTCGCTTCTGCCTTGGTGCCAATGATGGTCGTATGCGTGTTTGGCGCCGTGCAGGTGAGCGCCACAATCAGGACTGCATACGACCGAGGCACACAGGGCCAACACGCGGCATCATGGTGTGGGGAGCGATCTCCTACACTGGCCGTACACCACTGGTGGTCGTCGAGGGGACACTGAATAGTGCACGGTACATCCATCCGTCATCGAACCCATCGTTCTACCATTCCTAGACCGGCAAGGGAACTTGCTGTTCCAACAGGACAATGCACGTCCGCATGTATCCCGTGCCACCCAACGTGCTCTAGAAGGTGTAAGTCAACTACCCTGGCCAGCAAGATCTCTGGATCTGTCCCCCATTGAGCATGTTTGGGACTGGATGAAGCGTCGTCTCACGCGGTCTGCACGTCCAGCACGAACGCTGGTCCAACTGAGGCGCCAGGTGGAAATGGCATGGCAAGCCGTTCCACAGGACTACATCCAGCATCTCTACGATCGTCTCCATTGGAGACTAGCAGCCTGCATTGCTGCGAAAGGTGGATATACACTGTACTAGTGCCGACATTGTGCATGCTCTGTTGCCTGTGTCTATGTGCCTGTGGTTCTGTCAGTGTGATCATGTGATGTATCTGACCCCAGGAATGTGTCAATAAAGTTTCCCCTTCCTGGGACAATGAATTCACGGTGTTCTTATTTCAATTTCCAGGAGTGTAGATTCAACGCTGTAGCCTAAAAAATAAAAACATGAAATGAATACATTATACCACATATTATGTGCGGTAATTACAGATGTGTGAAACATCTGGCGCCATAGACATTTCAGAGAAAGAGTATGATAGATTGTACATCGGTCTGCCCCGATAGCGAAGTGGTCAGCACGGCGGTCTCTCACGCCCGGGTTCGCTTCCCGGCGGGGTCGGAGATTTTCTCCGCTCAGGGACTTGTGTTGTCCTCATTATGATTTCATAATCATCAGTTGAAGGCAACGGAAAATGGACAATAGAATCACTTCCCAAGACGCTCATACAGTGGACCTTTCTGACGGGGCTTCCCCCATGACAAGACCTACCGTAAGGCAGAACACAAACGAAAGAGATTATATATGAAAAATTAACTGCGAGAAAACTTGGTACATGGTGGCAAACATATTTGTCGAATGCTGACCAAACGTAAGTTTCAGTCAATTATGGCTGGCAGGTAGGTTATGCTTAGGAATTTCGGAGATAAAAATAGAAACACCCATATTGTTTCCCTCGAAAAGGATTGAAAAATAACTGATATATCGTGTACGTCTATTAATCCAGTACCTTAAAAAATACCTATTAAGACGTTTGGATTGCAAAAGGAAGTGAATCAAATGGCTCTGAGCACTATGGGACTTAACATCCATGGTCATCAGTCCCCTAGAACTTAGAACTACTTAAACCTTACTAACCTAAGGACATCACACAACACCCAGTCATCTCGAGGCAGAGAAAATCCCTGACCCCGCCGGGAATCGAACCCGGGAAACCGGGCGTGGGAAGCGAGAACGCTACCGCACGACTACGAGCTGCGGACTGGAAGTGAATCAATACTGCTTTGACAATGAGAATTTGTATCTGAATTACATTAACGCTCGTCAGATTTGGGGTCGTTCGAGTTCCAACTATCTTTCAAAACTATGGAAATTACTGTCCAGAAGAAAATTTGATAACTTTTAAGAGGTCACGGCAGCTGTTGATAGCTATCTGCTTATCGTATACGTCTTTGTGAAACAATGAATGCCTGGAATCTTTTTATTGGTAACACGTTGGATTTAGTACATTGATCTAAAAGTGATCTACATGGAAAAGAATATGCGTTACTTAGCGGAAAAACATGTCTTTAGTTGCTGGGTTGGGGATTGTGCATTTACTTGATGTGTTCTTAGTCTTGGTTAGTACTGCAAAACCTCTTTTCTACCACACAAGGTGTAACAAGTTTAAGTGCAGATATTTTTATATGTGGTACCTTAATATGTACACACACCAGTGTGTTGGATCTCTTCTCTGCACGGAACGTTTTTCCCAGAACCACGTTACAAACTTTACGGCCTGATGTTTTCTGCACTATCGTAGCACACCACTAAATGGACTACTCCTATGAGCATAGATAAACTGTTTTGTGCCCACGCATCCACACTTCGACATTTGACCTTCTACCCAGCGAAAAATAAGCATTAATGTCTCACTCTTGCCACATGTCCCTGGAGGTACTAACCGACCTAAACATAGTACTTCTAATAGCTGAAATTATTATCCTGCAAACGAAGTAAATACCGATGTAATGTTGTTCAGTACACTGTCCTCAGTCACCAATAAAAGTCTGCACTTGTGTCCTTATGATGGCCATGGATATACCCTGAGTCGTTCTCTTGTGGGACCATCATGTGGAGCTCATAGACAACATAGGCTGCAGAGTTTGCGGATGTTCTAGGTGGGTTAGTGTATTGAAGTAACGAGTTCTGGAATCACTAACACGATAAAAGTTTGAATGGATAACTAGCTTAAAATATTTTCGCATAGTTGCGAAAAACTCACGCTCAGTAAGAACAAAACGTGTGAAGTTCTGAGTAAGGCTCATGATGATGTTTTCTAGGTTTTACAAAACAGGAGAATAAAGAGATCAATCACACAGTGTTGTCATTTTCAGCTTCAAGGTTGTCAATCATGGTTTAAATTAGGGAGCAGGAAGCAGGTGGTTATTCAAACACGGAGAGAAAGGAGGAGGAAGAAGAAAAAGGTCCTGGATAGGAGACGGAAGGTGGTAGTGAAATGATAATTAAATCAAGACCCTAAGTTGTCGACAGACGTTGATATACATCAACAGGGACAGTTGAAAATGTGTGCCCCGACCGGGACTCGACCCCGGGATCTCCTCCTTACATGGCAGACGCTCTATTCATCTCAGCCACCGAGGACGCAGAGGATAGTGCGGCTGCAGGGATTTATCCCTTGAAAGGGTTCGGACAATGCGTGTGCATCCAGCACAGAAGAAGAAGGTCAATGGCCGGTCAGCCTTAACTATATGAAGACATTATCTGTTCTTTCGGACATGTCCGAAAGAGTAGATACCATCTTCATATATGAAGGTGGTAGTGGTCCACACTCCAGCGTGTGAAAAGGGGCGGGCCGACACAGGCTGCGGACTAGTGCAGACCTGAGCAGCCAGTTTACCTACACAAAAGAATACGCTGATCAATTCCATTGTATCAGAAGAACGTGGCTGTCCAGGTAGTGCTTTCTGGCGTTGCAGTTCAATAGCGAACCGAATAGCGGAGTTTACATTATCGGACTAAAGAGGGGCACACTAACACATACGTACGTTCCTAGTGCGGGGGTATCGCTCGTAAAAGTGGCCAAAAATTAACTATATTTCTCTGGACTGAATATTGGTTTATAGTTGTGAATTTTTTATGTTTTTTCCACCTTCGTGTATCGTGTTGGCTACCAGAAGTGTCTTATTTACTACATCTTGCCCAATCTTTGGCGATTGATTATATCTCAATCGAGAGAACGTACTGCAAATCTTCAACATTACAGGAGACAGCCTTCGAATCACAGGATTTTGAATATAAAGTCGAGTTGTATTCCTTTATGCATAATCTATGAATCATGCAGAGAGCCAAACAAGAGTTGCGAATTCCGGTTAAAATTCTGCGGGCTCAGAGGTAGTCGTCTATACTTAATTATCTAACGTTTCGTCTCCGATTGAGGGACATATATAGTTGTTGTCTTATCTCTGAAGATGTCTTCTGCAATCGGAGGCCAAAAATAAGGGAATAGTTTCATGTAATGATCGCGGCCTCTCAGGTCGGAAGTTGCAACTGAACTTAACATCGGGAGTGAATGCCAACACTGTATGAGCAGTTACGTAGTTTCGTTCTTTTATGAGGTGACTGGTGTATCAAGTGAAGGTCCTATCAGACACAGGTTACGAAGCGGTAAAAGATAGGTAACTCACAGTGTCTTCTCTACAAAGCAGACAGCTGTAATACTTGCTGCAGCTTGTGTACGTATATTTAAGACGTATCGACTGTTCGAAACCAGGCAATGCGACACAAATCACGTGAGTTTAAATTATGAAACGCAGAGTTAGTTAGGTCATCTTTTTAATATATATTGTCAGTTACTGATTGGTTATTTGGTTATTTGGAACTGGTAACCACTATGAATTGTCACTATGATATTTGATAATACGTCAGTTACATTTCATTGATGGTGCTAATATGGCTTCTGGATTGATGCTAATGTGTGACAATAGTGGACATAGTAACTTCGTATTATTTGAAGGTTGTATCAGTGCTATTATGGACGCTATAAGATATACTCGGAAGTCACAGTTGGTGTGGTGACTAATTTCTTTAACTATGTTTTTGGATTTATAAATCATCATCAGAGTAATCAAGATTTGGGTTAAATGGCATATCTTATTCATATTTATTCTTTTCGTGTCTTATTCATATTCATTCTTAGTCGTCTATCTTATTCATAAGACAAGGCGAGTTGTAAGTATTAAGTACCTGTTGAACATTAGTAGATATAAGTAGATATCAGAGAAGAAACAGAAGCAGACTAGAAATCAATTTACTATAGTGAGAGAGAGAAAATAAGAGGTTACTGATGATTTTAACAGACTGCTGGTCACAATGATCAGCATAAATGAGTTTATAGCCGCTTAGCTGAACTTTATTTAATAATTATGGTAATAGATAGGAAACGGTACGTTTTCGGCAACATGAAAGTACTGAATCATAAATTTAGACAACATAGTCTAGGGAGGGCAGGAACATGATTCAATATTTAAGTTACAATGAGCAGTCGAGATCGCAGTAATATTTGCTTATTGACCTGTTTCGGCTTATGTAGAAGCCATCTTCAGAATTTTTGGCCCTGAATATGACCTTAAGATACAGGAAAGCTGTAGTAAAAAATAGATAAAGGTTATAGCGTTTACCCCTATAGCTAGTGCTGGCGGCTCCTCTGTTTTCTCGTGTTACCATGACTGTATACAGACAGATGGCTGTGGAGCCACAGGTTAAATAGAGTGCAATTCGCGCGCCGACTATGGCTTACGTCATCACCACCCAATGGCAAACGCTTCATAAGGGCCGTATGAAATTTGCAGATAAACTAAAACACACTATCGGAATTTCAAAATATCGATTCCCAAGACCTGTGGTATATACATTAACATGCAAGGATTGCCATAAGAAATATATTGGTCAGACTGCTAGGATTTATCAAACAAGGTTTAAAGAGCATGTGGAGGGTAGACCGCGCAGAAAATCTGCATCTGGATCGAATCTCACGAGCACTAATCATTCAGAACGTAATATAGGACACGATATGCTAATCCTACATACTATCCAAAAAGGCTTCCTCTTAGATACCTCGGAAGAACTTCAGATTTTTGTCCGCCAAAGAAGCAACATTTTCAGAATATCATTTTCCGCCTTTTAATTTGCGACTAATGCCACATCTTCTGTCTTATCTTGGTTTTATCAAAAATAGTTGTTATACCTCATTTTATGGACGTCTCACATGTATGTCAACGTCACCTCGTCATGAACATGCTTCTTATTTCACGTGGTATTCATTTTATAGTGCACTTTGGGAGCATCTGAGTTAAAATGTACTGGCGTATATCGATCATTTTCATTTTTTATATTTCCATGCCTGTAAATTAATAGAATAATATTAATGTAGCCTAATGCTGTTAAGACCTGTACAGCCTTTTGTCATCGTGTTGCTGACGACACGATGTCGTATATGTATTCAGGTTTCTGGAAGCCCATGCCATGAAGACCTTCACACAAAGCTGCCACTCTGTCACTATGGCACCTTGACAACAGCAGCTGCTCCCATGGTTATGTGTCACCATATCTGGTCTGACTAATGACGCTGTAGAATACTAAGTATCTTTCCTACAACGTTTATTTATGAGTCGTCGGCACGAATGTCTTTGATGAAATCGG
Organism: Schistocerca piceifrons; assembly: GCF_021461385.2. Classification (NCBI taxonomy): domain Eukaryota; kingdom Metazoa; phylum Arthropoda; class Insecta; order Orthoptera; family Acrididae; genus Schistocerca; species Schistocerca piceifrons. The sequence goes on from NC_060139.1 coordinate 432,304,996, forward strand.
TCTGAGTCGATACCTTGATCCTAGTTTGCGTCCCCAGGCGAACTTTCTCGATTGGCACTTCGGCCGTCACGTTACCATGACAACGGCGTCCTCTTCAGAACACATTTCGATGATATCATGGCGACCATCTTAACCTTCGCGTTGTCTAGGCAACGGCGTCGTATTAAATTTGTACCAGAGAGCACTGTCTAGTAAATATATATACGTTGTGCACATATTTTAATGGTTGTATCTATTAAGTTAATTTTACCTCTTATTATCTCTTTATGTAATATGTATGTGCATATAATTACTAGTCTCTTGTTTATTCCTTTATCGTCAAAACATTAGTAAGAATGATGTGTTTCTCTTTCACAGCAGTGTCAAGAGATTACGCTGCCTCTTCTGTTGTTTTGTAAGTTTATTTATTTTATTTTAACATAAATGACTACTTGCCTTAAGTTTGATAATGTTTTAACATTTTGTTTACTCGTACGTGTGCTACGAGAATTTAGTGTGCAAATTTCATACAGTTTTTATGAAGCGTTTGTCATTGGCTAGTGATGACGCAAGCCATAGTCGGAACGCCGATTGCACTCTATGTAACCCGTGGCTACCTAGCCATCAGTTCCCCCCCCCCCCCCCTCTCCACCTCCCCAACAATTCTTTCCATTCTTCCCTTCCCCCTCATCTCCATGCCCCTGGCAGAACCTGTGTTTTGCTCATCGCCATCTGTGTGCTACGTCAGTGTTGTGTTTGATGCTGTTCTCCCGTGCGTCGAGAGCTCTGATTTTAATTGTGTGCTGGACTAGTTCATAGTGTTACTGCCAGTGATCGTTATGTGCTACGCCGTCCATCGATACTTTTATGCTGCTGCCATACTTCGCCTTCTATTTTTAATTGTCCCAGTGTGTGTGGTTTTTTGTGCTCAATACTTTTTAAGGTTTTTGTCTCCATTTTACAGTCGCCCCCTTTTTGTCTGTTTTCGTCCATTATGTTCCCCCTTTTTTTATAATATTGTAAGCCACATTTTCTCCTTTGTAATTTTAAGTGTCTTCTGTTGTACCACTATTGTCTTTTGGCTGCTGCCAGGCCACCCCGGATGGGGAATTGAAATTCAATAAAGAAAAAAAAAATTCCCTCAGTCAGTGTAGGATCGTGGTATCACGACAAAACTGAGGAGCCGCCAACATAAGCTATAGGGGTAAACGTTACAACCATTTTTTTCTATTTTTTACGCTATATACGATAGTATTGTTGGTAATTTTTACTATAGCTTTCCTCTATCTTCAGGCTATATATAACAGTACTGTTTGTAACTTTCTGTTCCTACCCTTGCAGGGCCAAAAATTCTGAAGATGGCTTCTACATAAGCCGAAACGGATCAGTAAACATATATTATTGCGATATCAGCTGAAAAACTGAAAAACACTGAATTCCAGTCCTGCGAATGTAATACGCTTAAAGGTTGAAGAACTTGTTACGGGGACAAAGAAATAGCGAACATAAGAAATTGTTATAATTTTTATTAGTTACTAGAGAGCTGAGCATAGTAAATGCTGTAAATTGCGAGTTTTTGAGTAATAAACACACCACCAATTCTTGCCTAGTTTGACTGGAATAATTTTTAAGCATTCCTTTAAACAACAAATGACTGACAGCCATCATAACAAATTCACTAGGATTTGGCTTGTCCATTGATGAATGCTGAAGACACTTTGAATTCAGAATGCTGCTAAGGAATATGCTTTTATAAAATGTTAATTATTTAGGATTACGTACTGACTTGTAATTTAGTTTTATACGGAAGTTTGTGGCACGTTTCAATGAAGTTTCCTTCCAACGAAGCTCTGATGCACCTGAAATCTCTGATAGACTTTATGTAATCATACGCAATCTGATCATTTTGTGTGACAGTTATGCCATTTCGTTTGGATACTTCCTGAATATGTTTTAACATGAGACACAGTTACGTCTCATGAAATGATGCTGCTTTGAACACTGTAAGCAAAGAGAAGACAGTAAGTTAAATTATGTGATCAGCAACGGACGACGGCCCCATTTCTCAAATGGTAAATATCAATCCAAGTGAAACACGCGTTGTCTCTGGTTGAGACAGGCAAATGAGAAGTATATCTCAATGTCCAAAGAGCAGATTCGGACCATTACTTGCTCTAGCTTCTAGCTGGAAAACAAACTCTTGCAAGGCGTAATCCTTCCGCTCCAACTCAGAATTAAGTAACACAATGAAATGAGAGACAAAACCAGCAGTACATATACGAGGTTGTCATTGTTTTTCTTATTTCAGTTTTACTGGTGGCTGCAAGCGATATCAAGTAAAAATTTTTCTGGCTGCAAACATTGGCGAAAAATAAGTAAACAAGAGTGTACGGAATCAACACTCTTTTATAGACAGTACAGTAAGGGCAATAAGTGTATCATTCCCAAAGTTTAGTCAGTTGCAAAACACTGATGTTTTCTTATCTTTGAGATAAAACACAGTAAAAGCTCGTCAAACTATTTTCATGTTGTTAACTGTACGTAATATTCCACGTTACTTATATGCAAATGAGTAGAGTTCGGATCAGGATAATGTTTTAGTAGTGGATGAATTGAATGTAGGAAGTAGCATGGACTAAATGTTGCATTAGACAGTTTCTTTCTTTCTGACGAAACGTCGTTTTTAGGTGATCTTCTATATTTAGTGCACGCTGAATTAAAAAATGTAATCCAGTTTGCTCAATCAGGTCATGTTTCTTCTCTACTTCAATATTTAGATTGTAACCTATTAGGCATGTAAGCCATTTAGCTGTTTGAAATTTTTAAGTTTATTGTCACGAAGCGGAGTTATTTTCACAACTTACAGCTAAGTCCAGTGTGGTATTCTAATAACCGTAGTTAACATTGATGAAAACTCACTTCTATTTATCAATGTCTTCACTAACACCTTTAAATTGACGCTAGACGTACACTCATAGTTGGCAACTTTGTATACAGGGAAAAAGGTAGCAACTGTAGAAGAGAGAGAGGTGAAGGGTTGTACTGACCTAGCTTCTAGCTTGCACCAACCTTCAGGGTAGTATGACTAGAGCTTTCTGAGCGAAAGCAACATCGTTACAAAATGAGTCGAAAATGTAAGAATCATCTTGATCGATTTGGCTATATCTGTCATAAAGCTATCATGCCACGTTGTTGTTGTGGTCGTCAGTCCTGAGACTGGTTTGATGCAGCTCTCCATGCTACTCTATCCTGTGCAAGCCTCTTCATCTCCCAGTACCTACTGCAACCTACATCCTTCTGAATCTGCTTAGTGTATTCATCTCTTGGTCTCCCTCTACGATTTGTACCTTCCACGCTGCCCTCCAATACTAAATTGGTGATCCCTTGATGCCTCAGAACATGTCCTACCAACCGATCCCTTCTTCTTGTCAAGTTGTGCCACAAACTTCTCTTCTCCCCAATTCTGTTCAATACCTCCTCATTAGTTATGTGATCTACCCATCTAATCTTCAGCATTCTTCTGTAGCACCACATTTCGAAAGCTTCTATACTCTTCTTGTCCAAACTATTTATCGTCCATGTTTCACTTCCATACATGGCTACACTCCATACAAATACTTTCAGAAATGACTTCCTGACACTTAAATCTATACTCGATGTTAACAAATTTCTCTTCTTCAGAAACGATTTCCTTGCCATTGCGAGTCTACATTTTATATCCGCTCTACTTCGACCATCATTAGTTATTTTGCTCCCCAAATAGCAAAACTCCTTTACTACTTTAAGTGTCTCATTTCCTAATCTACATTCCATTATCCTCGTTTTGCTTTTGTTGATGTTCATCTTATATCCTACTTTCAAGACACTGTCCACTCCATTCAACTGCTCTTCCAAGTCCTTTGCTGTCTCTGACAGAATTACAATGTCATCGGCGAATCTCAAAGTTTCTATTTCTTCTCCATGGATTTTAATACCTACTCCGAATTTACCTTTGGTTTCCTTTACTGCTTGCTCAATATACAGATTGAATAACATCGGGGAGAGGCTACAACCCTGTCTTACTCCCTTCCCAACCACTGCTTCCCTTTCATATCCCTCGACTCTTATAACTGCCATCTGGTTTCTGTACAAATTGTAAATAGCCTTTCGCTCCCTGTATTTTACCCCTGCCACCTTTAGAATTTGAAAGAGAGTATTCCAGTCAACATTTTCAAACGCTTTCTCTAAGTCTACAAATGCTAGAAACGTAGGTTTGCCTTTCCTTAATCTTTCTTCTAAGATAAGTCGTAAGGTCAGTATTGCCTCACGTGTTCCAGTGTTTCTACGGAATCAAAACTGATCTTTCCCGAGGTCGGCTTCTACTAGTTTTTCCATTCGTCTGTAAAGAATTCGTTTTAGTATTTTGCAGCTGTGGCTTATTAAACTGATTGTTCGGTAATTTTCACATCTGTCAACACCTGCTTTCTTTGGGATTGAAATTATTATATTCCTCTTGAAGTCTGAGGGTATTTCGCCTGTTTCATACATCTTGCTCACAGATGGTAGAGTTTTGTCAGGACTGGCTCTCCCAAGGCCATCAGTAGTTCCAATGGAATGTTGTCTACTCTCGGGGCCTTGTTTCGACTCAGGTCTTTCAGTGCTCTGTCAAACTCTTCACGCAGTATCGTATCTCCCATTTCATCTTCATCTACATCCTCTTCCATTTCCATAATATTGTCCTCAAGTACATCGCCCTTGTATAGACCCTCTATATACTCCTTCCACCTTTCTGCTTTCCCTTCTTTGCTTAGAACTGTGTTTCCATCTGAGCTCTTGATATTCATACAAGTGGTTCTCTTATCTCCAAAGTCTCTTTAATTTTCCTGTAGGCAGTATCTATCTTACACCTAGTGAGATAAGCCTCTACATCCTTGCATTTGTCCTCTAGCCATCCCTGCTTAGCCATTTTGCACTTCCTGTCGATATCATTTTTGAGACGTTTGTATTCCTTTTTGCCTGCTTCATTTACTGCATTTTTATATTTTCTCCTTTCATCAATTAAATTCAATATTTCTTCTGTTACCCAAGGATTTCTACTACCCCTCGTCCTTTTACCTACTTGATCCTCTGCTGCCTTCACTACGTCAACCCTCAAAGCTACCCATTCTTCTTCTACTGTATTTCTTTCCCCCATTCCTGTCAATTGTTCCCTTATGCTCTCCCTGAAACTCTGTAGAACCTCTGGTTCTTTCAGTTTATCCAGGTCCCATCTCCTTAAATTCCCACCTTTTTGCAGTTTCTTCAGAGTCCACATCTGCCCCTGGAAATGTCTTACAATTTAAAACCTGGTTCCTAAATCTCTGTCTTACCATTATATAATCTGATACCTTTTAGTATCCCCAGGGTTCTTCCATTTATACAACCTTCTTTCATGATTTTTAAACCAAGTGTTAGCTATGATTATGTTGTGCTCTGTGCAAAATTCTACCAGGCGGCTTCCTCTTTCATTTCTTAGCCCCAATCCGTATTCACCTACTACGTTTCCTTCTCTCCCTGTTCCTACTACCGAATTCCAGTCACCCATGATTATTAAATTTTCATCACCCTTCACTATCTGAATAATTTCTTTTATTTCATCATACATTTCTTCAATTTCTTCGTCATCTGCAGAGCTAGTTGGCATATAAACTTGTACTACTGTAGTAGGTGTGGGCTTCGTATCTATCTTGGCCACAATAATGCGTTCACTATGCTGTTTGTAGTAGCTTACCCGCATTCCTATTTTCCTATTCATTATTAAACCTACTCCTGCATTACCCCTATTTGATTTGGTGTTTATAACCCTGTAATCACCTGACCAGAAGTCTTGTTCCTCCTGCCACCGAACTTCACTAATTCCCACTATATCTAACTTTAACCTCTCCATTTCCCTTTTTAAATTTTCTAACCTATCTGCCCGATTAAGGGATCTGACATTCCACGCTCCGATCCGTAGAACGCCAGTTTTCTTTCTCCTGATAACGACATCCTCTTGAGTAGTCCCCGCCCGGAGATCCGAATGGGGGACTATTTTACCTCCGGAGTATTTTACCCAAGAGGACGCCATCATCATGCCACATAGGAAGCTAAAAATTACTTCTCTTGTGAGGAAAAAGTATGGATACTTTGGAGTTAAAATAGTTAAAATTGGTGGCAAGGAGAAAGCTTTCACACCACATGTGCAGAAAATCTATGGTGCTGTAAAAACAACTAGCAGAAATGTTCCGGTTTCAGTGTACCTAGGGCTTGGTGGGAAGGAAAATTTCGTACCACCAACTGTTATTTCTGCTTGAGAAATATCCAGTGTAAATTAATGTCTTTGATTTTAGTTAACTTCATATATACTTTTTAATGGTGCCTCTTCAATTAATTACAATAAGTACCTCAACTGAATTACTTTAATGAATGCGTCTGCTTTTAATTTTACAGGTGCATGAAAAGAAACAGAGACAACGTAAAATATCAAGACTTGCCGGCTGCCATAAGACCAGTGCCTCATGGACCAGGAATTTTGATTCCAACATCACCTGATGACTAGAGTGCTTTGAATGGCCCAGATAATGAAATGTATAAGAGAATATTGGGTATATTGGTGATACATACCAGGCCCTGAGATTCATGCCACCCTAAATCCCTAACCCCAGATTAACTGAATTATATGACACAAAATTTGTGCCTATCCAAAGAGGTTGCCGGTTACTGGGATCATATCTTCGCGAAAACAGATTGTTAGGTCCTGGAACAATGTTCCACGAGTATTGGTATCGTAGGCATGAAGCATGTTGAAGTATTTCAGAAAGGATTGAGAAGCTTCACTGATTTAATGTTATGGTATTTGTGGTCTCATTCAAGCTTCTGTGGAAAATATATTCATTCGTTATTTCATCACTCCATCTAATTTTCAGCATACTGTTGTAGCACATATCAAATGCTTCGAGTCTCTATTTTTTTTAACCCTCTCCACCCGTTCATAACTAGCTTCCATGCAATATTGTTCTTCAAATGTACGTCCTCAGAAATTTAGTATTCAAATTAAGGCCGGTGTTTGACAGCAGTAGACAACTTTAGGTCAGGAACGCTCTCTTCATCTCTGCTAGTCTGGCTTTGGAAACAAACCAACACGTAACGGACGAACTTCATCGACGCAGTGGTTACCAATTTTTAAGTTATACTAAACTGTTTTCAGCAACTCCTCATTAGTCCAGTCTTTCTTCGGTTTACCCTAAATTCATATTCTGTAATCACTGGACTCATCATTGCATTCAACAGGTCCTATGATCGTACTTCACTTCCATTGAGGATAGAATGTCATCAGCGAATCTCGTCCTTGGTATACTTTCACAATGAAGTTTAACATCGCTCCTCAAATTTTCTTCCATTCCCTTAATTGCTGCTTCGACATACAGACTGAGCACTAGTGGCGAAATATTGCATTCCTGTCTTACAGCCTTTTTAATTCAAGCACTGTTTTCTTGGTCCTTCACTTCAATTTTTTCTTCTTTTTTGTGTGTATAGCGTATAACTCACCTTTCCCTATAGCTTATTTCTATTTTTGTCAGTAGTTCGAACGTATTGTGGTATTTTACATTGTGGATCGCTCTTCCTATGTCGATAAATCTATAAAAGAGCATTACTTATATTATTAACAAGCGCAACGCCCGAACTGCATTTCTGGTGTCCTGTTTTCCGAAAGCCAAACTGCTCGTCATCTAACAGGTCTTGTTTTCTTTCCCAGTCAACTGTATGTTATTCTTACCAGAAACTTTGATATATAAGTCCTTAAGCCGATTATACGATACTTTTCACGCTTGACTGTCCTTATTAACTTCGGGCTTTTGATGAAAACACTTTTCTATCATCCAGTTCACGTGTAATTTGCTTGCCACTTGGTTAATGAGTTTGGAAACAGCAAAAGAATGTAGTATACCTTCTGTCTTATTCGATATCATGACTTCCAAAACTCTGTTGAACTCTGACTCTAATACTGAATCCCGTTATTGACTCAAGTTTCTTCTTTTATAAAATCATCAGACATTTCCTCTCCCTCGTAGAGGCTTTCAGTGTACCCTTTCCAGCTATCCCCTCTTTCCTCTGCACTAAACAGTTGAATTCGTCTTGCACTCTTAATGTTGATACCCTTGCTTTTTATTTCACCATAGGTTAATATGACTTTTTTCTATGATGAATCTCTACTTACCACGACGATAGTTTTTTTTGAGTCCTTCACTTTTTCCTCCATGCACTTCCCGGTAGTATCCTGCACTTTCTATTTATTTAATTCCTAAATGATGCATATTTGCTCATTTTTGACTGTTCCTGAATGTCTGTGTATTCAAGGTATGCTTTACTCAAGGTTTCTTCGCAGCTACCTACATTATATATTATAATGTCCTATTTCTTTGGTAGGCCTTTTCAGATATGCCCAATCCTCTAACTGAATCGCCTGCTTCTTTATCCACTATAGCTGTATCTACAGCATTAGAAAACTTCAAACGTTCTTTATCATTCGTGTATAATGCCCTATGTCACTTCTTTCCACACTGATTTTTCCGGAGAATTTTCTTAAAGTTCTACCGCCTCTTAATCACTACTAAGTTGTTACTCGTCCTGTAATTTTTGATCCGTTATTACTAGCTGATTTATTTTTATTTTTTATTTTTTTACGGTTACGCTTTATCCTCTCTCAGTCCTACCACCGAGCCCACATTCTCCCTCACCACCTCCTTCTATTCCCTACAGCACCCCAGAGATACAGTCCTCCATGAATACTACGAGTAGTTTATCTCGCTTTACATACTGTATTACCAGTTCAATGACCTCATATTCTTTCACTCTCTCTTCTTCTGCTTATAACACCAGTATTACCTGAAATACTGTTGTTACTGTTCCTACTGAACTGAATAATCCTATCACTGGTCTGTTCACTGTAACGCAAACCCTGCCCTACGTTCCTTTTTCCGGCTTGTTCTACTCCCATTATACCATTTCCTGCTGCTGTTGATACGACCTTATAGTCGTCTCACATAAATTCTTATCTTCTTTCCATATCTCTTTATTAACTTAGCGTTTGCATTTCTCTTTTCAAATTTTTAGCTCCCTACAACATTCAGACTTTTGACATTCCACGAGCCGACTTGTGTAATGTTATCCTGTCACTGGTTATTTAGTCTTTTTCTCATGGTCACCTCTTGCATGGCATTATCCTTCGGGGGATCCTAATGGGGACTAATTCCGTATCTTTTGCCAATGGAAAAATCATCATGAGACATTTTCACTTACAGGCCGCATGTCCTGTCTTCAATTCGGTGGTTTGAATTGCTTTCTGCATTCCTATGTCGTTGATTACTTGTGATTCTTCTGCCCTTTAGGGGCTGTTTCCACCCCGAGAGAAGGAGGGTGTCCCGAATCCCTGTTCTCTCCTTCGCCCTCCTCGGCAATGCTGTTATGAGAACGAATGAGATTGTATGTGTTCGACTAGCATTTCTGAGAAATTTCATCCTAAATATGTAACCAGTGGGTAGGTTCGAACCCGAGACCCAGGACGAAAACCGTACCCCTAGGCCACAGTGTTTAGGAGTTTATGTGAGCAAATCTACACGACACAGTTACCAAAACTGCGGAACAGCTGAAGGTGTCGTCCTGCTTGTAGCTGTTGCATAATAATGTAATAAAACTGCTGGTGCTTATTTGAAATGTTGGTGAATGAAGATTTAAGGACTAAAAAAAGGAGTACTTTCTTCTTTTATGTATGTGAGGTTTAAAATTCTTATGGTGCTTCTAAAGACCGAAGATTATTTTATGCCCCAGCCGTGACGTAAGACATCTACGTACTTGTCATCTGTGGGACTCAGTCAAACATAAGCCTTAATTTGAGGAAGAAATTTCTGAGAACTTACGTTTGGAGCATTGTACGGTAGTAAAACATCTGTTAAGACATCAGGGAATGACTTCCATGGTACTAGAGGGAGTTGTAGAGAGCAAAAATTGTAGAGGAAGACAGAGATTAGAATACATACAACAGATAATTGAGGACGCAGGGTGCAAAATTGCTACTCTGAGGTGAAGGACTGATGACTCAAAAAAAAAAAAAAAGAGAAATCGCTAAAGACCTCATTTCTCTTAAATAATAAGCTTGTTGTGGGACAACCATTCTTTCTTGCAGAATCTCAATCAGGAGAATGGCTAGAAACATACCGAGTACTCAACATGTAGAATGGTGTTGCTCATGCTAACTTCTGAAACGTTAAGAACATGAAGCTTCATTTCACTGAGAACGGTAGATGACTTGTACAAATGTGGCAACAGATCTCCTGAATGATCTACTGCTGATACCGAACAATGCTCCACAATGAACGTCGCCACTTTCAGCTCTGCAGTGTATTTGCACCATAAAATGTTGCTAGTTTTTAGTTGCTGCAATGGACTTGTGAAAATTTGAGGGCCTGTAAATTTTTCGTACAATTTATATGCTTAGACAAATCTTTTTTATGTAGTTGTAGTGTGCATTTTGCCCAATTTGCAAAACGCTTTGGTTCCAACGCGTTTCGAACATGTGAGCCACCCTGAAACAAATAACGTAATTGACGTTATAGTAGTTACTCAGAAACGAACAAATATTGTTTGATGACGCCTAGCTTGTCCCAAAATAATCGAAGTCGTTTTTGTTAAACGCATATCCTGTTAAATTATTTATACGATGTGAAAAAAATTGTAAATAAAATTTCGTGAACGTAGGACCTCGGTAACCCGTGCCGACTTGTACTGAAACATGTCAGTACTAGTTAAATAAGTATAACGCGCACTATTGCGCTGACTTGTTTGCAAACATTTTGCAGATTGTCAATAAACGGACTATTATCAATCAGTGAACAAATCAGTGTAATTACAGTGTGTCAACTGTCAATTACCCATGCGGTGCTGGCACGGTAAATTACGCTACATGCTTCCGTGAACATGCACTGAAGTAAAATATAGCTGAAATACTGTTCGTAAACGGAACTGAAATCGTCACATGTGTACTGACATTCTAACGGCAACTATTATGTACACTTCCTGCGAGGAAAGGAAGCAGAGCTAAACATATTGAACTGCAACAAAGTAACACAGCAGACAACGATGGCTACCTCACGCAGCACTGTCAGCTAGCTAATGTTGGCTGCAGGCAAAAACAAATGAATGACTATCCGCCAAAGCCGTCCAACTTTTACCGACTTCTGCCGAGTCAGGATAGGGAGTGGTCCGCATTTAAAAGTTAACACGCTCTACGTAGTAGTTCTAAAAACTACGTTTTTAAATAAGTGGCGTAAAACACCAAATAAAAGGCATAAAACTGCTCTGTATTCACACGTTTTGGTAATTTTATTTTATGATATCAATGGAACGACTCTATCAATGAAATTGCAAATCTCACTGTATGCCTATCAAATCCCTGCATAATTGTGTGAAGCTTGGAGGGAGTTACGAAAAAATGCACAAAATACTGAAAACGCATTTGAGCAGCGCTGACACTATAAACGACGATGTGCTTCAATTTACGAAGACAGGTCGGCCTGATTAGCTGGCTGGAATGGACGAAAACTGGCTAATGCAGAGGAAAGTGTGTGCTGGAGCTATTAAGTAAAACGACGCGATAAATGTTTTTCCAAGGCAACTCATTCGACATCTTCGTATGATGACAGAAGACTCGTCTTCTGATTCTAATGAACATGTCAAGCATTTACAAGAAGATTTTTCCAACTCTGTTCTAAAACATACATCTCGAAATGGTAAAACTCCTATACGTAAAAATTTCATTACACCGAAGTTAGGAGCAATAGACAGGTGCTAGTTAAGTATGAAAATTCAGTGTTTATGCTTGAAGCTACATTTATGCACCTGGACATAATATTGATGAGTCTATTATAAGTAAGTTATCGATTCAAAGGATTCGTACATAATAGCGAAAAGAGCGTACGGAAACCATAAAAGCTAATTTTCAAAACTAGGTACCAGACGTTTTAATTGTTCACTGGGCAAACTGTTGCCTGATTTTCATGACTGGAAATAAAAAGAGGATTGTCTTCCAATAGTTACTTCATATGTGGATTAAGAAAACTTATTGCTGTGCCAAGGCTGGAAATCACTTCAGGATGCCAACAGGTGCAAGCTGTTTCTAACGAAGTCATAGTATGACATTTCTAATTTTCTGTTTAGATCACTATTTTGTCTTTCTATTTCTCTTATTTTAGAAAAATACATTTACGAGTGAGATGCAAGTCATTCTTCGATCGTCTAAAATTAATGACAGCTTTTCCCTACTAGTGCTCTACTATGTGTCCAAATAAAGCTGTTTTCAGGAAACCAGAAAGAAGTTTCCAACGCTGAGGGCAGTAAACGATGCAGCTAAAGAGCAGTCAATATGATGCCAGAAGAGTGCTTAATTTTAAAATTTTAGATTCAGGAAGCCCGAACGCATCTCCTCAACAATAACCACCCCCCCCCCCCCCTCCCCTCATCAGCACACAACGATCACAAGTTCCGAGTTTTGAAAACTTCTGAAAAAATTTGCAATACGAAATCATATTTTAAAGAAGACTGTTCTGAATTTCAGGTTTTTTGAACATAATTGCTTATAATCAAAGTAAAATATCACAAGATTTTGTCACTTCGCTGCCTATTTCTGATCGGTATATCGACCGAAGTCGGTAGCCTTCGTGAATACGAGATCGTGCTTCCAGTTGCTACCAGTCCCTACGTTCAACCAGTTACACTGTAGCTGCTCGGTTAACGTGTCTCCAGTATTAATTAATAAAACATTTAGCGATGAATCATAGTGAAGATATTTCGTGACATCACGTTGGTCGCCCATTGTCACATTCACCGGTGCCGGCGCAGCGCTGATTTACATTGGCCACATTGCGATTTAATACACGTGTGCTATTTTAAATCTCCGGTGTGCACTTGTTCCGTCGCGTTCCAAATAAATTTCCAGGGAGGAGCCAGTCGGAATTAAGCCCTGTACAAAACTTTCATCGTTTAATCACACTTGAGAAGGAACAAAAGCAGTTTTTGTTACGAGGCGTACAATAACACCGGAACATTTATCCTGCCAGTAGAAAGCCAACTATGAAACGAAAATTTATAAAATATTTATTACATGTTAAACAATAAAACAGTAAAAAATATGCCTATTCATGGTTCACTTATCAAATAAACATTAAATTTTAGAATCCTTCTACACTCACTTTAGATTTTTGAGTCTCATGCATGGCATCGAGTCAGAATGTGTTTCCATAATTAAATTGCAATAATATTTGTCATGTGAGTTATTAAGGTCAAACAGCAAAAAATTTGAGGTTATATGTATTTAGTTATGACATATGTTACGTACGTTAAATTTCGCGAAAAAAATGCTAATTACGTCTTGGCACATCCTAATGGAAACATCCAGCAAGCAAAAAGGGCCCTCGAATGATAATACCGAAGTCTGGACCACAAACTAAACCAAAGACCGCACTGCGCCGCTCGCTTCTGACCAACGAGAGTGAATGGAATTTATGTGTATTTTCGGTCGGTCAGTGGTGTGTGGTTTGGTCCGGTGGTCAGCATCATCTGGTCGTGTCGTCTGCAAGCGCTTTAGTGATCGAAACAGATTATTACACCAAACTGAAAGTAAGCCCATAAGGCCGTCAATCCAATTACCATTAAAATATATTTTTTCATATTTTAACAAAACAACAAAACAACACGAAAACACACACAGCCAATTGAGAATAAATAAAAATACAAACCAGTAACCACTACCCAAACTTCCATCTTTCAGCGCTCTAGTATGTACTCACTAATCTCGCTCAGTAAGCAGTATCGGAATGGTATGATATCGTACAGCGTGATTTTATCATAACTGCATTTATTCTAAAAATAATATGAAAATCGCTTATTTGTAGCTTCTTAGATAAGATTGAAACTCTAGTTTGCATCAAGTGAAGTACCGTAGAAATTCAGAAATTTATCAGTAATTTGTGGTTCAGCTTCCCATGAAGGCCGATACCTCCGCATCGTAAATAGTTTAGGTAACAGATACCTACTTCCTCTCTTTTAGTTAATATACCCTAAAAATCACAGCATCAGCGAACACAACAACAAACAAAACATCTAAACCTGCAACCTCAGCAGCTGCATTCGGAATAAAACACTTCTTTGATGTACACAAGAAAAAGACAGAAATGGACGCAATGTGCTACAATGAAGACTATGCATCGTTGTACTTAAGTTTTTAGAATTGACTACCACTTGTCAAACGTCGGTCGAAATCATTGCTTATTATCTTTCACACCTACAAAACAGTAAATCATAATCATAAATCTCTCTTTAGTTCCTTAAGAGAGAAATAAAAACATTGTGTTAGGCATTGCATGGGGTGGTAGCTTCGGCTAGCAATGTTTGAACACGCCATGACATCGATACGTGCTACACTTGTATTTATGTCTTGAAGCCATTGATATTGGAGAGAGAGAGAGAGAGAGAGAGAGAGAGAGAGAGAGAGAGAGAGTATATGTATAAAACTTAATACGTGTTATATAATTAAAATATCAGAGATGGCATTAGTAATATGGTTAAGCATAAAAAAATAGTTGCCCAAATTCCCAATTTCCCCATTGCCGAAATTCTTTTCCCCAGAAAATTTCCCAAGGTTTTCGTTTCCTCAAACATTCCCCTAAAAAAATTGTATTTTTCCCCAAAATGGCGAAAAAAGTCATAGTCTGAAGACACTGGGGGAGGGGGAGAAGTTCGACCTCCAGATACTGTTGACAGCACATATTTCTAAGCAAATTGTGGCTTTGAGTTTATACGATGTGGTAAAAGTCAATACTTTCTCTCTGTTTTATTAGCAATTCTTGACTAGTATTATGAGTTCAAACGTTGATTTCGATCCTGTTTCGGATTGTACTTGCTATACCATCTCGTTTATTATGACGAGCCTGTTCTTTGATAAAACGAATCTCACAGAGCAGTGTATCAGCGACTCTAGGGGAAACGCCGCTGACCCGCACATAAGAGATATCACGTCAAAATGCTGAATTCGCTTCCTGTCTGTCAGAGGCAAGCGGAACTTGCACATACACAAGGCATATGCTTTCTCTCGACCAGAATACAGAATAAGATGTTCAGCTAACATGTCAGTTTTAAAGTACCGTAAAATTAGGTAAACAGGAACAGTAGAGTAAATAGAAACGGAAACCTCAAAAAAGTTGTATGTTAGCATATAAGAAGACCGATGGCAGTACTATTCCAAAATTTGTTTGTCTAGGTTGGCAGTAAATCTAACAGGAAAATTATGAATTTTAAAGTTGGCTACACTGTTGGTTAATATTTTGTTCACTCTGTGACATCGGATGTGGTGCTGAATTTGCCTACTTAGAACTTCACTTGTCAGTACCATACTAAAGTGTGTTGCTTTAATTTAAGTGCATGGTATTCAAATTTGCAATCCCCTTTCATTAATCACAGATTTAAAGTATACATTAATCTGACTTATGTTTCGGCTAAATGAAATTATAGGGTTGAGTTTTCGTAATTTCTGGAGAGAATAGAAATATTAATTTTCAGTGTTTCTTCAGAAGAAAACCGAGAATTTGATGGTAATGAAGAACCCATGAAAAATTTTCATTTTTTTTCTCTCACAGTTTTACGGTAATAGATAAGTAAAGGTTAGTACTGTAGCCTATTCAGCAACTAAAATGATTTTTTTAATTGATACTTTTCATTGCCTACCCCTCCAAGGAGAGCGAGCAGCTGCAATACAGATAGACTGGAGAGTAAGGCACTTCTCAGTCAAAATAACAGGCGAACTGGCAGTGAGGAAGAGGATAGCTATCGGGGAATATCTGGAAGGGAACTTCCAGTTCCACTTGCCTTATAACAATGTGAAAGCTCACAAAAGCTTGGTCAGGTTCGGGGGATGAGAAATACGTTTATCTTAATTCTGGGACAAGATGTACCACACAGATATATATAGTAGGTATGTGGGAGGAAGTTTCCAGTCCCACCATTCGTCTGCCATCCAAGGGAAATCACCCGAAGCCTTTGTCGGAGCTGCGGGGTTTGAGTTCTTAAGATATCTTTCTAACTCTTTCACTTTTTTTCAGATTTCTTTCCAATCCGGAGGGGGGAAGGCGGATCCATAAAGAACGTAGTGTTCGTTGGTGCGTTACATTAACTTAAGTTATATTGTTGGGACACACTTTGTTTATTGTGTGGTGATTTTTCCAATTTTCTATTTTCTCTTTCTATATTGCTAACGTTTGTTGACTGTACTTTATCTAAATTTTGCTATCACTCACACGATTTGTAAGTTGCCTCTGGGAGGATGGTATGATCCTTTCTAGTGCTGCTGCTCTTCTGTTTTATTGTCCTGTGAGTGCTCTTTTAAGGTTTACTATTATGACTTCTTCTACATCCGTTGCATTTTTAGTTGCTGTTACTGGTGTATCGGTATTTCTTGTACAATTTGTAATTACTTTGAGTGGCTAGGGAAATAATGAAATATTACAGTACTGAAATATAACGCTTGCTTTTATATAAAATAACTCGTGACAGCAGATGGACTGCGAGAAGTAATTTTGTGTGATTTTCAATAACTTACACCTCAAAACTACTTAATAAACACTATCTATTTGTCGTTCTGTTATAGCTTTCTCCGTGAAACAATAAATGTTTGTGCAATGCTATTCAGTTTGAGTGGTTTACCTAAGGGCTGTTACCAAGTTGTCCATCAAATAGTTTACATAACGAAATCTTCTACAATCAACGTGTTACACTTTTGTTTAATTACATGTGAGCTGTATCTCGAAAGTGGCAACGTTTTAACACTTCATTAGCTTTACTTCTAGTGCTACTTCAGTAACTGTCAATTTCACACACACGTATAAACATTGACATATGAGGATCCCAGTATTTCTTGTTATTGTTAAGTTCCGTCAAAGACGTGAGAGATGTCAAAGAAGACGTTGCCTCCTCGCTGATGCTGCACAAAGCCTCCGACCACTGCTAAAGCAAGACGAAATAGACGATCTTGATAACAGCATACTTGCAAGGTAACATGAGTTTAAATTTTTGGCTGTTGAAGTTGTGCGCTGGGAGCTCATCGTTCAACAGACAAGACATGCTAAAAGTCTCAACAATTATGGACGGCTGCTAGGATAGGAATTGTATGTCCAATTAGCGCTAATGCAGTCAGCAAAACACACCCGTTACAAGTTCGCTTTATCAGAGCGTCCAATCGTCATTTTGTTCCAAACACACCATACGCAATAAGCGCGAATGGTCCATACGAAGTGCAAGCTTCTCTTAGTTTCGACTTTAGGCTATTTCTTAAAAATTTAGTCCATCTAAGCGCTGGTCAACAGATCACAGTTCGATACATTTCAGTATCTAATTACCGAAGTTCACAATTCTTATCAGGAATTTTCACTTATTAAACTTCCACGTACGATACAGTTGTTACCCATAATTGCTTCATTTCAGTAAACTTCGGGTTTAACTCAGCAGTAATCCGTATTTTACTAATAATGGGGTGTACAGAGCTGCTATTCCACAGCCTCCACAGCGTGTTCATCTAGCCAGTGCATCGAAAAGGGTCTCTACGGAATCACATCACAAACTAGGTCACAGTGCAAGCTCAAATTCGTTCCCAAAATGTCTCACAGGCAAATACTATGTCCACACAGTGCGACAACACTCGCGCACGTCCTCCTCCAGACACGGCACCTTACATTCTACTATTTGATCATCAAAATCCCCTCAATCTCGACATTTTAGGTAGATTAAATACATCCCAGTCTGGACCATGACATTACCTTACATAGAGAAAAATATTTTCAGACCATATTATTATTACAATATAGAAAATATTTTACACGAGTCAAAAACAGAAGAGAAGACTCTACAGCTTCTACAAGACGCACAGGAACATCAGAAACGATATTTTACACAAAAATTTGGAAAATGAACAAAGGATTGCACATGTTAATAAAAATATGTTCCAAAGTTACAGACTTTTAACAAATACGGCTAATTGCTCGACGTCGAGAACTAATATTTCCCTCTTATCTCTTTAAAGTTTTCGTGCTTCTAATAACACTTCAATGCCATCTTCGTTGCTCGAAGGAAAGCTATATTCCAATTGTTCTAATAACACTGGCTTATGCTCACAGTTCACACTTAACTTGTAATACCTATGTCATCTGTGACATTAAAATAATACAGTCCATTGTCTTAAAATAATTGTATTTCAATCTTCGGAGAAATATGGTATTAAAAAGGAGACCTTGTTTTGCGAACTTACATCATTTGCTACCGAAAGATACGCTTCTACGATAGGCGTTCAATAAGTGATGCAATACGTTTTTTATCTCGACCAATTTCGGTTGAAAAAATACGGAAGTTGCTATGGGACGGCGTGGAATATTCCCGCATCAACTACTATGTTTTCATTAACTTCCGATAGGTGGGGCTACTAGCCTTCAAAATGGCGTCTGCGAACAGAGGTGCGGTCCAAGCAGAGAAATGTCGTTTGTTGTGACGGAAAACGAGAGCATCACAAATATTCATACGCACTTTCAAACACCTAGCTGCACAGCTTGTAATGGTACTTGAATTACGTAACCATTGTGGCACCTCACCTCAACCTCTCGATACCAGCAATATGCTACTGTGTTTCTGTAGAATAGTTAACATATTTCTGTGACAACATGCAGATTTGATTTCATTAATGTAGGGGTACTTTGATACATCGGTATGTTTATATTGCAATGATATTATTCTTATGTGTATTGTTTCTTTTGTCACTATGATCATTGTCGTACTTGTAACTCTGATTTTTGGGCACGTAAGCGGTTATTAGAGAGTCAAGTCTTGGTCGTCAGGTTGAAAAGACGCAAATTGTCGTCAGTTTATGTAATGTGAACTTTAACAGTGAGGAAGATATTTTCAAATATGTTTTATATTGTGAAGTGATACTGCAACAAAAATAATAAAAAAAGAAGTGTAATTTAAATTCGGAGTGCTGATTACTTTTTTTACATCATCATCGTGCTAACTTGCAAAAGTTCCATCTTCAATAATGGTTTATGAAACACATCTATAAAGCTTTTGAATATCGCAGAATAACACCTAGGGCTCTTTGCATCCGAGCTTGGAGTCATCACCATCTAGATTTTCGACGATTGAGTCATGAGTTCACAACGAGACCAGCGTGGGAAACACGAAAAGACGAGTTCCTGGTTTATCCATTATTTCATGAAATGACTTTATTAACCGTGCTCTAATGACGCCTTGTAAGTAGGCTGTTTAGGTTTTCTTATTGGTAACGCCACGTAGCGCTCTGTATGAAAATCACTGGCTGTGCTGTGTGCAGTCTGTGGATTGTTTGCATTGTTGTCTGCCATTGTAGCGTTGGGCAGTTGGCTGTTAACAGCGCGTAGCGTTGTACAGTTGGAGGTGAGCCGCCAGCAGTGGTGGATGTGGGAAAGTGAGATGGCGGATTTTTTGAGAGCGGATGATCTGGACGCGTGTCCATCAGAAACAGTACATTTGTAAGAATGGATGTTTTGAACTGCTATATACAGGGTGTTACAAAAAGGTACGGCCAAACTTTCAGAAAACATTCCTCACACACAAATAAAGAAAAGATGTTATGTGGACATGTGTCCGGAAACGCTTAATTTCCATGTTAGAGCTCATTTTAGTTTCGTCCACCTACGCCCAATGGAGCACGTTATCATGATTTCATACGGGATACTCTACCTGTGCTGCTAGAACATGTGCCTTTACAAGTACGACACAACATGTGGTTCATGCTCGATGGAGCTCCCGCACATTTCAGTCGAAGTGTTCGTACGCTTCTCAACAACACATTCGGTGACCGATGGATTGGTAGAGGCGGACCAATTCCATGGCCTCCACGCTCTCCTAATCTCAGGCCTCTTGACTTTCATTTATGGGGGCATTTGAAAGCTCTTGTCTACGCAACCCCGGTACCAAATGTAGAGACTCTTCGTGCTCGTATTGTGGACGGCTGTGATACAATACGCCATTCTCCAGGGCTCCATCAGCGCATCAGGGATTCCATGTGACGGAGGGTGGATGCATGTATCCTCGCTAACGGAGGACAGTTTGAACATTTCCTGTAACAAAGTGTTTGAAGTGACGCTGGTACGTTCTGTTGCTGTGTGTTTCCATTCCATGATTAATGTTATTTGAAGAGAAGTAATAAAATGAGCTCTAACATGGAAAGTAAGCGTTTCCGGACACATGTCCACATTTTCTTTCTTTGTGTGTGAGGAATGTTACCTGAAAGTTTGGCCGTACGTTTTCTAACACCCTGCATATTATGACTTTTGAACACTATTAAGGTAAATACCTTGTTTGTTCTGTATGAAAATCTTTCATTTCCTAAGTATGCCTATCAGTAGTTAGTGCCTGCAGTAGTTAGAATCTTTTATTTAGCAGGCAGTATTGGCGCTCGCTGTATTGCAGTAGTTCGAGTAACGAAGATTTTTGGGAGGTAAGAATTCATGAAAGGTATAGGTTATTGTTAGTCAGGGCCATTCTTTTGTAGGGATTTTTGAAAGTCAGATTGCGTTGCGCTAAAAATATTGTGTATCAGTTTAAGCACAGCCTTGTATAATTTTTCTAAGGGGACGTTTCATATGTCGACCCTTAGTCGAGGATACCTCACTGGAATCTTCTGATTTTTTCTTGTAGTTTGTGTAATTAGTGTAGCTATTGTTTATTGCTAGCGCGCAATTATAGAGAGAATTTCCTTTGTAGTTGTAGTTTTTCATTGTTGTACAGTAAAACACTTGTGGCATGCATGTAGATTTGCACCAAGTATTTCGCAGCAGCGATTGCAATTAACTAGATATTATTTTCAGTGCTATGTTAATGTGTTTTCTTATTTGCTCTTCAAATTGTGCTTTTCTGTGTTGTCGTGTGAAATATTTTGACAATAATGGCGTGTGAGAAACGTAATACTAGGCACCAAAGTAGACAGAAATGACAGTGAAGACGAAAGCAGTGTGTTACCGCCACTGTGTGATGAATTAACTAATGTTCAAATTAGTAATTTGGTAATTATGCATAGGGAAATGGAGCGGGCGGGAAATAATGGTGTAGACAGTGAAACAAGCTGTGAACAGGGAAGCATTATTGATCGATCGGTCGGCAACAGCTCGCCTCAGGAATCCGAAATGACAGAACACAATATTGCAAATACTGTAGACTCAGGTTTTGGGTCCACACCATTTTCTCAAATAAGTCAAGACACATTTTCTGCTCGTCAAAATGTGAATGTAGCCGGTTCAAATGCACTGCCGAAAAGCAGAGAGGAACAGATTCCAGACACTAATACATTATTATTGCAATTAATGCAACAAATGAAACAAAATGAGAGACAAACACAGCAAAAGTTAGACACAATGGAACAAAATCTTAGGAAGTTAGACACCACGCTTGAACAAACACGTGAAGATTTAACTACTGAGTTACATAAAATCGAATCGAATTGTCAAAAAGTCTGTAATGACGTAAAAACACAAATTTGTGAGCATTTCAAACCAATTTTTTCGCGTCATGAAAATGCATTACAGAATAACGAAGCAGCCATAAAGGAACTGCAAACTATTGTTCATGAAAATCACGACACCTTGCAAGCTAAAATGACTCAGTTGCATCTACCGATTCGGTTATGCAACTTGCAAAAACTTAGGAAAACTTAAAGGACACAGTGAATAGTCTGAAAATTGGTTCAGAAAGACACTTGGAGGAAATTAGATCATTATCAGAGAAAGTAGTTGAACTTTCGGATCAGCTAAATAATTTATCTACGAAGGTAGATCGTAATCTGAATGACACAAAACCGGTAGTCTTTAATGACACAGAAGAGTACGGACAAATTAGGAAATTCAGACAAAATCAGAATCAAATTAATACGCAACACCAAAGAGAAATCCGGGAAGTACAGGATCAGCTGACACAGGTAATACAACAATTACGTATTTCAGAGGACACTCGCGCTCCAATACGGGAAGAGGGACATAGAAATACGGAACAGCCACAAAATAATAACACGGGATACTTCGGAAATTATGAAAGAAATTGGCAAGGTACACCGAATTTTGAGATGGAACCACCGAAACAAAGTAACAATGACCGATATGCGACTCGCCGACATGATGATTTTGACTATAAGCTGTTTATTAGTACACGTAAATTCAAAACATTTAAGAATTCTGGCAACGACATTCATCCACAAGCGTGGCTTCATCAATTCTCTCATTGTTTCCCTCCCAACTGGTCATTAGAGCACAGATTAGAATTTATGTGTGGCTATTTAGAGAATGAAACAGCTGAAAGAATGCGATCGGTCATTCACGACTGCCACAGTGAAGGAGAATTTTATCATGCCTTCCTCTCAGCATATTGGTCTCAAGCTACACAAGACCGAGTAAAACATAGCATCATAATGATGAAACATTTAGAACAATCTGAATTTTCCAGTCTTGTGAAATATTTTGAAGACATGTTGCACAAGAATCAGTACCTTTCAAACCCATACAGCCCCTCAGAACTCATCCGCATTTGCTTAATCAAATTACCTGAACATTACGACATATTATTTTGGCAGGACGTTGCAAAGACGACATTGAAGCTTTTCAGGGACTCTTACAAGAACTGGAAATTGACACTGACAATTGCGGAATGCGAAAACAGGAGCACAACAATACAGGTCACATCCGTCACAATATTGCAATGCAAGAAATAATTGCTGGACATGACAAGGCTATTCTTACAACGTAAATCGTGACCAAAACAGACACCACCCGTATGACAATCGTTGGCAGAATAATAGTTACAGAGAAAGATCACATTTCCGTAGTAATGAATATGACAGAGACAATCATAGAAACAGAAAATATGGCAACCAGAACTATTATCATCACGGGAGATAGAATAACTTGAGACGCAACGTCCACCATGCAGTGATAATTCAGGGAGAAATTCTCCACCACTTAACCGACAAGAAAGAAACTACAGGAACTACCGACATGACAACAGAGGATATAATCATAACGGCAGACCTGAATTTCATCAGAACTGGCGGGATTCAGACAGGGCTGGGCCCTCTTGACAAGGTGAATTTGTAGGTCTCCTAATCCTAATAACGACGTGCGCCAACAAAGAGACAGACAATGACTCGCACCGCAGGCAGCCACGTGCGCTGGCTGGGCTTGAGGAAAATAACATAGACGCTAACCTTGAGAAAAATTTTAGTATTCCTTACCGACGTATACAACCTGATAATTGCTTCGAAGTTGGAACTCTGCACACTAGAAAGGGTAAAGGATTGCACCACATTTCACATGTAAAACCGTTTATTGAAAGATAATCTGCTTTTTTAACTTTGTCTTTGCCATAAAACTCTTAACTTCACATTTCTAGTATGCTTTGTCAGACATGGAAACTGTTAACATGCAACAATGTTTGAAGTTAAATATCCAGTCAAGAAACAAGAGAACTTATTTGAACAGAAATTATGAATGCATTGTTATAGTGAACAGACAACACAATGTTATTGTGTGTGTACATTCTTGCTTGTTAGTTGCACGATTACGTAACGACTATAAGACCCACATACTTAGAACATATACCAGTACTGCTAATGAGATTTTAATGCAACATTTTGGTTTACTTGCAATACATTCTGGATTTAAAGTACTTTCTGAGAGATATCAGATGACACAGTGGTTAGTTTATTTGACAGCTACATGATTATATCACGACGCTACTAATGAGTGACACAATTTATATTATTGCTTTGTCGCTGTATCTGTTTTATATCTGCACAGTTTTTCAGTATTATTCTGGAAAGAAAAACATGTTTTAGTAGTAACTTTTGTGATATAGCTACAATGAGACAGCCTTTTTCGTAGCACAACAATACGTTACATTATAGTTTCAACCTGCCACATAATATAACTTTGTTGTTGCCCGAAAATGCAGTATTTAGCAGCGTGAGCAACACCACAATCATAATTAAGTCTTGACCTTTGTTGCGGTAAGGTTGTTAGAAGCTGGAAGTCTGTCAGCAGACCCGACACACTCGTCCACCAGTTTGGGGTATGCAGAGGTATAGACTTTCTTGTCCACCCAACAGCCCTGATTAAAACCAGCATGCTTTCAGAAAGAAAACGTATTGCTTTACTTATAAAGCGCCGCTCGTACTTCTTCTAGAGAGCCATCTTATTTTTTAATCACCTCAAAACTTTACTACCAGACGCTTTTCATAACAATGCGTGCGACGTAATCCATTGCTTGCCACTGACGAGCCCCGTCAGAAAATTGCGAGAAACCAGTATCAATGAACGCCTGCTAAGAACGTTTCTCGGTCTAGACAGATTCGCAGCAGAAAACGCAGACTGATTCTCAGGCGGTGTAATCCCCCAGCGGCAGTTTGCTGAAGAGGAACGTCTCGTGGACACCTGGACTGAGCCCTACAGCGGCCAGGGCGCGCTCTGCGGGGATTACCGTGGTGGCTCCAGTACTGCACTCGGTGCGGTGGTCGCACCTGGAGCGTATTCGCGCCGCAACCGAGATTCCCACGGCGCTCCAGTAAAACGCTTTTTGTGCTCTTCCGCGTGTGCAGCACTCTTTCTACTCGTCTCTCTGGCTTACAGGTAGCTCTTTACAATTACTACCTTCAGTTTTGTGATTATTTTGTTTCGACTGCATAAATTCTGTGATATAATCTCTTCGCCCTCGGGTGAAGAATGACTACAGATGCCGCCCAAAACTTCCATGTCATCACTTCAGTTCAGTTCCTAATGTGAATTTCCTCGTCATCCTACTGTGTATTTAAAAGATGATAAATTATCGCACAGAAACCGTCGTATGTAAAAAGTACTATTTGCTGGCGAATTCTTCTGCTGATTGAAGTTGTTTAGACTGTTGTGCACTGTTATAAAGGTATAAGTTTCCAAAATTTAGCCACAAGCAATACGGAAAATGAACATGTTTACGGAACATGCTGTCGGTAGGGTTTTGAAACCAGGTAAAGTTCAATCACAAGCGAAATAAGTCACATTAGCATCTATATTACAACCAGAAAAATTATAATCTGAAGATAGAAACGCTTTTATTTGCTTAAAAGTAAAAACGACATAAAATATCTTCTGTTCCATGGGTAGTGAGAAGAGTGGAACTAAAACTATTAATAGAGGTGTGAGACAAAGGTTTAGCTTATGGGCCACAATTTTTAGTATCTATATTGACATTAGAGGACAAGAGGAAACGAAGGTCAGTTGCGGTATTAAAACAGGACCAGACAAATGGATCAGCACTATGATGTTAGCTGAAGATGAAATAATTTTACAACACAGTGAAAACGACATGAAAACTAGAAAAAATTGTCTACACCAATACGCAAGTGTTATGTAAGGGTTAAAAAGGTTCCGTTCGAAGGCTGTACAGTACAGAATGGGTATGTCAATATAGCAAAATCGCCATAAAGCTTGACGTAATCATCCCACCGTTGCAAAAGGTTGGTGGCACGCGTTTAGTGAAACACCGTGGCCTGCTGCATGAAGAGGTTTGTAATTGTCTCTTGCACGTCCTCATCTGACTGGACTCATAGACCGTCAAGCCATCTTATAGAGGACCGGGGGTGTGATAACGGCAAGGGGAGAGACCAGGACTATAGGGCAGGAGCCTGAGAGCCTCCTGCTTGAGTTGGCGTAACTTTTGTGGCCTCCCAGATCGCTCATCTGACTGGACTCATAGACCGTCAAGCCATCTTATAGAGGACCGGGGGTGTGATAACGGCAAGGGGAGAGACCAGGACTATAGGGCAGGAGCCTGAGAGCCTCCTGCTTGAGTTGGCGTAACTTTTGTGGCCTCCCAGATCGCTCGGCGCCAGCACAGAATTTGGGGCACCATTCCACAACGATGGTTTTCGGCAGACATGCTGCTCCACACCCATTTTTCGTGGTCCGGTGGATGTCTACTCATTTCAGCTGGTGTTTGTCCTTCGGCAACCAAGAAAAGAATAACAGCACATTCGACGTATTTAGTAATAACTTCGCCACATTTCACGTTTTCACTTTTTCCACACTCACACTGGAAAGGCATGAATGCCACCTAATACATTGCCTACATGTCGGTGCTTATATAATTGCATCGGAGTTCCGCTATGATGCCTAGAAGCTGCAGCCACACCCTAAAATGGAAACTCTTTGATCTCCCCTTTAAATGCTTCATTTCTCACAGCAAGATTACTATTATGACGGTACCTGTCAAAATACTGGTAAATATTCGGATTTTTCAAATAAGTTTCTTAATTTAGATGCCTTTAAAACCTACAAGCTTGAAAATGTCTTACAGAATAAATGAAATGATTGTCATAGGATGTGTCATACAACACATAGAACCCTATGCTAGAAAGTCTGAAAAGAATCAAAAATAAAATTTTATAATGTAATGGTTACAGCCGCTTTCACATACGGTTCAGCGTTGTCGACAATATATAGTAGCAAGACAGGGCACTGAAATTAAATTTCTGAGTCAAATGAAAGCTTGCAGTCTGTGGAATACAATAAGATACGAAGGCGTCACAATTGAGATGGGAATTTATTTAACTGATGAATTAACAACACAAATAGAATAAAATGGTTGGCATATACCGATAGGATACCACAGGAAAATAAAAACACAAATATTTAAATACGAACAAAACTGAAAATAAGAGTGCGGACGACTACAGAAGAGATGATACAGATCTGAACAGGCGAGGAGCCTGCTGCTTTAGGTCTCCTGTTGTATCTACATCTACATCTACATTTATACTCCGCAAGCCAGCCAACAGTGTGTGGCGGAGGGCACTCTACGTGCCACTGTCATTATCTCCCTTTCCTGTTCCATTCGCGTATCGTTCGCGTATCGTTCGCGGGAAGAACGACTGCCGGAAAGCCTCCGTGCGCGCTCGAATCTCTCTAATCTTACATTTGTGATCCCCTCAGGAGGTATAAGTATGGGGAAGCAATATATTCGATACCTCATCCAGAAACGCACCCTCTCGAAACCTGGACAGCAAGCTGCACTGCGATGCAGAGCGCCTCTCTTGCAGAGTCTGCCACTTGAGTTTGCTAAACATCTCCGTAACGCTGTCACGCTTACCAAATAACCCTATGACGAAACGCGCCGCTCTTCTATGGATCTTCTCTATCTCCTCTGTCAACCCGACCTGGTACGGATCCCACACTGATGAGCAATACTCAAATATAGGTCGAACGCGTGTTTTGGAAGCCACCTCCTTTGTTGATGGACTACATTTTCTAACGACTCTCCCAATGCATCTCAACCTGGCACCCGCCTTACTAGCAATTAATTTGGACTTGGTAATCGCTAGACTCTTGTCTGTCCTTTTAGCTGCGCGGATTGCCAACGAAGGGGCCAGGTTTAGATTACTGTGTTCGTGTCGTCAAATCTGACTTTCCACTACAGCTGGCTGAATGAGCACCTACCGAAAAGTAGAAGAAAAAAAAGGGAAGAAAAACTAGACATCAAACACATGGCTGTCAGCAACCTCGAATCTTTTCTTTGAGGTCTTACATAGCTCTGCAATCATCTTACTTCTGTCGATTACAAAAACGCCTGGAAGAGTCCTTGAGGACCACAGAAGAGCTGTGTTTCTTCTCTCAAGAAGCGTTATGGAGTTCAGATCTGCATACCTTTCTCGCCAGTTAATGGGGTGAACGTCTTGACCTGCGACAAATCCATCCAGCACAGAATATCCTCGTGAACGAGAATTGTAGCTCCAATACAATTAATTGCATTTCGTTTGACGCACGTGCTTGTTTGATGCAGATTTATATAAGGGTGTATTCATACTGCGTGCCGTCCGGCTTGTGATGCGCCGGGATATCCAACCCACTGTTTGCCACTGCTTGTGCTGACATCGGCGGGCTGGCCGCAACTGCATCATGAGAACAGGCCAGCGCCGTGCCAGCGACATCTACATTCATGCTCATAAATTAAGGAAAATTGCAAAATGTGGTGCCACATAACGTGGCACTACACAAAATTGGCGCTAATAGCATAGGCACATAGGGAACACACGACACAGATACGTAAGTCCATGGTACTGGTGATAAGTTGAGAAAAGAGTCCCGAAACACATGTGCTACAAAACGCCACTGTTTCCTGCGCATGTACCCCGACATCAATGTGGGATATGATCAGCCTGCACATGTACACAGGCCGCACAACGGGTTGGTATACTCTGGATCACGTGTTCGAGCAGCTGCTGGGGTATAGCCTCACTTTCTTGCACCAGTGCCTGTCGGAGCTCCTGTAGTGTCGTAGGAGTTTGAAGACTTGTAGCGATACGTCGACCGAGAGCATACCAGACGTGCTCGATGGGGTTTAGGTCTGGAGAACAGGCAAGCCACTCCATTCGCCTGATATCTTCTGTTTCAAGGTATTCCTCCACGATGGTAGCTCGGTGGGGCTGTGCGTTATCATCCATCAGGAGGAATGTGGGACCCACGGCACCCCTGAAAAGGGCGGACATACTGGTGCAGAATGACGTCCAGATACACCTGACCTGTTACAGTTCCTCTATCGCAGACATCCAGGCATGTATGTGCACCAATCATAATTCCACCCCGCACCATCAAACCACGACCTCCATACAGGTCCCTTTCAAGGACATCAAGGGGTTGGTATCTGGCCTGTTTCACGGCAGATAAAAACCCGGCAAGAATCGCTCTTCAGACTATATCTGGACTCGTCAGTGAACATAACCTGGGACCACTGTTCCAATGACCATGTACTGTGTCCTTGACACCAGGTTTTACGGGCTCTCCTGTAAGCAGGGGTCAGTGGAATGCACCTTGCGTGTCTGTTCAGTCGTCTGTAGACTGTGTGTTTGGAGACAACTGTTCCAGTGGCTGTGGCAAGGTTCCGAACAAGGCTACCTGCAGCACTCCGTGGCCGTCTGCGGGCACTGATGCTGAGATTTTCTTGTGGTGTTGTACACTGTGAAAGTCCCGTATTGTAGCTCCTTGATACGTTTCCTGTCTGCTGGAATCTTTGCCATAATCTTGAGATCACACTTTGTGGCATACGGAGGGCCAGTGCTACGACCTGCTGTGTTTGACCAGCCTCCAGTCGCCGTAGTATTCTACTCCACATAACGTCATCAGTATGTGTTGTTTGAGTCATTTTCAACACACCGTCACCATTAGCACCTCTGAAAACGTCTGAACACCCACTCGCTACACCGTACTCTGACATGCACCAACACACCTCTGCGTATGCGGACTGCTGCCAGCACCACCGTGCATCGACCGCAGGTCAAATGCATCGCATGGTCATACCCCGAGGTGATTTAAACCCGCAATCCGCCCACCAGAGCGTTGTTTCACCATGTATCAGCATTAGCCTTAATTTATGAGCATGAGTGTAGAATGTTAGATACACTGACGAGCCAAAACATTACGATCACCTACTTAACAGGTGGTTTCTCCGTCTTTGGAACGAAATACATCAGTGATTTCGTGTATCAGGTATCCAACAGTTCTTGGTAGGTTTCTGGAGGAATGTGGCACTAAATGTCTACGCACAGTTTATGTAATTTGCATAATTAACTGGCCACTGATTTTCGTACGCGGTGATGGCACCCAACAGCGTCCCAGATGAGTTTCTATTAGGCGAATTTTGTGGCCTACACATCAACGTCAGATGACTGTAATGCTTCTCAAACCATTGTAACGCGGTTCTGGCTCCGAGGCACACATAATTATACCGATGAAATATGACTTTGCCGTCGGTGAAGGCATCAATCATGAAGGGATGTAGGTTGTTCGCAATTACCAGCGTGTCTTCCATTACTAGCATAGGTCGTCCATACAAGCGCAGGAGAATGTTTCCCAAAGCATAATACTGCTCCCACCTCCCTGCGTCCGTGGCTCACTACACGTTTCGCGTCGCTAATCACCTCGATGACGGAGTTTCCAGCGACATAATGTAGCAGACATGTGATTCACCTGAAGAACTGACACGATTCCTTTGATCGACTGTCGAATCCCAATGGTCCAGTGCCCACTGCAGTCGTAATTGACAATGTCGTGGGGTCAACATATGTACACATAGGGGTGGATTAAAGTGGAACTCCATGTATCAACAATGTACCAACGGTATGCTCCAAAACACTTTCGCGTGCACCAGCATTTTATTTTAGCAGAGATGCCACAGATCATCATCTATACGACTGTACTGAGCAGACAACCCTCCAAATCACACGTTCTGTGAAGAGTCGTACACGTCCAACTATTTAGCGCCTAATGGTAGTTTGGGGTAGGTGTTCATGACAATAGCACGTGAGCATTCGATCAGGTGCACCGTTTTCGAGATACTCGTTCACAGGTTCTGCATAATAATAATCTAGCCGGGGACCGGTGCAAGCCGCTGTGTTATGCTTCAGCTTCTGCAGTACACATTTCAGAAGACTCCAGTATGCCTTTATCGGAAGTGTCACTGCACAATTTTTTTAAGAAAAGAAAGAAAATGTGGGGAAAAATTATCGGTATTGAAATGACATACGCAAAGTTACTTTTATACAGTTAGTTAGCCTATCTATTTTAATACAATTGGGAATTAAATAGCCACTTCACTGTTTTTTATTATTATTCAAAGATTACAAACAAAATCTTGAAACTTTGGCAAAATCAAGTCCTCAGAGATGTATTTCCAGCTTGCCTTCGTTTCATCACAATTTCTCAAGGACTGTCGGAATTCCAAAAACTTTGTACAGTCCCTCGTCAGTGAAAATAGAACTAACGAATGAAATGAAATTATCTCAAGAATTTTGTCCTATCAATCTGCGGCTTAGCTCAAAGAACATCATTCTGAGAGTTCGTCACTGGCTCCAGTCGATGAATCATTGGCACTGCCAATTACCGCACCATTAAGAAGAAAAAAAAGAACTACTAGGAAAAATACTGAAATTTTTCAACTCTAAACGAACAAAATACATTTGATGAAGGTACAGGATGATGAGGATGACGATGCTAATGTGTGATGCGTCTGAATTCTTGAATGTTCTTCAGCACATATTGAACTGCACTATGTTTCATTCTGTAACACGACTAAAACTTTTTAGGAAATCTTTTACTTTTTTACGTTAAGAAAAAGTCTCTCTCCCTAAATGTCTGTCACCATACATGCAGTGAGACACTCCAGTGTGAAAGCAACAACAATAAACTAATGAATTCAGTATTCTATAAGATAGCACAGACTGATAGGCGGTAAAAAGCTGATGGCTGCACTTATGTTATCTGCGACCTCGTATGTCACCTGTCGAAGGGTGGGGTTTCCGTTGCAAGTGCATCTCTGCCTGCCACGGAAAAAAAACTAGAAAAGAGCAGTGACACACACACCTGCATCATTCGACAGCACTTATTACTCCTGTGCAACAGTGTTTGAGGGTACACTGAATCTGTCCATTATTGCTTTTTTTAACTGTCTCTGATGACCTCGATATCGACAGGGCGTTACATCCTTTTGAGTTCCTTCCTGCTATCTGTTGAAATAGAGAAATCAAAATCGAGGCTTCTAGGGACGGATGTGAGATATAATTATTTACAAGCTGTGGTACTAGGCCCTCGTCGAAATACGAAAGTGAAAAGTTCAAAACAGAACATCATGTGCATTAGTCAAATTAGTCGTAGAAACACCTGTAAGTGTAATTCTATTTTTCATCCTGTGCCGCTTTCTACCTCCAACTAGAAAGCAATTATGTAGAATGTCGCAAGCTTCTTGTATAGTTCATCCACAACAAAGTCTCAGGTTAATTTATTCTTACCTTCTGCTTTCATATACTAAATGTACTTTCTGCTAATAGTGGGATGTTGAAACGAAGTAATTTCTTGCCTTTGATAATGTCATGTGTGGGGTATTGTACAATAATAGCCAGTGCAATCAGTCGTCGCCGAGGGAAAATTCGTAAACATTTGGAGTTTTCTGGTCATGGATCATTAAAATAACAAGAGAAACCGACACTAGGGCTGCAATCATCACCTGTATTTCGTTTTTTCTATCCTGCAATATGTGACACTACGCTAAACGCGCTCAAACTCCTTAGGCTTGCGATCGCAGCACTGACGCCACTCAATAACTCGCATTTACTTGTGAGTGGAGACGCAGTGTCACTGTCATTTCTAAAACTTCTTGTATTTTAGCTGTAATTCACTCACAATATTGTATGGTCTGAGACATATCCAACAGTGAGCTATCTGCTATCAAGCTTTCTTACTACAAGAATTGTAGGTCAAATGCACGTGTTTGACGAATGGCGTTATTTCACAATGACTATTACGAATTCAGAAATCGTCAACGGTTTATTAAAAAAGGTGATACGTTACACAGTTAACGTACAAAAATCTGATTTTTTAACCTCACACTTTCGTCAAATTCGATTGAGAAACGTTACGGAACTAAAAATAATCACGCGAAACTAAAAGTCACCGTATTTCTTTTTTTTCACAAGTAAACTCGGCCGTGGTGTAGTCTCATAAGGCGCCAAGAGTTTTTTCAACGTAAAAATCGGGTAAGTGAATTTTCACCCCTCTCGCCGCCGCCCGGTCGGGCGTAAAATGTCAACACTGGGGAGAGCGGCTTGCGCAGCTGAGCCGCGGGCCGGGCCAGTACATCCTATGCCTGCCTGTGGCGGCGCGCACTGTGAGCGCGGCCATAATCTTTCGGAAATGTTGTAGTATGATACGTGTTTTCATTTAGTCTCTACAGCTACATATGTTCTCCACAAGCCACCTTACGGTGCGTGGCGGGGTGTACTTCTGTTCTTGTACCTTCCTGTTCCATTCAAGAGCCGGAAGTGGGAAGATCAGTTGTCGGTAAACGTCCGTATCATTTCTAATTCCTCGGATTTTCTCATTGTGGTCATTTCTTAAGACTTATGTGGGGGGGGGGAAATTAATATGTTTCCCAACTGTTACTACAATGTACTCTCTCGGAAATTCGGTAGCAAGTTTGTCCGTAAACCAGAACGCCTCTCTTGTAGCGTCTGCCACTGGAATCTTTAGAGCATCTCAGTAAGCCCTCGCACTGACTAAATGATACCGTGACAAAGGGTGCTGTCCTTTGTCAGATCTTTACTGCGAATTTCTTAAAGGCAGGCGTTTCCCTGAGTACGCTAGTTAATTCTCGGAATAACCACTTTATTTCGTGATTTGGCTGTTAGCTAACTTCGCCTCATTAAGACCACAGTAAAAACTATAATAATTTACTATTATATTATGCAGGTGTCGGGTGGTTTATGAAGTAAACTGCAAAGGAGCGGGCATCCAATGCAGCTAAAAACGAAGCAGGAGGTGTAATAGACAACGGTTTAATACATTGCTAAATACGGAGTGCAGCTGGGTACGCCCTGGAATCGGTGTACAGACCACCAGGCAGTGGGGATGCTCATCGCCAGTGTCGATCAGTGACGAAGCGAAGTCCGAAAAACCATCAGAGATAACGGAAAAGCGGTAAAGACCGTGACTGCAGAGAATGAAAGTCTCGTCACGCGGCCAGCACGATTCCTCCCCCACTCACCCCAACAGTTCGTCAGGCGACACGCACGAAAACTTGGTCAGCGCTGTTTGCCAGCAGAAACTGCTTTTCTGCTGAGGTGATGATTTTACACGGTACATGTGCCACAATACGCCCCCCTCCTCCCCATCCCTCCACCCATAGAAAGGCGACGGCCTGCACAATGTATTCCACACATCACACATCTTTGTGAAAAAAGCAGCGTTTGGTGGCGTCCTTAATAACTGTTTCGCACAACCAAGAAAAGAAGCGAAAATCATGTGTAAAAATTGAAAGCTGTGTTATCCCCATCTCTTTTATTAGTCCTCCCTGGTAAAGGTCCCAGACTGATGAACAATACGCAAGAATCACTCGATCAAGTGTTTTGTAAGCCACTTCTTTCGGGGATGAATTACTTTTCCTCA
Source organism: Schistocerca piceifrons (assembly GCF_021461385.2). Classification (NCBI taxonomy): domain Eukaryota; kingdom Metazoa; phylum Arthropoda; class Insecta; order Orthoptera; family Acrididae; genus Schistocerca; species Schistocerca piceifrons. The sequence continues at coordinate 432,339,045 of NC_060139.1, forward strand.
AGGTTCTTCCAATGAATTAGCCTAGAGACTGCTTTTCTTGCAGTTTTTCTGATATAATTATTCCACCTTAGGCCATCCCCCATAGTTACTCCTTGGTTTTTACAGTTGTTATTGCTTCCAGTGATTTGTCACCAATACTGTAATAGTACAGTAGGCCCATTGTTGCGCATTACGTTACGTTTATGTACGTTTAGGAACAAATGACACGCATTACAACTCGCTGCACTTCCGGCGTTGTTGCCTTCTTATACAAAACCACATTCTCTCACAATGTTAGTGTCGCGAATGAGACATTAACTGAATTTGAGGGCAGCAAAGACAAAGCAGAAATGCTTTACTCTGTTTTCAAATGTTCCCTTACAAAAGGAATCGTCAGGAGAACTGTCACAATTTAACCCTAACACTCGTGAAATGAGGAGTGAAATATTGATGCCACTGGTGTCGAGCAACAGCTGAAATTGTTAAAATTCAGCAAAGCTCCAAGGCCCGATCGAATCACTATCAGATTTTAAACTGAATTTGCGGATGAGTTAGCCCCTCACTTAACTATAATCTGTCGTAGATCAGTTGAACGAAAAACCGTACCCAGTTTTTGAAAGAAACCACACATCAAGAGCACAGGTCACAGTCGTGTGCGAGATTGATATTAGCGCGATCCACAGAACTATCGTCCATTATCCTTGACATCAATTTGCTGTTGAGTCTTGGTACAAATTACTAGAGCAAATATAACCCGACATAAACAGTTACTGATGTTACTGAGCTACAGTCCTACAATAATTTTTAAATGAACACACTACTTTTACCTGATAGTTGTTCATTTAATTATGAGCCAGTTTTCGGCCTTTTATGCCATTTTCAAGTGATTGAGTTTATGTCACTAACATATATCGCATAACATCAAGCTCAAAACTGGCCGTAAATTAAGAAAATTGCCAGTTGTAAAATCACATTATTGTAAAAATTACTAATTTACTAATCACCATCTTGTAAAAATCACTAATTTACTAATCTTTTTACAAGATGGTGATTTTACATCTGGCACTTCGTGGGGAGCCAAATTTTTTCATAATTTCTGGTCAATTTTGAGCTTGATGTTCTGCAGTATATGTTAATGACATAAACTTAATCACTTGAAAATGACATAAAGGCCGTAACGGGGGTTGTAATTAAGTAAACAACAATACAATCAATTAAGGGGGAGGTGCATTTAAAAATAACAGGATATCTTGAACAGAATAACCTCCTCCATGACAACAGCGTGTATTTTGGAAAGAATGATGATGTGAAACCCAACTCGCGGTTTCCTCATATGACATTCTGAAACCTTAGATCAGAGCTGTGTGGTAGCTGAAGTATTTCTTGATTTTTGAACAACATTTGAGAGAATACTACATCTACACTTATCACCAAAAGTACTATTGCATGCGCTATCAAGCGAAATTTGTGACTGAATTGGCAATAATTTGGTAGCGAAGACGTAGCAAAATCATCATGGACGGACAGTCATCAACAGATGTAGATGTAATTTCGGGTGTGCTTCAGAGAATTATGGTGGCAACCTTGCTGTTCATGTTGTATATTAATGACCATGCGGGCAATATTAATAGTAACATCAGACTTTTTGAAGATGAAGCACTTATTTACCAGTGGGAAAATGCTCCTATCTGAGCACAAAAAAGTGAATACGCTCCCGTTTCTTAAAGACTCCGACTGAAAAGTATGTTAGTTCTTGCCCCATTCTACCTTCCTCAGCACTTTTAAAATTTCCGCAAACATTTTGGGATGCGAACACATTCGCCCTTTTTAATGCTAATGGAGATGGAGACAATGGCAGTGGGAAAGAGACGGAAAAGTAATAAACACTGAATGATACTAGACAGTGATTGTGATATGGAAAGAGCGAAGGAGACGATAGCAGTGTGAGGGGAAGAGAGGGTGGCAGTGGCAGTGGAACACAATTTCCAATGACAAAATAGTGCTAAAAAAAGAGTGAAGGAGACAGTGAGAGTGAGAGAGGAATAAAGAGGAAAAATTAGCTGTTCGTGAGAGCCAGTAATAATGAGGGACAGAGCGTATAAAAATGATAACAAGGCAGCAGATAGGATGTCGGAGAGAGATAGTGCGGGAGACAGTAGCAGCGGGAGGGATTGAATCATATTAGCAGTCAGACAGAGCAAGAGGGAGACAGTGAGAAGAGACAGTGATACTAGCAGGACTGAATGAAGGATACTGTAACAGTGAGACAGGAAACAATGACAGAGAGACACAAAAAATAATGACAATGAGTTGGGCTGAATGAGTGAGTGAACTGGCAAGTGGGAGTAGATGTGTGTGAGAGACTTAATGCGATGGATCAGTGGGTGTGGGCCAGTTTTTCTATTCCGATAGGAACTTTTTCCGCTGGTTCCCTTCTTTTCCCCGTCAATGACAAGAACCTCATGAGTCAATAAATTTTCGTTAGTTTACTTATGTGTAACTGAAATAAGGCAAAATTAATTTTACACATGAGACCTGATTTTACGAGCACAAGTATTTTGCATGTGATGCAGAACCATTCTGATCCTAACGGAAACACTTTACAGTATATTTATCCACGCTACGTAACTTTATAAACTTTGATTCCACCTCACACCGTATTTTATGTATATTTGAACCACAGCGCCTTGGAAACGGATAAAGTAGCAAAATATTTTTCGAATTTCGTGCGACACCAAGACGTTAGGAATATACCGAAAAACTTTCAGCTATTTGCTATGCATAGCGGTCTTAGAATCCGCGGCTCGATTCTGGTACCGAAAACAGTTTTTTGGGTTCTCCTAGGAATCTGACATGAACCAAATGGTGCCTCCATGCACTTCGTAAGGCACACCGTAGGCCAAATCTAATGGGAAAAGAAACAATAGATATGGTCCATTTGCCTAAGACAGAGAAAGTGTGTAATATTCAACATTTGACCCTGTACTGTAGCATAGTTACAGTAAAACGCTCTTCTGTAGGGTAAACAAATGGTTCCTAGCCCAAGGGCTGTCTATAACACTTGACTCTACGTTTCTGTTGTCAATAGAACCCGAAATATGAGCCCCGGAAAAATCCCGTTCCTGTGCGTGGAGTTTTGGAACATATTAGGTAGGTCATGCTATAGCTCACTTACCAATAATGGAGTATCGTCTGAAAGAAGGTGCATAAATATTCAGTCTTATCTTAATAAAATGTCGAAGTGGAGCAACAACTGGCAACTTGCTTTAAATGTTTAGAGGTGTAAAATTAAGGCCTTCATGAAACGAAAAACCATAGCATCCTGTAACTATAATATCAATGAGCCACAGCTGGAATCTGTCAACTCATACAAATACCTGGGTGTAACACTTTCGTACAGCTATGAAATGGAGTAATAACATAGGTACAATCGTCGGTAAAGCAGGTGGTACATTTCGGTCAATTGATAGCGTACTTAGAAAACGCAATTTCTCTACAGAGACGATTGCTTACAAATCATTAGTGCGACCCACCCTCCAATACTGATCAAGCGTGCGGGGGATGTACCAAATAGGACTAACATGGATTATTCAACGTATACGCAGAAGGACCGCTCGAATGTTCACAGGTTTGTTGATCGAGTTTATGTCAACTCTATTTATTACAGTTTCTTTGTATCTGTGTAAGTGCGAAGCCGTGGAAAAATCTGTATCGTTAACACACTGATGTTATACCAATCTTTGTTCTCCGATAACTGCTCTACTTGAGAAATTTGCCGCACTAGATTGTTTTCTTTTTGTCCCTCTTGTTTTGGTATCGATACGATATAGATGTCAGTTTCACTAAACCCATATTTTTGCTGATAATAATCTAAATGTTGAATTTTAAACTGGTATTATTTTATAGAATGACAAACCTCTCAGTTCTCGTCTCTTAAGTAGATCAGACAATCAATTTCCGGCCGTTTAAAACACTTTGGAAGCATTTTGTTCGAGGGTGCAAATATCGAGCACCTTAAGCGATCAACCATTAGTTCTTTTATTGTGGAGATGTCGAACCTGCATCTAATTCCAAACCGTAATAACTTTTTAAAAAATAGTTTCTTTTCTGTAAACTACTTGGACGGTTATTCGTCACCAAGCGCACCAACTGATTTACGTCAGAAGCTAATTTTCGCTCATTCTCTTAAATTCAGTACATATGATTTCATCTGAAATAAATTAATCACCATTTACAACGATTCAAATTACAAATGAGAGTAGTTCCCCACTTTTTTAACGCCTTTTGAGTGCATCCTTTCGTTTGAGACTTTGTGATACCTTACAATAATCTGGGAAATTAATCAATTCACACAAAAGAAACCACTTCAACGATACCCTTTGCATAATTTACATTTAGTGTAAACAATAACAGTACAATCACACGTCCTTGGGGTACTGCTGAAATTACTTTTACCTCTGTCGATTTTGTTGCGTTATAAACAAGTGCTCACCTTTACCTGCAAGGAAGTTCTGAACCCAGTCACAATTCTGGTCCGATACACTGTGAATTCGTATTTTAGTCACTACACAACAGTGCAGAAATGCCTTCTTGAAGTCAAGAAAAACATCAACCTGTGGGCCCTTTCCTGCGGCGTTCTGGATTTCAGGGACGAGCAGTAGGAGCTGAGAACCGCTAGGTGTCTATTTGTGGAATATAGGAAGATTTTTATAGGGACCAACTGTCGACATTTGGAATCTAATTCTTACGCACAATCTATAATAATCGTATACGCGAGCAGTATGTCATAATTTATTTTCTGGGTGTTTTCTTGAGCATTTTCTCTTTTAGCAAGTCCAAAATGTGAATTAGCTTCAACCAAATTAACGAGACAAACGTCCATTTACTGTCCGGAAATAGGCACTTTACCCTACAAGACGAATCAAGGATCGAAAACATGAAACAGGAAAGAAAATAAAGGTTAGTGAAAGGAAACATCAGAGCGTCTCTGAAGCAAACTGTCATGAAAAAGCATTCGGTGTAATAGCGAGAAATACCATTCACATGGTGAACGTACTTTCGTGTGACGTAGCGTCATTCCACAGATCATTTTGAGCAAGACTAATATGGAAAGCTGAGATATATGATAGTAGCTGTAATAATCGTTTCTCTTTCACTGTCAGGCCAATATGTCTTACTGAAAATTTATTCAACAGCTGGGTTTTAGACTAAGCATATACGGCTGAAAGCCACTTTTGGTCACTGACTACAGCCACGGACGTGTGTGATATCGTAGAATACACAAAATGTCGACAGTTTGAGATGGATATCAAGAGTCGAGCCAGTAACAGATACTGTCAAAAAACAGACTCAGATACATTGCCGTTGAAGTGCTCGAGTCAACACTGTGGATAAAATTCACTGATCTGTTACCTCCCAGCGGCCATAATGGCAGTCTTTTGCTTGGTCCAGTATTATCTCATTTAACGTGACCCCATATGTGCATCACTATGAAATAGCAAGTCATGAACGACTAGATATTTCATGACCCGTTTCAGCCCACTAATATTTTGATTTTTCGTCATTTAACGTTGAAGAGGTATGCTCGCACTAGGTTTCTACTCTTCATTTTTGATGTTCTTCAACAAGTGAGCTTGGCGGAATAGTGATATTCATAACACACACGATAAGGCGAATTTACTGATATTCGTACGTAAAATTTATGTGGTTAAATTTATCAATTCTGCATTGGAATAATAAGACTGATTTTTACTACACTGCAAGCAACGTGTAGCTGGTACATGATTTAGGTATAAATCAAAATAAAATTTATTAGCTATCTGTATTAATCCCAGATTTATAGACACCTTTGAAGAGAGTGCAGCGCTGTTTATTGATGGCGAATATGCGACAGGGCGCTCAATGTTAGAAACTTAGGGCCAGTCCACGGATTAACAGATCCTCAGTATTCGACGTTGCCCACGCGTTTAATGGATTAGTCGGTGGGGCTTGTTACACAAACTCTTGGAAAAGCGAAAGAACATCGTTAGTATGGGATTACTTACACTCGTTCTGTTTCTTTCGAATTATTCCAGACAATTAGAGGAAGCAGTGGCAGCGACCTCATTTTAATTCGAAACTCAATCATTAACAGCCGCGCGGGGTAGCAGCGCGGTCTTGGGCGTCTTGTCACGGTCCGCGCGGCTCCCACTGTCGGAGGTTCGAGTCCTCCCTCGGACATGGTTGTGTGTTGTCCATAGCGTAAGTTAGTTTAAGTTGGATCAAGTAGTGTGTAAGCCTAGGGACATACGACCTCAGCAGTTTGGTCCCATAAGACCAAACCACAAATTTCCAAATCAGTCTTTAACAAACCTTTTGTCAGCTTCCTTAAGATATTTTGTTCCGAGAAATACACATGCTGCCTAAGTTATTAATGATTTTAAAATTGGAATATATCATAACCGGTTGTGATGACACCTTACTGAGAAGAAGATAATCTCATTAATCTGAGATTAAATTCAGTGAAGAAATTCCAGATTATTATCACGTGAACACAGTTAATGTAATATTAATTAAAACAAACTGTTGTGAGAGGCATACATCATGTTTGCTCACAGTAATCTTGTTACATCGCTCAGAGCGACGAACCATCGCCCTTCTGATCTGCAGTCTGACTGTCGATATCCACGAAGCCTGAAAGTGATGAATCTAGGCAATCAGGAAGTTCTTGACTTTCGAAAATCATTTTGCTCAGTACCAGACCTACGCTTATCATCGAAAATACGATCGTTTTGGGTATCATGCGAAACTGGTCCCTTGTTCACTTGTGCAAACCCGAAAGTAACTAATACCGTGGGGGAGGTCCATCAATGGAAATACAAAGCTTCAAATCTTCTGTCCAGCATCTTGGATTTTTACGTAGCAGTTGTCATTTGTTCCTCTTGAAGGGCTAGCGAGCGTTAGCAATAACCTAGTCAGCCAGTCAGTTTTCGGCTGCCGCCTACGACAACAGCAGAGCAGCAAGTTACATAATTAGCTTTTCCTGTGTTGGACGAAACTACAGCTGTAATTTTTCCCGAGGTCACGCATCTCTACTATATGGTTAAATGATGACAGCATCCTCTTGCTAGGAATATTCCGGAGGTAAAACAGAACGCCATTCGAATCTCCGAGCGGGACCTGCTCAAGAGGATTTCGTCATCAGAAGAAACAAAACTGGCGTTCCACGGAACGGAGCGTGGAGTGTCAGCTCCCTCAATCGCGCAAGTAGATTGAAAACTGCAAAAGGCAACTGGATAGGTTGAACTTAGTTATAGAGGGTATTAGTCAATTTCGGTGAAAGGAAGAGCAGTATTTCTCGTCAGCTGAATGCAGGGTTATAAGTACAAAATCAAGTAGGGGTAATGCAAGAGTAGGTTCAATAATGAATAAGAAAACATGAACAGGGGTAAGCTTCTATGAAGTGCATAGTGAACGCATTATCGTAGCCAAGATAGATACAAAGTCAACACCCATCACAGTAGCTTACATTTATATGCCAACTAAATCTGCAGATGAAAAGACTGAAGAAATTTATGATGAAATGATACAAATTATTTAGATACTTAAGGGAGACGAAAAGGTAATTGTGATGGGGGACTGGGATCCAGTAGTGAAAAGGAAGAGAAGGAAAAATTGCAGATGACAGTGGAATTGGGGGAAGAAATGAAAGAGGACGTCACCTGGCAGAATTTTGGCACAGAGCATAATTTAGTCATTACGTGGATGAGACAAGGAGGCATCAGAAGGTTTCAGATTGATTATAATTTGGTGAGACAGTGATTTCGAAAATCTAAGTCGAAACAAGGCCCTAGATGTAGATGACATTCCGCCAGATCAACTGATAATCTAGGGAGAGGCAATCATGACAAAACTTTTCCATCTGTTGTGGAAGATCTATGAAGCAGGCGAAATACCCTCGTCTTCAAGAAGCATGTAAGAATTCCAGTTCCCAAGGAAAAAGGTACTGATAGGTTTGAATATTATCGCATTATCACTTTAGTAAGTCAAGGCTGCAAAATACTAATACAAATTCCTTGCAGAAGAATGGAAAATATGGTAGAAGTTGACCTCGGGGAAAACAATTTGGATTCCCGAGAATTTAGGAACACGCGAATGAATACTAAGCCTACGACTTATATTAAAAGATAGGTTAAGGAAAGAGTAATCTACGTTTATAGAATTTATAGATTATAGAGAACTTTTAACAATATTGACTGGAATATGAAATTCTGAAGGCATCAGGGGTAAAATGCAGGAAGCGAAGGGCTCTTTACAACTTGTACAGAAACCAGACGGCAGTTATAAGAGTCAAGGGGTACGAAAGGGAGGCAGTGGGTGAGAAGGGAGCGGGTCAGGGTTGTATCCTGTCCGCAGTGTTACTGATTTCAACATTGCGCATGTAGTAAAGAAGACCGAAGAACAATTTGAAGTACGAATTGAAGTTCAGTGTGAAGACATAAGCACTTTAAAGTTTACTGATGACATTGTCATTCTGTCGGAGACAGCAAAATACTTGTAAAGTGCAGATTCCCGCAGTCTGTAACGCAGCTGGAATTTCGTTTGAAACTAAGAAAGATAACAAGTTGCGTATTTAGGTTTCTCTATACGTTTTTACAGTTTACTTCTAAAGTTAGTCATATTGGGATGGACATGTGAATGCTGTGTGCAGATGCAGAAGGAACTGGCCGCAGTTTCCGAACGGCTGGTGTCGCTACTACCCACGGTCAGCCGACTTCAGACTGCTGCCTCGGGGTGTAACTGTGGAGGAGAACCAGGGTTTTGCATGGGGCATGTCAGGTGTCGCAACGTTTCACCCACGGGTTCTGCTGCCTAGGCACTTTGCAGTGTCCCTGACGCTGTGGATCCGCTCTCATCGCAGAATGAGTGGCCCGACACTCGAGGCGGAATGTTAGTGTGGGGGCCGGCCGGCTGGCCTCACCCATTATCGTGCGAGTAGATGGGTGACCGCTACTAAAGCGGCGTCCCGAGCAGACACACGGGAGGAATGGTCTGCCGGTTATCTGGAGCTCCAAGGTTAGGTGCATTATGGAGCGCCTTAGGAAAGTAGCACCTAGGGCCGGAGAGAAATTCAATGTGCACTCAGTATGTCTACGGGGGCCTCAACCATGTGTAGGAGGCCTTGCCTGTGGCTACTGAGCGAGTAGGGTGCAGTAGTCTGCAAGTTGTGGCTCACGTCGGTACCAACGATATCTCTCCCATGAGTTCTGATACCATGCTCAGTTCATACAGGCAGCTGGCAGAAGTGATGACGCTGGTCCCGCTCGCTCGTTGAAAGCAGAGCTCTTATTTTTCTGCATCGTTCCCAGATGATCGTGTCGGTTCACGATCTGAACCAAAGAATTCTTCTGTTCTGTGAGGTCTTGGCTACAGATTTCTGGACCTGCGTTGTGGGGCGGAGAATTGTAGAACTCCTCTTGGTCTGACAAGTTGAACTACACAAAGGGAACTGCTACTCGAGGAGCAGATTACCTGTCGATTGCACAGTTTTTTTTTTTTTTTTTTTTTTTTTTTTTTTTTTTTTTTTTTTACGTTAGGCGGTAGTTTGAAGTCTCTTATGAATACCGAAATCATCAAACCATCTAGAGAAAGATACCACGACTATCAACGTTAATCAGTAAATTATCGAAGTATTCGTAAGAGATTTCTCGAATTTACCGTTCTCTAGAGAGAATTTATAGCTGACGTGGTGAATGTCAGGGGGTAACGTTGCAAAATGATATGAAATGGAACGAACACATAAAGACGGTAGTAAGGAAGGCGAAAGGTTGACTTTGGTCTATCGGGAGAATTTTAGGAAAGTGTGGAGCGAACCATTATCGAATACTGATCGAGCTTTCGGATCCCTACAGGGTCAGATTAACGGAAGACGTCGAAGTAATTCGTCGGCGGGCTGCTAGATTTGTTACCGGTAGCTTCGACCAACACATGGGTATTACGGGGATGCTTCGTTAACACAAATGAGGATCTCTAGAGGAAAGGCGACTTTCTTTTCGAGGAACGCTATTGGAAAATTGGGAGAACAGGCTTAAGAAAGTGACTAAAGAAAGATTCTACTGCCGCCAGCATACGTTTCGCGTAAGGACCACGAAGATAAGACAAATTACGGCTTGTAGTGAGATATGGAGACAGTCGTTTTTCCTTCGCTCTATTTGCGAATGGAACAGGAAAAGAAATGACTAGTAGCGGTACAATGTATCGTCCGCTACGCAACGTTCAGTGGCTTGCGCAATATGAATGTATACTGCCAGGCATTAAAATTGCTGCACCACGAAGATGACGCGCTACAGAAGCGTAATTTAACCGACAGGAAGAAGATGCTGTGATATACAAATGATTTAACTTTCCAGAGCATTCACACAAGGTTGGCGCCGGTGGCGACACCTACAACGTGCTGACATGAGGAAAGTTTCTAACCGATTTCTCATACACAGACAGCAACTGACCGGCGTTTCCTGCTGAAACGTTGTTGTGATGCCTCTTGTAAGGAGGAGAAATGCGTACCATCACGTTTCCGACTTTGATAAAGGTCGGATTGTAGCCTATCGCGATTGCGATTTTCATATCGAGACATTGCTGCTCGCGTTGGTCGAGATCCAATGACTGTTAGCAGAATATGGAATCGGTGAGTTCTGGACGGTGATACGGAATACCTTGCTGGATCCCAACGGCATCGTATCACTAGCAGTCGAGATGACAGGCATCTTATCCGCATGGCTGTAACGGATGTGCAGCTACGTCTCAAACCCTGAGTTAACGGAGGGGACGTTTGCAAGACAACAACCATCTGCACGAACAGTTCGACGACGTTTGCAGCAGCATGGACTATCAGCTCGGAGACCACGGCTGCGATTACCCTTGACGTTCCATCACAGACAGGAGTGCCTGCGATGGTGTGCTCGACGCCGAACCTGGGTACACGAGTGGCAAAACGTCATTTTTTCGGATGAATACAAGTTCTGTTTACAACATCATGATGGTCGTATCCGTGTTTGGCGACATCGCGGTGAACGCACATTGGAAGCGTGTATTCGTCATCGCCATACTGGCGTATCACCCGGCGTGATGGTATGGGGTGCCATTGGTTACACGTCTCGGTCACCTCTTGTTCGCATTGACGGCACTTTGAACAGTGGACGTTACATTTCAGATGTGTTACGACCCTTGGCTCTAACCTTCATTCGATCCCTCCGAAACCCTACATTTCAGCAGGATAATGCACGACCACATGTTGCAGGTCCTGTACGGGCCTTTCTGGGTACAGAAAATGTTCGACTGCTGTGCTGGCCAGCACATTCTCCAGATCTCTCACCAATTGAAAACGTCTGGTCAATGGTGGCCGAGCAACTGGCTCGTCACAATACGCCAGTCACTACTCTTGATGAACTGCGGTATCGTGTTGAAGCTGCATGGGCAGCTCTACCTGTACACGCCATCCAAGCTGTGTTTGACTCAATGCGCAGGCGTATTAAGGCCGTTATTACGGTCAGAGTTGGTTGTTCTGGGTACTGATTTCTCAGGATCTATGCACTAAAATTGCGTGAAAATTTAATCACATGTCAGTTCTAGTATAATATATTTGTCCAATGAATGGCCGTTTATGATCTGCATTTCTTCTTGGTGTAGCAATTTTAATGGTTAGTAGTGTAGATGCAGAAGTCGCTTAAGTACTTCCGCAGAACGGCGACTCGTGTCTTTAGGTCTGGCCGGGAGACGAAGAGGTAGTCGTGAAAGTGAAACTGTGGAAAGAAAAAAGGGTGGATGATCGTTCTGCAGCAGAATCGAGAGTAGACCGCAGTAACTGTATTTTCTTTATTTTTTAAATTTTGCCTTACGAAAACACGATGAAAACCAGAAATGTATCCCTCATAAAATATAATCTTTCGATGCGTACGAAAGACATCTGTCTCTTTTCCTTCTAATACTTGTTTCATTGAATCGTCTGACTCGTACTGATCGTAGACTTTTCTTCCAAAGTTTGTGTCTAACGAAGATCGTCTATACATCTCAGTAAGAATTTATAAGCATGTCGAAATCGCTAAAGCAAAATGGAAATATATTGGCAGCTGATGATTGAATTTAATTCTAAAAATGATACATAAAGCCTTACATAGGAGTATTCGATCTTAATTATTTTATGGATATCTGGTGGTAGCTCTCATGTAACTGTTTCCAGTACCAGATCAAGTACTCTCGTTTTAGAAGCTATTTTCTTCTTCTGACACCTTCTGTTTACTGACAGACTCATTGTGAAGTGATACCAGAGGGTTAATGAAAAAGAAAGCACAAATGGTAGAAACTAGTTTAAGGTGGCGTCTGAGCTTGCAAATGTCATGGGGTTATTGAGATAGCAAAACCGTCCAACATGAATCAGAGGGAGGACCAGAGGCTTTCGCTGCCCTTTGCTAGTTGTAGGCCAGCAGCATGCTGCCTCGCCGTGCTCCTTGAACAGCGTACTGCGGGCAAAGCGAAGCACTGACAGGTCTCAGGCGCACCGGCCGCTGCGTAAGCAGCTCCTCGTCATGCCAGCTGCAGAGGCGAGAGCAGCTACAACTCCAGTAATCCAACTCCAGTAGCTGAAGCAGTAGCAGCCACATTTACACGTATACAGCGCTTAATTGTACTATCTCTCTTACGTTTTCCCATGAAGAAGCGAAAAATATCTCTTTACTTCTATACTGAGTACTACCTTAGCGCCCGCTGTTTCGCTCGTGTGGATTACGGGGTCTGTACAATTGTTTGTGTTATTTTCTAATCGAATTTTTTTTTTTTAGTCAAAAACTCAACATCTTCCAATCTTTACACGCTAATTATGACCATGGGAACATGGTTATTCCCCAATTACTTTGATAGGTGCCATTTATAATTTTGGTATCTGAATCGATTGCGAGTGAGCAGCGATGTTGTAAAAGCCGTATCGTAGGAGTTAGGTTATTATCTTTGGTGTGAGCAAAGGTGCGGTAACAGATAGTGCTTATGAAACTTCCTGGCAGATTAAAACTGTGTGCCCGACCGAGACTCGAACTCGGGACCTTTGCCTTTCGCGGGCAGGTGCTCTACCATCTGAGCTACCGAAGCACGACTCACGCCACGTACTCACAGCTTTACTTCTGCCAGGTTCGCAGAAGAGCTTCTGTAAAATTTGGAAGGTAGGAGACGAGATACTGGCAGAAGTAAAGCTGTGAGTACCGGGCGTGAGTCGTGCTTCGGTAGCTGAGATGGTAGAGCACTTGCCGGCGAAATGCAAAGGTCCTGAGTTCGAGTCTCGGTCCGGCACACAGTTTTAATCTGCCAGGAAGTTTCATATCAGCGCACACTCCGCTGCAGAGTGAAAATCTCTTTCTGGAGATAGTGCTTAATTGGGGTAAATCGAGGAAGCAGTTTATGTCAAGTTTCAAATGTAAAGTCTCAATTTATCGATGTGTTTAGTTAAGATGATTATGTAATGGTAACTGATCTGAGAAGAAGGAAGTGTAGTTTTATTTACGTGAAGAGGAATCATAAAGTAATTTGCCTTAAGTCACTCTTTTATTATTGCAGCGCTATTTTTCATCTACCTTTCTCTTACAATTTTTAACTGATCATAGATTTTTCAAACATAGAGAAGGAACCAAGTGTGTTCCGAAAATACTTCGATTTGCAACTAACAGAGAACTCATTGTAACCCATGAGTGTCTCTGAGTAGTATAGTAATTCCCAAATTTAGCACATCGGCGCACATGACATCAGTACTGCAACACTTTATCCGTATTTGCGCAGAATAGAGGTAAGGACTAAATACTCGTATATTGATGTTTTATTTATTTTCTTTTTTTTTTTTTGGATTCAGTCAGGAGCAACTTACGTCATTCAGAGACAGTGTTGTGTATCAGTTTTAGTTCTGGGATCTGGGGTCAGTTTTGCAAAACCAAATATCGTAGGTTTTATGTCAAAGTTCATTATTCAGGCAGTTTATACTGTTCAAAATTCTTGCAATCAGATCGTTAACTTTCCCGGTATTTAAGACTTTCTTTTAAATTGCGACAATTAATTATAATTGCAATGCAGCTTTGCCTTCACATTACAGCAGTAGAAGTTTCATTACGACAGTTCATTTATTATTACAGCCCAGATCTTACAATCAGAAACAGTACTTCAGTCTTATTTTTATTTACTTAGGTAAATTTCAGGCCCTGACCAAAAAGTGATTCTGATAGGTGGATGCGGATGTCTTTTGAGTTCTTCTGGTAAAGTTTCCATTAAAGCTTTCATCCTCTAACATTTATTTATAAGTCAAATACCCATTTTTAGACTTTGCTTTATATACGTTTCAATGTACTGAAACATTTTTACAGAAGTTTTTTTTTTTTTTTGCTATTTCATCTTCTTAGTAGCTGAGTGACAAAAAATTACTGAAACGCGTAACTTTTCTTTATTTTTAACCAAGGAGCCAAATACCAATGTACTTACATTTAGCTTTGCAAATGCTTTTGTAGCGAAATTTTTTCATACATATTTGTATCCCCCTTTGTAGTGAAATTTGCAAAAACACTGAAACACGTGTTTTTAAATTTCCAAACGAGACATCAATTACCAATTTTTACAGATGTAGCTTCAAAAATGCTTTACTGGTTCTTTAATAAGAATCTATTGTCCAAATAAATATTCACCCACTGTTCTACTCCCTTAGTCTTGGAATCCCCAAAAATTCTGAAGCGTATTTCTTTATTTCTGACCGAGAAATCATACACCAATTTTGTAGTTCTAGCTTCAAAGTTGCCTTAATAGCGACATATTTTCAAAACAAGAAAAAGCACTTCGTCCCCTATGTTATTCATTTAGACGTGGAAGTTTGAAAAATCTCTTCTAAAACAATGGCTACAGGATAAAGTCAACAAACTTTAAAAATTTCAAATTTATATCCTTAGCGGTATGCGTTATGTAATGATGAATCAGTCAGTAAGTCAGGACATTACCTTCTCTATTAAACTAGGTGAGTACCCAGCGTTGCCTAAGTATGTATTTATTCCAGTATTTTCCAGTATTCCATTAGTCCATATTCTCCTTCCTCCTCTCTCTGTCCATCTCCACAATACCCCTCTCTCTGTCAATCTCCTGCCCTTTCCGCTCCGTGAACATCTCTTTCTGCACCCTCTCTCTGTCCATCTCCTCCATTCCTTTTCTCTGTTCATTTCCTCCTCCGCTTCTGTCCGTTCATTTTCTCCTCCCCTACCTCTCTTCCTCACTCTTATTTCCCCTGTCTCTGTCCTCTTTCCTTTCTCTATTGCCTTTCCTCTCCCTTTCCATTTCCCCTCCACTGTCTCTTTTTATCTTCTCCTCCTCCTCTCTGTGTAAGTCTCCTCCTTACCTCGCTGTCTGTCCATGTCCCCGTCCTCCCTTCTGTATCCACGTTATTACACTCACCACAGTAGGAGGCTGGTGGTTCCTGTATCTACAGTATTTCTTTGCCAGATCGTAACTACTTTGTGTATCAAATTTGACTGAAATAGTTCCAGGGGTTTAGGCTGAGCATTTTACTTTTGGGCCGGCCGGTGCGGCCCAGCGGTTCTAGGCGCTTCAGGCTGGAACCACTGCGGTCGCAGGTTCGAATCCTGCCTCGGGCATGGATGTGTGTGATGTCCTTAGGTTAGTTAGGTTTAAGTAGTTCTAAGTTATAGGGGACTGATGACCTCAGCTGTTGTGTCCCATAGTGCTCAGAGCCATTTGAACTATTTACTTTTGGTTGTGCCGGCATACGCACATGTCAAATATATTTCACGCATATCTAACATATTTCACGGTTACTGCACACGTATTTCACCAGTATGTGCCGCGAATTTCGATTTGTGGTTTCGTTTTCACGCAGCTCAGTGGTTTTGACTTCGTATCTCCTGATCTATGTGTCGTACAATGACATATTTTTGTACATACATTTAGCGGCATATGTGGTTACCGCCTGAGAAATGTGTTGCGAATAGTATTGGTAGCATCATCATCATCATCATCATCATAATTTAAGACTGATTATGCCTTTCAGCGTTCAGTCTGTAGCATAGTCCCCCTTACAAAGTTCCTCCATGATCCCCTATTCAGTACTAACATTGGTGCCTCTTCCGATGTTAAGCCTATTACTTCAAAATCATTCTTAAGCGAATCCAGGTACCTTCTCCTTGGTCTACCCCGACTCCCCCTACCCTCTACAGCTGAATCCATGAGTCTCTTGGGTAACGTTGCTTCTCCCATGCGTGTAACATGCCCCCCCCCCCCCCCCCCCCTTCCATCTAAGCCTGTTCGCCCTGACTGCTACATCTGTAGAGTTCATTCCCAGTTTTTCTTTGATTTGCTCATTGTGGACACCCTCCTGCCATTGTTCCCATCTCCTAGTATCTGCAACCATCCCAGCTACTTTCATAACCATAACCTCAATCTTATTGATAAGGTAACCTGAATCCACCCAGCTTTCGCTCCCATACAACAAAGTTGGTCGAAAGATTGAACGGTGCACAGATAACTTAGTCTTGGCACTGACTTCCTTCTTGCAGAAGAGAGTAGATCGTAGCTGAGCGCTCACTGTTGGTAGCAAAGAAGTTCTAGGCGCGCAGTCCGGAACCGTGTGACTGCTACGGTCGCAGTTTCGAATCCTGCCTCGGGCATGGATGTGTGTGATGACCTTAGGTTAGTTAGGTTTAAGTACTTCTAAGTTCTAGGGGACTAATGACCACAGCAGTTGAGTCCCATAGTGCTCAGAGCCATTTGAACCATTTGGTAGCAAAGAAGTAATAAATTAAAACGCCATGCTTCGTGTGGCAGTCTTACTGCATGAACAGAGAAAATGTAGTAAGCAATAAACGCTTTTCCTTTCATCATTTTAAGGGTGTTGTAGCGAGAAAAAGTTTCGTAAAGGTTTGAAATTATTTACACAGTTTGTTGAAAGTCTGTAAGTGATCTCAATCTCAAATCGGGATGACTACAGTATGAATATCATCGCGTCATGGCTCGGCGTTTTATCGATTTCGCCCTTCGTTGACGATCTTTGTCTGTATAACTTTGGTGGTTCGCCGGTGGTGCCATCGGTGTGGGCAAAAGCCGCGAGAAACGAAGGTTTTGGGCAGTGAGTGTGTGGTGTGTAGGGCGAATCATCCAGGGGCGCGAGAAGTTTGGCGTTCTGCGAACGAATCGGCACCAGTGAAGACGTCGAGCTTGGTTTTGACTGTCGGTTATCCGCTCCCTGCGAAACGGATCCCGTGAGTGGGTTTTATATTTTGAAAACTCACCAAGGACTTTGGGGTTATTTGGCCAGTTCAACCCTAGTGAAATAGGTCCAGCTTCTCGCAAGCTTAAGGAGTGAAAGGATGGCAACCAATCCTGTCCAAGTTAAGTAAATTTCGCATATGTCCTTACCTCTTGCTCTTTCCCTGGCCGTCCCCTCTCCCTAGTGGGGTTTATGTAGCCACCACTGTTAATTAACGACAGTCATTTGTTAGTCATTTGCTTAAAATCTCATCACTGAATTGTGGCTGCCTTTCTGCAGTGGTAACATCTGTTTTCGTCAGATCACCGAACTTAAGCACTGTCGGGATTGGTTAGAACTTGGATAGGTTACTATCCGTGTCTGCCAAACGCTGTTGGCAGGCAGGGTATACTTAGCCCTTGTGAGGCCAATTGAGGAGCTACTTGACTGTGGAGTAGCGTCTCTGGTCACGAAAACTGACAACAGTTGGGAGAATGGTGTACTGTTACATATCCCTCCATATCCACATCTAGTGACACCTATCGGATGAGGATGATGAGGATGACACGACAGTCGGTCGGTAGTCTAAGGCCTGATCAGCCTGAGTTTAGGAGAGCTTTGGCTAATTGTTGCTGCTTATTCAGTGACTGTTCATTATTTTTTAAATGCTGTACTTAGCTGTCTACTGAATGAAAGTGGGTTCCTAACTAATGGCAGCTGTTTGAAGGTCATTTAGTTAGAAAAAAACTGCTCAGTGAATTTTGCTAACTGTAGTTAATTGTTTTTATTAAATTCTGTACTTTTGGTGGCTCATAATTAGTGGCAGCCATTTAATGTCTGGCAAGTTATGTATTAAAGATGATGAACAAAAAAAATGTCTCTGAGCACTATGGGGCTTAACTGCTGTGGTCATCAGTCCCCTAGAACTTAGAAGTACTTAAACCTAACTAACCTAAGGACATCACGCACATCCATGCCCGAGCCAGGATTCGAACCTGCGAACGTAGCGGTCGCGCGGTTCCAAACTGTAACTGTAGCGCCTAGAACCGCTCGCCCACTACGGCCGGCAAAGATGATGAACGCCGAAGCAGTTACGTGGTAACTTCATTCTTTCCGTTACGGTGTTCCAGTCCCACATCTTCCCACCCAGATTCCTAGTTATCAGTTATTTCCCTTTTTCTGGAAAGACCCAGACCATGGGGGGGGGGGGGTAGGGCGGGCGGCAGTTGCCATTCTTTCCCTTCTAACAAGGGAGTTCTCAGTTGCTACCTTACTTATTTTAAATGTAAACTGTATTTGGTTAATTAGGTATAATTAGGTACAGCTTTCCATGTAGGAATCGTGAATATGGAAGCCAGGACACGTCCAAGGATTGGGTGCTTCAAGGAAGACCACCTTTCGTATTGGTTATGAACTAGGCAGCAATTGGACGAGGGTGCAGTGCCTGAATTGGCTGCTTGTTTGCGCAACAGCATGGGGAAAGCCTCAGCTCCGCTGGTGAGTTAGGTACTGTGTTCAGTGAAGGTTTGGCAGTGTTGTCAGGACTGCAGGAAAATGTGAACTTCTTATAAGACAGTCATCAAGTGCGCAGGATTCAAGCACAGGCCACACATCGGGTGAATCATCTTGGTTACTCAAAGCAGTCTTCCCTGAAGCCCAACGAAAGTGCTGCCATTGATAATTAGCCAATGTAGGGAGCTACAGGTAGATCTGCATCTTCTTGAATTAGGTGACCTGATTGGTGTTTTGACATTCAGTATAAAAAAGTGAAAGGTCTATTCCCACAGTATATACACTCCTGGAAATTGAAATAAGAACACCGTGAATTCATTGTCCCAGGAAGGGGAAACTTTATTGACACATTCCTGGGGTCAGATACATCACATGATCACACTGACAGAACAACAGGCACATAGACACAGGCAACAGAGCATGCACAATGTCGGCACTAGTACAGTGTATATCCACCTTTCGCAGCAATGCAGGCTGCTATTCTCCCATGGAGACGATCGTAGAGATGCTGGATGTAGTCCTGTGGAACGGCTTGCCATGCCATTTCCACCTGGCGCCTCAGTTGGACCAGCGTTCGTGCTGGACGTGCAGACCGCGTGAGACGACGCTTCATCCAGTCCCAAACATGCTCAATGGGGGACAGATCCGGAGATCTTGCTGGCCAGGGTAGTTGACTTACACCTTCTAGAGCACGTTGGGTGGCACGGGATGCATGCGGACGTGCATTGTCCTGTTGGAACAGCAAGTTCCCTTGCCGGTCTAGGAATGGTAGAACGATGGGTTCGATGACGGTTTGGATGTACCGTGCACTATTCAGTGTCCCCTCGACGATCACCAGTGGTGTACGGCCAGTGTAGGAGATCGCTCCCCACACCATGATGCCGGGTGTTGGCCCTGTGTGCCTCGGTCGTATGCAGTCCTGATTGTGGCGCTCACCTACACGGCGCCAAACACGCATACTACCATCATTGGCACCAAGGCAGAAGCGACTCTCATCGCTGAAGACGACACGTCTCCATTCGTCCCTCCATTCACGCCTGTCGCTACACCACTGGAGGCGGGCTGCACGATTTTGGGGCGTGAGCGGAAGACGGCCTAACGGTGTGCGGGACCGTAGCCCAGCTTCATGGAGACGGTTGCGAATGGTCCTCGCCGATACCCCAGGAGCAACAGTGTCCCTAATTTGCTGGGAAGTGGCGGTGCGGTCCCCTACGGCACTGCGTAGGATCCTACGGTCTTGGCGTGCATCCGTGCGTCGCTGCGGTCCGGTCCCAGGTCGACGGGCACGTGCACCTTCCGCCGACCACTGGCGACAACATCGATGTACTGTGGAGACCTCACGCCCCACGTGTTGAGCAATTCGGCGGTACGTCCACCCGGCCTCCCGCATGCCCACTATACGCCCTCGCTCAAAGTCCGTCAACTGCACATACGGTTCACGTCCACGCTGTCGCGGCATGCTACCAGTGTTAAAGACTGCGATGGAGCTCCGTATGCCACGGCAAACTGGCTGACACTGACGGCGGCGGTGCACAAATGCTGCGCAGCTAGCGCCATTCGACGGCCAACACCGCGGTTCCTGGTGTGTCCGCTGTGCCGTGCGTGTGATCATTGCTTGTACAGCCCTCTCGCAGTGTCCGGAGCAAGTATGGTGGGTCTGACACACCGGTGTCAATGTGTTCCTTTTTCCATTTCCAGGAGTGTATATTATGACAATGCCAATGAGTTAACAGATCGGTTATGACTGCTCATGGCATCAGCTACAGTAGGTAATACAGCTCATTTGAAAGAGACTGTTTGAATAATTTCTGAGCTTTGAGAGCGAAATATCGTCAAATAAGTATGGAGAAAGTAGTTCGAGAAATACACAAACCAGCACCCAAAGCCTACCCTTGCAGGCAAGTTATAACTGAAGATTTGGATCTCTTGCGGCAAGCGGATGAGGGAATATTCCAGAGTGAATAATGGGGTCACATATATTTTAATGGATATTGATACATACTCTGACTTTGGCTGGTCATTATCTGCAGAAACAAAAACGGCAATAGATGTTGCACAAGTGTTTGAGCGATTGCTGCAGATGGGGATGAATCGCTGCATGGACATAATTGAAACAGATGATGGTATGATGGTGGAGAGTTTTATAATATATATTTCAGAACACCACTACTCAGCATTCACCAACCTAAAGGCAAGTGTAGAGAAATGTCTGAACACAACAGCGAAAGCTCGGATGTGGGTGCAGTTTAATCTTTGTGGTTCATACAAATGGACAGATATCATCCTACAAACATTTACTCAGTATAATCGAACCAAACATCGCACAATAAATATGAGACTAGCCCATGTCGATGATAGTGAACTCCCAGATACAATATACTATCGTATTAAAATGGTAGATCCACACAAAAAGAAATTTAATGTAGGGGATTTTGTGCATATAACAAAACACAAGAGAGCATTTGACGAGAAATACATTTCAGACTGGTTGAGTGAGATGTTAACAGTTTCCAAAATGCGAAGAACACATCCCAGAACCAACATCTTAAAGGATAGAACTGGTATGAAATTGCAGGATGCTTTTAAATACAGGAAATATGGAAGAGGTCGGCACCACAAGTGTTTCTCATAGAACATGCCACAAGGCATCGAGAGAAGAGAGCACCAGTTAAATGGCTTGGTTTTCGGTTTTCGTGCAACACAAAAAAGGTGAGCTGAGGTCGACAATGTGTTATATAATGGAGTGCACATACAATAACCACATCAGTAGTATAACATGAACGGTAGGAGACGCAATAGAGAAGGTGGTGGCGGTATTCTCGACAAACTGCTTCTCGATTCCAGATTTTGGGATATAACTACTGTGGAACAAAGTTTCAAAAATGATTGGAGTGCAGTGATAAGGGGATTAATTTGCTTGACGAGATGTGTTTGGAAGAAGAAACTGCATACACAGCAGATAAAGATCTCCAAGGACGTTATGCTACAGATCGAATTTTAGCTGGTAAAACCAAGACGTGACTGGTATAGAACTGTGCACTGTAGTATTTGCAGTTGATAATACAATGTATACGAAAATTAAGTTGGGTTTGAGTATGGGTAAGTTATGAACGCAGCATGTCGGGCACTAAGGAATAAGAAGACAGTGAAAATGAAGAAAAATAAGATGATCACGATGATGAAGCAGGGGTGTTTACAAAAACGGTACGATGGCAGCGATATATGCAGCTAAAAGTGCTCTGGGGCATGAAGGAGCGGTTAAAGCCAATACCCAAGATGTTAAGTGGAATCATATTCTTCCACATTCCAGCCCTTGCAGGTTTCTCAGCAGTGGATTCACTGGCTGGAGGTGCTGCAGCTGCTGCCACGCATTACTCCCAGGAGCAAGTAGAGAAAGCAAAGAAACATAACTACATGATGGAAACAGCAGCCATTAAGGAAGGACTAGGCCTGAAACACTACAATAAACGACTAGGTCTCTTCATATATGAAAGAGAGCCCTTACTGGCTAGAACGCTTACAAATACAGATCTGTTTAAGTTTGTCGGAACAAAATTCAGCATTCCAAGATTGCATGGTGTGTTTATGTGGGATACATTACCAAAGACTGTGCTGAAATCCAGAGAATGTCCAATTGTGAATTTAGATGTTACTTAAGGACCTGACACCTATTGGGACGCTTATTCTATAAAAAATACAAATAAAGTCTCCTATTTTCACTCATTTTGTGACCTGCAACCTTTGGAAAAATTACGATACTTCATCAGCAGAGGACATGTGTTCTACTATTTTCAAGGCTACTAAGACTTCAGTACTATGTGGTCACCCGTGCATCACGTTCCTCCAAACGTTCATGAAGAAGAATATATAAGGATGAGCATTAAGCTTCCATCGGCAACGGCCTTGCCGCAGTGGATACATCGGTTCCCGTGAGATCACCGAAGTTAAGCGCTGTCGGTCGTGGCCGGCACTTGGATGGGTCACCGTCCAGGCCGCCATGTGCTGTTGCCAGTTTTCGGGGTGCACTCAGCCTCGTGATGCCAATTGAGGGGCTACTCGACCGAATAGTAGCGGCTCCGGTCAAAGAAAACCATCGTAACGACCGGGAGAGCGGTGTGCTGACCACACGCCCCTCCTATCCGCATCCTGACCTAAGGATGACACAGCGGTCGGATGGTCCCGATGGGCCACTTGTGGTCCGAAGACGGAGTGCATTAAGCTTCCATCCATCAGTTCAGGTTCAGATGCATTGTCTTATATTCTCATTAAAAAAAAAGAAGATCGTCAGTATAACACGTGAATTACTTCCCACTGATTGATTAAAGCATTGGAGTTTGGAGTATTGCGCTGACTGAGCTGGAAACATACAACTGCATCTTGAATATCACAAGGCTAACAATAAACTGCATCTGGAAATTAATGGAAAAAAAGAAATTGAGGAAGCAGAACACGGTGAATACCATATTGACTGTTTCAACGAAGTTTTAAAATAGTTTGAAAAAGGGACTGGGCTACATGCAAATATCAGTACACTTAAATACGAAATAAGGACGGTGAATGCAACTATTTATTTTAACCAGAAAGACACAATAGGCCGACTACTGGGTTTCACAAAGCGACAGATTCTGAAGGATTCTGATACATTTTACAGATTTGATCAGATAGTGAATATACTCCCTTTCAGTACAATCCATGTCAGGTGTAACTTTGGAATAAACTCCTATCTTAACGATAGACTGATGCATGCAATTTACAGATTCTTGTCATCAGTCTGATCCGGGTATAAAATTGTTGAGACTCGTGCCAACGCTGTATACCTTCCACTGACATTTCTGAAGTTGGACTATCTGGAGATGCGTGTTGTGGACCAGAACTTGTTGACTTCCGTTGTGAGGAAATCAATGTATGACTACATCTAAAACAGGATCGGCGTAAGGTAAAAAAACTAGCGCACAGAACCCACGGCACAGCACTTTGCAGCAGAGCCACAGGGTGACAACACATGTGAACTATGAGCTTCTTAAAGCAGTGGGCCTGGAACCCTGCAGTACGTTGCTTTGTATAACGATCCCTGTAGAATATGATGAGCAAATTATATGCCAGGAATACTTCTCACTTAAACCTTAAGCTTCTATCACATTTAACAAGAAAGACGAAGAGAAAGACTGTCATCCACCACAAAGACGCCTTAACTTACCTATGCAAGAGTTCCATATAACTGAGGAAAAAGAACGGATATCCCACATGGGGGTCGTAGCTTACATGTAATGCTTAGCATTCCTCTTTCAGGGGATACGACATTAACTTAATGGGGTTGAGATTGACTGTACACATAATGCAGGCACAGCATCAACCCTGAAAATATAAGTCTGTGCATCACCCTCTGATCTGAATGGTTTAGAAATTTCAGGATGGTTCTTAGACGAGGCGGTGGGTAGAACAGTGGACGAATGCCAGAGATTTACTGCCTGCATACCACTGAAACTGATTATGGAGTACTTTGATGTCATGCAGCGAATTATTATGAATCGTAAACAGGAACTTATTCAGTTACAGAGTGCAACGGGCAACAACTCATTCATTCCAGGAAGCCAAGAGAAGAACGAGATCATCACCAGTAAAATAATTTAGATAATGCCTCACACCACTATAGTGAATGAGGAGCATTTCAAACTTTTAAAAGTTTTCAATGCTGGTGCATATCTGCCATTAAATTCCTGTTCATGGAAACTTTTTGAAAACCCAATACTACCTTTGGCAACCAGCCAAATGTGAGCTATTAAAACCTCTGTTCATTTGGAGACACACAGATTCATCATACTTGTAATTCAGGGTGATAGAAGGGGCCATATAGCAAATAATTCCACTGCATTTGACAACTGCAAGTTAACTAGTGCCAGAGGCCACTTGGCCTCGGAATTCAATCTCTATGACAATTTACTGCTACAGTGAGATGAAAATGTATACAGTTTACCATTTGATATGTATTTGAGGTTCCATTTACTATGAGGGTGTTGAGGGTTGTTTACTCAGTCCACAGAAATTCAAGGAGCTGGCACCAATCATAATAATAGGCTGCTCAAAACAGAGTGCGATAGTTAAGCTGTGACTGATAGATGTACGAACTGAATTTGAATCTTTAACAGATTTTCCAGAATGCACCATGTGATTAACTAGTGCCTGCTCACTGGCGTTGCGCAGCGAGCTGTATAAATGAACAGGTGTTGTGCAGTACCCAGAGCATTTCACAATGGCTCCTCAAAGCGTGAACATCATTGGAGACGTTTCAAGGATTCTCTGAAGATGTGTGCAGATGATTCGTATTTAAAGATGTTGCATTCACATAAGATCCTACTAAAATATAGACATTCTTAGAAAGCACAGCCTCACCAAATCGTTCCAAGGTGTGTGCCAACACACGGAGCAGTGCAATTTGGGTAACATGTTTCTTCCGTACAATTCTCTGGGACGATCCTTGGGTGTCCTATAAAGATATAGTGCCATCGCCTCGATTATCCAACTATACAGATACTATCATCTATATCAAAGGCAAGGAGAAGATCACACGGATGCATCGAATCTTCACAGGTGCCCTAGCCACCATCAGCTCAAGGAGATATGTCATAACAATGTTCTGCCCGCTTCTGAAAATGAAAAATTAATTTTAAGCTGGATCAAACATAGATGAATTTTAACCTTACATTATATGTACTTTACAACTGATTTCTCCCTGTTCACACATTGATATATATTACGCAACTTTGTCCAGGTACTGCATTTGTCGTTTTCTTCATGTACATGACATTTAATTATAGACATGTTTGCTATATATCTTTGGAAGCAGACACAGTCACGTACCACCTGCTCCTGTAATTCAGTATGTGCAGCACAATACGCGAAATACCATGCAATCTTTACATATATTTTGTTATTCTCCATCTTAAACTTCACCTCCTTAATAGTACTCATGTTCTGAGCTGAAGTCGTCCGTGTGCCTAGCACATTCTTTATATATACAATGCAATGGGAATAGTTTTCTTACTGCAAATAACAACAACAAAGACGTATGGTAACGAATTTCATTTATTCAATTCTCACAGATATACGAGAGATACAATTTGATTCTTCATATTATACAGTTTGGTTCTTTTTCATATAATATTTTTCAATGCCGAGTTACTTTTTTGTTTTTATACTATTACTGTTACTAATAACTATGATTCGAAAAAAACCACTGTCCATCCAACAGTGCCACTGAAAGGACAAGAAGTCCTTCCAGTCTCAAATTAATGATGATTGTTAAATTGTGGTTGGACGACTGCACGTTCTTAGGGGAAATAGCAGTAGCCTGGAAAAAATGTACAGAACTTACTTGTTACTTGTGTTACACCACTTCTGTAAATAAAAATGGCATCATGCAACGCGCTGGTATCTTCGTGCATTTAAACGTAGAAGATCTACCTTATCGCTTGTGAATCTTGAGTGACAGTTCAAAAGAAACTTCAGAGAAACTTCTGTCAAAGTACCAGACATGGCGGCTAGGCCGAGAAGAAAGAGTTCTGAATTGGCCTGTCACGACGGAGGTCCCCATCAAATCCCGAGAGCAGCCACTGGCGCGAGAAATAAGTGTAGGAGGATCGCGGGACCCGACAGCTGCGCTACGCACTGCCAGGGATCGCCCAAAGGCAAAGGGAGAGAGCTCTGCGAAATCCGCTAGCCGCAGCGAGTTTGTTCCTACCTGCCAAAGATTACTTTCTTGCCACAGCACAAATCCTTCTTCCAACTGTTCGTTTTGAAAGGCAGGTTGTAGCATGAAGCAGTAGCTGGTACAAAATAATCACCTCTGAGTAGTCTTCATTGCAGAAATAGAAAACGTTCTTACTTACCAAGTTCATAGCGGCGGTAATTTTACATAGATAATAGTTATTTTAAGTTTCTTAACGAGTAATTGCAATATACAATTTACTAAGGTCTTCTTAACTAGTGAGTCCCTCTCTGTTATTAAAGATCCACTTTAAGTGGTCGTGCTGCAATGCTATAGATTTTTCGTTTTTCTGAAATAATACATAAAGATTTAAAACAAATAATGTTTGAGTATCTGCATAGCTTGAGAGTGTACATAAAGTGAGTCTTTTGACTTCACTCATCCTGATATGCTAACGTGCAAAACAGTAGGATATGAAGAAAGAAACATCTACGTATCTATTCAGTTTAATGAAAAAGCAATAAAGTAGTTTTTTCTTAATTTATAGAGAACTTCATTCTATTATTCCTTTGTGGATCTAATAAAGTGTATTATGTTACAAGGCTCCCACCGATGGTTCTTTTTAAAAAAATCGGAATCGTCTCTAGGTTAACAAGAATTTACAGTTTTAATCAAAACTATTTCAAGGTAATATGTTCATCTGTTTTGAAACCGGTTATGATTTTTTTCTGAAACATTTTACGCCGTTTCTTTTTCTCCTTGTAAACTGTGAACGTTGTGAATATTTTTTATCGTAATTCTACAAAGGGATAAGTGTGCAGGAGACCACCTGTTTTGGGGCATCCAGAAACATTTTATTACTTATTTAGAATAACTGAATTTCCCTTCTTTCACTCTCTGGATTGTCATCCCAACCGTTCCCATGTCTTGCACACCGGAACCGGCCTATGTTGCAGGCCAAAAGTAGGTCGTACCAGTTAGAGACTGCTGGTGAGGCACCGTTAACAAGTATCGCCTGCAGCGACCAACGCAAAGTTAGAGACGGTGGTCACTTCAGATTCTGGAGGATGTTGACACAGTGTCGGCTCGACAAGGAACTTTCTCTCCGTCCTCAGTTTCCCACGTTATCAAACGCAACTTTCCTTCACACTCCTAACATTCTAGACTTTGGCCCACAGTAACTTACCTGTGTTGACTTCTGCTAGCAGCTGATGGCATGTTCCCTTTCCCCAGACTCTTAGCCCTTTCACTGAAATGTACCATGGCTTCTACCTGTTTAATTCTTCTGTTATCATTTGAAGCTACCCTTAATGGATGCCAACTCCTTCCCTGCACTGTACATAGTTTCGTTCTGGTCATCGTAACACCAGGGGCAACAACAGTACTAGTGATGGTTGTAGTAGTAGTACTGCGATGTGGAAACTTCCAGTTAATTACACTATTATAGTTTATTAATATTTATTGTACAATGTTACATCACCAGTTAGAGTTACATTCTCTGCAAGTACACCAAGTCCTTTCATCCGCACATGTAATTTTTCATCATTACTAACTTTACGACAGGATGTAGTAATTATTAATAAAGTCTGATCTGTAGCGTCATCCGCCAATCGCTAGACGTACATCTGGTGAAGGGGGGCTCAAGGATGCAACATTTTGGAAAAAAAATCTAAAACGTAGTGCCCCGTTGGCCGCTGAGCGCCTGTGAGGCTGCATGATGCAACCAGCTTGGGTCTATCGCTTCCTTGCCGGCCCTCGGAGCGGCTAAGTACGTTATCAGAGCTCTTACGTAATCAAGGTCAGGCGCTCAGTATATAAGCGGCCAACGCAGATCAGCGGAATCATTCAGCTGTGAGCTATATCTGCAACAGGAAGTTTCATATCAGCGCACACTCCGCTGCAAAGTAAAATCTCATTCTGGAAACATCCCCCAGGCTGTGGCTAAGCCACGTCTCCGCAATATCCTTTCTTTCAGGAGTGCTAGTTCTGCAAGGTTCGCAGGAGAGCTTCTGTAAAGTTTGGAAGGTAGGAGACGAGATACTGGCAGAAGTAAAGCTGTGAGGACGGGGTGTGAGTCGTGCTTGGATAGCTCAGTTGGTAGAGCACTTGCCCGCGAAAGGCGAAGGTCCGGAGTTCGAGTCTCGGCCCGGCACACAGTTTTAATCTGCCAGGTAGTTTCATCCAAAGTAATATTTGCTATTATTCGGTGTTTGCTCTGGACTGCCAAGGTTATTGATTTTAAGGTAGAAATTTTAAAATTATATTCTTTACAAATATTATGTAGTGCATATCATATTCAGTGTTTCGCGTAATCACTAAGTCATCAGCACATGCTAACACTTTTAAAGTGGTCCTTTGTACCATAAATCCATTTGGTGTCTGGTGTCTGACCCTTCCATTTGTGTAGAATAACGTTCATATAAACGTTAAAAAGCTTGGTAATACACACCCTTGTCTTACACTCTGATTACAACTATATTTCCCCCTCTGCAAACCGGTAAATCTTATACACATTGTCATGTGTTGAGGATAGCCCATTTAGCCATTATATTCCGTAGTTCGTGCCTGTCTACCTTATTCGTCTTCTATAGACCTACAAATGCCGTATAGGTCGCCAAACTGTGTTCCTGGCCAAACTGTATTCCTGGCCAAACTGTATACCTCTTTTTCTTCTCTATTAGCACTTTCATAGTAAATGCAATTTCAATGCAAGCTCTCCCTTTTCGAAACCATTCTGCTCTTTTTGCGAGTCTATTACTGACCTTGATTCGTTATTTAATATACCAGCGTGTAATTTATAGGCTAAATTTAGTATAATTATACCTCTCTAGTCTGCGGTTAACATTATATCTGAGATCCTCATTGCAAGCCAACAGGAGTTTAACAGACGAAGGATAAGTTCGAGTAAAAGTTCTCCATTGTTGATGGGTTCTAAATTTATTGCCGCTGGCCTTGATTTTTATTTTTATTTTTATTGCCGTCTCTAACTCTCATAAAGTAAGTCTATATTTTTTAGTAATTCACCGGTCATCCGGCCTTCACGATTAGTACACATAACTTCCTCACAGTCACACCAAGCACTTCATTCCATTCATCGTGTGTTATCACGTGCATTCGTACGTCTTCTGTTTCCCGTTTATTTAAATTCTGTAATCATTTGTAGGCGAAGCCTTGTCATCAGTATACTTCGTGATCCAACTCACTCACAAGCTTTTCCCGACTGTGTCTTCTTGTTACAGATTTTGGAGTATTTCTAATAGCTATACGATGTTGTCAAGCTGGATCTGTTTTTAGCAGTAGGTATATTTCTTAGCTATTTTCTTATCCTTGAGAACCTTTTCTGTCTCGTCATTCCATATTCTAATACATTTCTTTTACTTCCAGATAGTTGCTTTGCCTATGCAGTACTTTATCCCTGGTATTCTTCGTTGATAAGAAATTGTAATTAATGTACTGGATTAAGAATGTTTTTTTTTTTAGTGTACTGTAATGTTTGTTCGATGCACATACTGTGAATATTAACTTTACAACGGCATCTTTTGTTCAGTTTTGCACTATAGGGCAAAACTGCGTACGCCAGGTGTGACAAAAAAACAGGCATTTTAAAGATAAAAAGAGAACCACAAGGCAAACCACCACAAGAGAAAGTATCAGTAGCCAAGAAATTTCTCGGCCAATGTGATCCAAGACATAGGGTCTCAATTTATATAACCGAAAAATTTTCAGACACACAAAATCAAATGGTAGCTGTTCCTGGGACTTCGATAATGATGTCGGACTGACTAGCTGCGTTTGCTAAGACTTCTGGAGTGTCATCGTCATTCGCTGCGTTACTAAAGCTTCTATTATCTCCTTCAAGGATTGACTTGATGGAAAGCGCAAACTATGTCGCCAACAGGAAGAAGAATAAAGCGGTAGTACTGAACTCCCGTTCATACAAAAATTATTTGAAAGCTGTAGAGCAGACAGGAGAGAGAAAGAAGGAAGAAAATCCAAAACGAAAACTTTTTATGGGAAAGAATCAAAAGGCTCACACCTAAAAGAAAGAGAAGAGATAGAAAACGACAGTTGTAAAGGTTAGACCGGCCCAGAGAAATAACGTCAAAACGAAACTGTTTGACGTCATCTGGCAAAATATACCCACACGATGCAAACATAGTTTGTAACAGGCTGTATTCAAGAGAGACTGCGATCCAGTGTGTGTCTTGTTGTGGCTTGGCCCCGCAACAATGTTCCGATCTCAAGAAAGAAGATTAATAATTCGTCTGCGATTTCAGATTTTAATAATGTGTGTTTTGCTTTATATTAGGGCCATTATTTAAGAACTTTGCCTATGTTATTATAATACTTACAAAATTTGAATTCCTTCGTAAAATATTACTTTTCATTCATAAAACAGATTTATGGTATCCTGTAGTAGGATATCTACGAGGGTCAGTCAAATGAAAACCGAACACCCGTCACAAGACCATGGTTTGGATTCATTAAAAGGTAATCACCACGCGCTTTCATAGGTTAACCCACTGGAAGATGAGACTATCAATTCCTGCTTCGCAGAACGCGGTCGGCCTCTGAAGGATCCAAAATCGTACCGACTGACTGGTCCTGCTCCTGTTTCATCATCCATATTATCAGTTTACGTGAGCAGTAAGATTACTCTTGTGTTATTGTTACTGGCATGTCACTGTTTCCGCCTGGTGAGCACCAATTTCCTCATAGACGGGGCTTGGTTTCCCACAAGTGGCTGTTGTTTTCATTCGATTCAGAATCAGACCTGGTAGCATTCTGTTCTCCGTTTTGTCTCAATGGACGTTATTTATATTTCTGCTTTCGTCACGATAATTATTTGGAAGCACAGTGGCTGTACACCTCCTGTCCCTCTACCTAAGCCCTGACCACGATAATTATATCGTGTATTCTGAACTTCCATACTTCTAACATTCACATTCCCACTGTCATTATTACGGTTGTTTATATGATTGTTAGAAGACTTTTTATTGTTGTTTCGCAATTGCTCCTCAACGGCAACTGATCTTTCCACTCGCTCCAGGTACACAATAAACGTATCCACATTATTTCTTGGTGCGGAGATGATTGTTTTCTGACAATACCAAGGCAGCTTACCTTCTAGTCCCATGATCGTTTCCGGTTTCATCTTTCCTGTCAGATGTGACAGCCGTGAATCCCGCCTTCCAGAAAACTTAACTGGTTCATGACCTGGAGTGAACTTTTTACCACTCGAAAATTCTCTCAAAACATTGGTTCGTTTGTTGTGGGGCCAGTACTCATTAAGAGATCCAGTTTTAAATTCAGAAAGTGTTTTGCATCTGATCACTACGTCAGCTGACCAACGCAAAGCATCTCCTGACAAACGACTTCTTACGAAAAATTTTTTTTCACACTCTGATATGCATTTGATATAACATCCACAAAATTATTCCACTACTTTAACAGGTGAATCTACCTGGATCGAAATGTAAAAACTGACATCTGATAAAATCTGCTCCAATTGAAGCAACATGTTGTACAGTAGTATTACAAGAGCCACCGTCCGCCGCTCATGGTCTTGCGGTAGCGTTCTGGCTTCCCGCGCATGGGGTCCATGTTTCGATTCCCGGCGGGATCAGGGATTTTCTCTGCCTCGAGATGACTGGGTCGTATGTATTTCATCATCATTCACGGGCAAGTCGCCATAGTGGCGACTCGTGGAGCGGCGGCTGAACAGCCCCGCGAGGGGTCTCCCGGCCACCAATACCATATGCTCATTATTATTATTATTATTACAAGAGCCACCAGAGGCTACACTATTTTTTATGTTAGTAATACTACTATTTAGTTCTTCTATTTGTAGTTTTACTACCTACACTCTATCAGATAATTTATCAACATCTCCAGATATTTTCACGGAGTCAGATATTACTATCTTAATATCATTCCGACAGGTATTTACTTTATTAGTTACTTTTTTCAAACCAATGAAGGCAAAGATTGGATTCACAGTCTACTGGTTTTGAGAACCACTCTTCCATCGCTTTCGAAGATACTATGCAGTTTAATTAGATGCTGTTCTACTTTGACTTGCAGACCACGGTGGTTAGAATCAATTTTATAATTTAAGCTATTCAGTTTTGAATTCATTTCATCCTTTACTTTTTTATTACTAGATGCAATCTTACTTAAGTTATTGTTATTGGAGTCAATCTTATGATGCGATTCATGCTTATAAAACAGTAATTGCGTCTAGTTTGATGCCTCTAACTTGTCACTTGGAATTTCAGCCGGTTTTAAAGGAACTTCTAGCATTTCCTGACTTGGTTGAATTCCAGTAATACTGAACTCATTTTCATTATCTGCAAACCCTATTTAATTCCACTTTCTCTTTTTTGACTTGAAGTTCAATTACACAATCATCAGAGATTGGTTCTAGCTTCGCTGTACCATTGAAATTTACCTCCGATTCTACTTTTGACAAATCTCAGTCAGATTCTGAATTTTTTATTCTGACAGAACCGTCCTCATTTATTTCAATTTCTAATTCTGAGGATTGATCTTCAGAGTGGTTCCATCTTAACAGCATCCTTTTCAACAGATTTCATGTTTACTAGCCCATTAGAAACAATTAACAAATACTTTAAGTAATCTTCACTTAATTGCTTGACCTCAACGAGCGATGTCGGCGCGGTGTACCAGAAAATGTGATGCGACGCTTTGTGACATAATGCAGGCAGCAGCAGCAGATATGGTGGTGAGGGTAGCGACGGGTATCTCCTACTGCAGTTGCTCCAGTGGAGCCAGGGCACCGACGAGCGCACGCAGTACGTTGCAGATAGCTTGCACGTCCACGCAGCTCCGAGATGATGCACCGTCGTCTTAGAACCTAAGTGCTGATGGCAACAGCAAAGTAGTGTCGTCTTTATACATCCTTCGTCACGTTGAGAGGTGGCATGAGCCCCCTCTCATATTTCTATCTTACGATTTTCCTCTCTGATTCAATGCGGTGGAAAGTTGCTATTCCTTCACACGCGGACTTCCCACGCAGCGTCTCTCGTCACGCGGGTGGTCCGGTGACAGGCGGGCTCTGCTGATCTTGAAAGGGTAAGCCGACGGCTGTGAGGGAGTTGAGTGAATGCTTTCAAGACGCCAACATTGTAGAATAGCGGCAGACACTCTCGCAGGGGCCTGAAGTAGCGGCTGGGCTAGAGGTTCCGTTACTTCGCAGAAACTTAGCGAAAACACTTTCTGGCGGGCTACCAGCGAGGCGTGGGAATGACTTCTGTACCCAGGCAGTTGTGGCGGGCAAATTCCCGCGCTTTCTGCAAAATCGTAACTGTGATTGGCTTGCTCAGGGCATAGCTCCGTGACGTAGCAAAATCGGCGCAGAAATTGGCGCCAAGAATCTCCATTGGTGGAATGGTAGTGCTCCAGCAATAGAGTGGAATTTTCCGCCAGTTTTCGAGTTGCTGATTGGAATGGTTAACCACGGCCACTGTCGTGGGGATGGGAATGTTCTGTGTTTGGTTTGTAAGGGTGCTCTTGTGGGTAGACGGCTCTCGCCTTTCAGTCGGAGTAGGTTACAACACTGAGCTCTCGCTGCTCTGGACAGCCTGCCTTTCGTTGGCTGTCTAATATACTTTCATTTGATTGTAACTGTTTAACGAAGTTGCTGAAGTTTCTACTTCAACGTAACTTTCCGAGTACAGTTGGCAATTGAGCGTTCTGCGTACAAGCGGCCTATGTTGTCTGTCTTGGGCAGTATTGGCTAAAGTTGACTGTATCGGAGTTACTGTGTGACTTCGCTTGTGAAAATCAATCACTGTTCCATCAGTGATTGTGTGGCGAGCCTTCTTCGTCTCCCTCAGAGGCGCATTTGTATTGATAGGAAGTCTTTAGTGTGGAAAAACCAGACCAGGACAATTTGTTTCGGGCTATACTCGCGACATTATCATCACCACGACGGGACATCGAAGCAACCACCCATCGCTTCCAGTACGCCAGATCGTGTCCTTGGAACTAAGAAGACAGCTTGGTAATGTACGACCGCAGCACCGGCAAAGCAGGCATTTTTGCTAGGCGATAATCAGAGCTCAGCAGAGTCCGCCTGTTCGTCTTTTCTAACTTTGTTCTATCTTGGGTGTTCATTGTCTGAGTTCTCACTAATGTAGCAGCAATTACTGTTGGGTTAGCTGTGTGTCTCTCTTAAGATTTGAGTTGCAAGGAATTGGCTCCACATACCACTTCGTCATAAACATCACAATCTAGTTTAGGGACAACTTCTCCTTCACAGCGTTTATTTGAGTATCCAATTTGAGCCAGTTTGATGTATTGTAAATGTTTCATGTTTTTTTGTTTATTATTTTGTGTTTAGTCTTAATAAATCATATTGTTATTTTGGACAGAACTTTCATTCTGTTAATCGGTAGAGCAACACTATCATTTCTCACTACGTTAATGAAACCTTCCTTTATTTAACTTATTTATCAAATTAAATTATTGCAGGTGCCAAACTCTTTTTCTACTCCACTTGCAGGGTTTGTTACAGTCAGTTCGCGTATCTTTTTAATCCATGTGCAGCAGCAAAAGTCGGAGTTAGAATAGGGGGGGCTTAGAGCATCATTTACATATGTAGATTCTAGAAGAATTTAGTGTTAAATACACTGCTAGCCCCGGCACCTCGCAACGTTCAACGTTAACATGGCGAAGACTCAAGATTTAGTTTACACACTCGCTAGGAAATCATAAAACTGTTCTCGCTCTGGTTTCGGCATATTTCACTTCGGTATCCTAAAGTACCTACCGAGTTCCCCTTTTTGTAACGATCGCTTTCACAGTTCAGTTTCCTGGCCGATGCAGTATACGTGGGGCGGCGGATATTAATCAAATGGTATGTGTTTTTTGTTGCGAAAGAACTCTTTAATTGCCTGTGGGTGCTTTGCACCTAACTT
This sequence comes from Schistocerca piceifrons, assembly GCF_021461385.2. NCBI lineage: Eukaryota > Metazoa > Arthropoda > Insecta > Orthoptera > Acrididae > Schistocerca > Schistocerca piceifrons. Next base: position 432,374,431 of record NC_060139.1, read on the forward strand.
CGCCGTCTGAAGGAGTTTGAAAACTATGTCTGAGGTCAGCCAGAAAGCGATGGAGAACGTACTTTCGAGTTTTGAGTTTTAACTGACTGATATATACTGTAAAACCTCACACACACAAAATGTAAGTTGTAGTATCGTAACTACTATTCCTATCGGAAACAGTACTATTAACAGCGGAGAGGTGACCTCTACGGAAGTTCCAAGTAAGACGGTCTCCCCAATTTCTAATCACCAAAAGTTAATTGCTCGCCTTAAAAGTGGAAAATAATCTCGCCACTTGCCACACGGTTTTGTCAACGTTACGGGCGGCACACAAACAGTTACTTGCGATCCAGGATGGTGTACAATTCTCACGAGCACATTTCCTACTTTTACTGAAAACGCATTGAAGTCTTTCCACCACTGACGTCGTCCGATGCACAACGCACACGTGTGATTGACGTGGACAGCTTGTTCGTAGAATGTGAAGATATCTCATCGGGCATAGTTGCCATTCCAGTGTTCGCCAGTTCTGGTTGATTTTTTATTCACTAATGGCGTGTCTCACAATCAAACGTAACCGAGGAATACACTTCGATTTTGATCAGCTTAGAATATGTTGCAGAGCAAAGAAAAATAAGAGACGTGTATTTTTATAGGTGCCTATACGGCTGCCAAGGGAGTGAAACAGCCCTTCAAAAACACTGAGTTTAATATTTCTCAATAAATACCTGTTTGAAAAGATAACAGACAGAGAAAATGCTTCAAATGAAAGTTCTACAGTTTTTAATGTACGTTACAGCGGTACACCCAGATATTTCGAAAAACTCGTTTCTTTCGAAATCCCTTCCTGCTCAATTTGTTTCTCGTTCCGACATTTGATTAATATCAGAAGGCAAAGACGCACCTATCAGAAAAAGAGCTAGAAATATCCCCATATCGATTTAGAGCTCCCTGGGTTAGTATTGTGAAATATAAACTACATCATGTTGCAAGATTTCTTCCATTCATTGTGGCTGACGCAGCACACAGTGTAAGATTTGAGAAGAAAATAGTCTAGGCTGCGGAGCTAGGCTGTATGTTGTTGTTGTTATCGTATTTTCTTATTACATCTGATGTATTTTTTGTGTGTGTTTTAAATTGTAACATTTTCAAATTGAATTATTTTACATATCAAATTGTTGAGCATTATTGTTAATCCGTATGATAATGAGAACTGCTCGGGTGAAAAAAATGCTGAAAGCACTCTCATTTTGCCCAGCAAGCACATGTACAGCCACATACGTCTTTGGAATACCACTTCATCTTTACATCTGACTGAATTTGGTACTAATGACGACATACTTTCCGCTATTACTCAAATGTCGAAATAAAAAAAAACATTGTGAGTGAGAGAGGATTCAGAAAAAATTGACTTTTCCGACAAATCTTCGTGCACTGTTTTAACGTACGTTACACACCATGCAACTATTTGAAGCTTTTTTTCATATCTGTTAGTTTGAACGTATGTATTCAGAAATATTAAATTCATTTCTTTTGGGGGGGGGGGGGGGGGGGAAGCGTCGGGTTGATCCCATTAAAGTTCGTCTGGAAACGTATAAAAATTTATATCTCTTATAGTGCTCTACATTACAAGATATTGCCGACCGGGGTGGTCGAGCGGTTCTAGGCGCTACAGTCTGGAACCGCACGACCGCTACGATCGCAGGTTCGAACCCTGCCATGGGCATGGATGAGTGTGATGTCCTTCGCTATTACTGAAATGTCGAAATAAAAAAAATTGTGAGTCAGAGAGGATTCAGAAAAAATTGACTTTTCCGACAAATATTCGTGCACTGTTTTAACGCACGTTACACACCATGCAACTCTTTGAAGCTTTTTTTCATATCTGGTAGTTTGAACGTATGTATTCAGAAATATTAAATTCATTTTTATTGGGTAGGGGGGGGGGGGGAAGGTCGGGTTGATCCCATTAAAGTTCGTCTGGTAACGTATAAAAATTTATGTCTCTTATAGTGCTCTACATTACAAGATATTGCCGACCGGGGTGGTCGAGCGGTTCTAGGCGCTACAGTCTGGAACCGCACGACCGCTACGATCGCAGGTTCGAATCCTGCCTTGCGCATGGATGTGTGTGATGTCCTTAGGTTAGTTAGGTTTAAGAAGTTCTAAATTCTAGGGGACGATGACCTCAGAAGTTAAGTCCCGTAGTGCTCAGAGCCATTTTTGAGCTACAAGATATTCAAAGCCGATCAAAATCGAAGTTTATCCGTTTGATAAGCGTACTTGTCAGTACACGCCATTTCGGCGTTAAGTCCCGTAGTGCTCAGAGCCATTTTTGAGCTACAAGATATTCAAAGCCGATCAAAATCGAAGTTTATCCGTTTGATAAGCGTACTTGTCAGTACACGCCATTTCGGCGTTCGTACGAGTGGCGATTAGTTGAACAAAAAGAGTTATGAGAAGTACAAATTTTAAAAGTAGCACAAAAGTGTGGTAGAACATTAAAGTATGCGCACAGCTATTTCGGATATCACGGCCAAGGAGACTGAGATTCCTACACAGTGCCACGCACATTGCAGTGCTTCGCAGAGCGTAGACGTGAATGCGGGTTGTCAGTTATAACTTACAGAGATAAAAAGATTGTGCAGCTGGAGTAGGCGGTGGTGAGGCATAATTCCGCGGCGCGGTGACCCCTGCGGAGCGGAGTGGGCAGCAGATAGCGGCCTGTGTTTCGCGGCCGCCGGCTGTTCGTCTTTGTTGGCGCCAGCAGCGGCGCAGCTTATCTGGCGGCATTGCGGCGCTGGCGCCAGGTGAAGCCATTCAGGCCGGCAGCCGTCATTCGCAACCCCGGTGGCCTGCAGCAGGCTTATCTGCGCGGAAAAGCCCGCCGGCATACCGCCGCGCCGCAGTACACACTTTCCTCCCCCCACCACCGCCCCTTCCCGGCCCTCCTTGCGAATTGCGCCAGCCCCGGGGCCGGGCCGACACGCGCTTACCCTCGTCTGCTCTCCGGCCTAACACAGAAGAGCTCTCAGCGTCGCAGTTGAGAACACGGAAATTTTGTTGTCTGCCGCGCGCCGCGTCTGAGAGCAACACCGCCGCTCTCTTTCCCGGGACAGGTCGTCTCGCAGAATGTGAGTCCCATGTACCAGTCTGTGACCGTATCTCCAGAGTATGTTTCCACACTCTGACCGTTACGGAGAAAGGGGAGACAACCTCGTTGTTTTCGCTGGAATTGCTACTGCGTGTAAGATACACACGTATCCCACTAAATCGACAAGCAGACTTGAAAAAGGTGTGCTCCTCGAGCTGTATTAGATGGACATTTGTCGTCAAATATCCCACGACAACATGTATTACGACGAATGAAAACAAACACCCCACTAATGTATAAGTGTGTCCATAAATCAGTGGTCGTCCAACTGCGGCATGCGGACCGCATGCGGCCAGAATCAAGCATTCGTGCGACCTGCAGTTCTCAACTGTACATTAGAAAAATATCCATTTAGCAACTGACAACCGAATTTAGAAACGTCAACTATCGTTGAGAGCTTCTTAAGTGTGAGCTTTCCTGTTTAATAAGAAACAAATGTGTCAGCGACAGTAATATTTTAAGATGTTTGATTTTAGTTGACGTTCGTGAATTCGGCCGTGAGCAAAGCATAGTTGGCCGCTTATCTCCAAGACAGAGGGGTAAGAAGAGCAGCCACTACGGAGTTACAGCATGTGACAGGGGGACTGTTGTGTTGTCTGCCACCACCGAATGAATGCTAATTACAGAGACGGTCATCTTCAAAAGCTGTCCATTTTTGTACGCTGAACGCGAAATTAAATTAATACTGTTGTAATGCTTCACGGAAAATGATAACAGCCAAATAGTTACAGAATTGTTTGGCTGCTATCATTTACCGTGAAGAGTTTCAACAGTTGCTGTTTCAGCCATGTTTAAAATCTTGAGACTGTTTTAATGCAGTGCAATCTGTGCATGGAAAATGGCATTCAAAACATTTATGACGTGTCTACGCCCCAAAATGGCAGTATTCGCTCTTGAGCAAAAAAGTTTGACGACAATTGTTGTGAATCGTGCGTTTTTAAAAATTAATAATAAATCGATTGTTATTTCACACTAGAAAACTTTCGGCATAAGCAGCGGGAACTGTTCAAATTTCTTCGTTCATTAATAATAATCCTTCCATATGCACACCCTTGGTGACGCGACAACTCTACACGGTAATCAGATTTCTCTCATACACGGTGTAGCATGTCCTCCGATACGGTCTACAGTGGATCCTTTAACCGTGCATACAATTCCTCAAGGGAAACGCCGGCCGGAGTGGCCGAGCGGTTAAAGGCGCTACAGTCTGGAACCGCACGACCGCTACGGTCGCAGGTTCGAATCCTGCCTCGGGCATGGATGTGTGTGCTGTCCTTGGGTTAGTTAGGTTTAAGTAGTTCTAAGTTCTAGGGGACTTACGACCACAGCAGTTGAGTCCCATAGTGCTCAGAGCCATTTGAACCATTTGAACCTCAAGAGAAACAGGCGTTGTTGTTGTTCTGGTCTTCAGTCCCGAGACTGGTTTCATGCAGCTCTCCATGCTACTCTAGCCTGTGCAAGCTTCTTCATCTCCCAGTACCTACTGCAACCTAAATCCTTCTGAATCTGCTAAGTGTATTCATCTCCTGGTCTCCCTCAACGATTTTTACCCTCCACGCTGCCATCCAATACTACATTGGTGATCCCTTGATGCCTCAGAACATGTCCTACTGTAACAACAACGACGCTGTACTATTGTACATATAAGTAAATTTTTTTTCCATCTGATTTTTCGATAAACTTGTGTAATTGATGTTCTGATTTCATTTTTTTTTTGTTTCATGCCATTATGCCATTGTGTTACGAAAACTGTAAACAAGTTTCAATGTGAAGATTAGTGTTTATGTCAAATGTCAAGTAATATTGTGATGGAATTGAAATGTAACGAATTTTGAAACTGTTGTAAGATGTTTGAAATTGTAAATGTGCGTCTGGTCCATACGTAGGCAATGTGTTAGGATATGTAGAATGCAAAACCTCGCGTGAATACCCGGTCTGTCAGGGAGCGGTAAAAGGTGGATGGCAGGCGAGCGCGGGAAAATGCACGCGGGCACTGCACAGCACAACGGGCTCAGCAGTGATAGTTGGAGTTGGGCATTGGTCTGAGCAACACCTTCTGGAGCGAGGAGGCTCTCCTGGAAGACGTAGTTTCACTGAGCCTCGGGTATGCTGTTCCAACGCCCACACAGCATGGCAAAATTCCATAGGCACTAAATGGAAAAGTATTGCGACGCTAAGAGGAATTAAAGTGCCGATACGTCAAGAGCCACAGCTGTGGTTGTATGCGTGCTCTGTGTCTCGCAATCTCGCCACTCGCCAACCGCCGCATCGATAAAAGCAGGTTGAAACTTTTAGTACTGTATTCGTATGGACCATAGAGTGAACTGTTCAATAATAACCTAAATTTTACCAGAACTTTCCCCTCATTTAATTATCCTCACAACTAACCTAGACAGAGTCCTTTCCAAATGTTGTGCAATCCGAGTGTCCCGAAATGAAAAATTAAATTTTGTGTTAATAATAATTACTTGCAGACCTAGCTATGTTAGAATGGTGTTTAAAGAACTGTTTTGATAATGAACCAGTAAATGAATAACGAAGGTCTAACGAAGTTGAAAGATAACTTTAATATTGATATAATAATGAAGTTTAATTATTTAATTATTTCGAGACAGATGTAAAGGTATTTAAATGAACAGTAAATAAGAAAAAAAAGATTAGTAACTCATATACTGGAAATCTTGAACGCATAATAATTTCAGTAAACAAATTTTTTATACAGTTTCAGAGTCCTTCCCCCCCCTCCCCCCCTTTATTCATTTGAATTCTGAAGTGTTCTAAATTGGTTTGACCAGCAAAAGTTGAAGTCAATATAAAAGCCAAAATTTATCAGTGTTTTGTCTTTATTAAAATGGACATTTTGTATGTCGCTCGAAAGTACTATTTTTAGGGTAACCTATGCCCGATTTTAATCAGATCAATAGACATTATGAAGTTTTGCAGTATACATTATAGTATAGTGTTATGTATTCGTGGTTTTTCCATATCAGTACAGAATGTGAAACTATCAGTTCAATAGATTTTCTGGTTCTAAAATTTTACTATATTATGCAGTGTTACTACGTGTTGTTTTGCATGAATATACACCAACTTGTACAGGGAAGAAACTCAGTTTATGCCTAATTAGGCTGGCGACCGTATTATTATCAAATTGGTAGCATCTTCAGTGTCGCTTTTGGTCCATACTGACGTGTAATTGCATTTTGAACTTAGTTGACGGATCATTGCTATTACAGAGTGGGTGTAAGTCTGATTTGCCACCATTCAGGTACACGCGGTCGATATCTATACGAAAATCCTTTCTCATACGGTGAACCCCGCTCACTTACCTTATTGTGTGCCCCGCGCTACGTTACACTACCAACCGATCCCTTCATCTAGCAAAGTTGTGCCACAAATTTCTCTTCTCCCCAATTCTATTCAATACCTCCTCATCAGTTATGTGAACCACATTTCGAAAGCTTCTATTCTCTTCTTGTCTGAACTATTTATCGTCCACGTTCCACTTCCATACATGGCTACACTTCATACAAATACTTTCGGAAACGATCCTGACACTTAAATCTATATTCGATGTTAACAAATTTCTCTTCTTCAGAAACGCTTTCCTTGCCACTGCCAGTCTACATTTACATCCTCTCTACCTCGGCCATCATCAGTTATTTTGCTCCCCAATTAGCAAAACTCATTTATTACTTTAAGTGTCTCATTTCCCAATCTAATTCCCTCAGCATCACCCGATTTAATTCGACTACATTCCATTATCCTCGTATTGCTTATATTGATGTTCATCTTATATCTTCCTTTCGAGACACTGAACATTCCGTTCAACTGCTCTTCCAGGTCTTTTTCTGTATCTTACAGAATTACAACGTCATCGATGAACTTCAAAGTTTTTATTTCTTCTCCATGGATTTTAATTCCTACTCAGAATTTCTCTTCTGTTTCCTTTACTGCTTGCTCAAATACGGATTGAATAACATCGAGAACAGGCTACAACCCTGTCTCACTCCCTTTCCAAACACGGGCGTTAGGGGTAAGTAAACTCTGTCCCTCACAAACCGCCATACATAGATATTGCAGGGTGCTAAATCCCGTGAACGGATTTTCCAGGGAAGAAGATCGTTGTCCGCTGTTCCGGTTCGTCCAAACCACCGTTGGTGCAGAACACAATTATGAAGGTTTTGTACAGTGCTGTCTAAATGGGCGGAGCACCGTCCAGTAGCAAAATCAATCATCATAAACAGGACTGACAATCGCTCGCTTCCCAAATACGGGTACTGTGTGTGTGTTCACCTTGCCGCTTACGTGGAAAGTGGCTTCATAGCAGACGATGTGGTCTCCTACAAGAACAGTGTCATCCATTTTTAACTGCTGCTTTTCACTAAAGTCAGCTTTTCACTTCGTCCGTTGGTGTAAGGGTCTACACTAATCCTGCTTTGTACGGATTAATACATTGCCTTTTACGCAATACCTTTCACACTGTAATATTTGGCATGAAGTTTTACCTGCTTAATTTACTAAGTGACATGCGAGGACTGTGGCGAAACGCCTCGCGCACTCTTTGGACTTTTTGTATAGACACACGGTGTCTACCAGGATTTTTCCCCTTAAAAAGGCATCTGGTTTCCATGAACCGTCGGTATAACGTACCTATGTGAATTTTGTGTGGTGGGGTGTTCCTAAACCGTGCACGAAACTTACGCTGCACTTTAACCACAGATTAGGACATCTCAAAACGGAAAACTCAGACTTTTCCTGTTGCGAGACATCTTGGAAGCAGATGCTACACCTACACAGGAAGCTTGACGAGAAACAGCGGGTAGCACATCAGAAACTTCGGTAGTTGTTTATGCTGTAACCTATGCCCATATAAAGTAACAAATCGATTAATTATTAATTTTTAAATCATCATCATTCGCTTATAAATATTCTCTATACAGACTGAATTCATTCTTATGTCTTATCACAATCCATTCCTGCAGCCAAAACATTGCATATTTGTGTGGTTTTACTGGTTCACAGACAAACGTCGGCCGGCGTGGCCGAGCGGTTCTAGGCGCTACAGTTTGGAACCGCGCGACCGCTACGGTCGCAGGTTCAAATCCTGCCTTGGGCATGGATGTGTGTGATGTCCTTAGGTTAGTTAGGTTTAAGTAGTTCTAAGTTCTAGGGGACTGATGACCTCAGAAGTTAAGTCCCATAGTGCTCAGAGCCATTTGAACCATTTGAACAGACAAACCATTTAAAAAAAATAGATATTTTGTGTTTCGAAGTCTTTGTGACAAATGTCTAGGAATGATAGATCACATTACGGGGAACACCCTTTGTTAGTAGGAAATTAGGGTTTATTTTCCCGTCGACATAGAGATCATTATAAGGAGCACAAACTCGGATTGTTTCAAGGATGGGGAGAAAATCGGCAGTGCCCTTTCAAAGTAACCACCTCGAAATTTTTCTGGAGCGATTTATGGAAATCATGGAAAACCTGAATGAGTGTAATGATGTTTGCTTCAGAAAACCAAGTTCAGTATTCTGCAGTGCCCATCAACCAGCGGGGGAAAGCGTCCATACTCTATTGGAAATATTTTGCTCCAATGCTGAGACTGAGGATCACGAAAACTAGCAATGTCACATCGTTATTTCCTCTCCCTTGTCAGCTAAAACGTGGAGGGTTCAAACTCTCCACAGACACATGAGCCCCTTTGTCTAATAATAAAGTGCTTTACCATTTATCACGCCAGCTATGCCACACTCCATCTCAGCATTTGTCTTCACAACATCGAAATCTTCACTGAGGTGAGAAAAGTCATAGGATACCTATATGCACATATATAGATGGCGATAGTGTAGCCTGCACAAGGTATAAAAGACCAGTGTATTGGCAGAGCCGTCATTTGTACTCACGCCATTCTTGCGAAAGGTTTTCCGACGTTATTGTAACCGCTCGACGGGAATTAACAGACCTTGAACGCGAAATACTAGTTAGGCGTATGGGAATTTCCTTTCAGAAATCGTTAGGGATTCCAATATTCCGAGATCCACGGTGTCAAGAGAGTGCCGACGGTACCAGATTTCGGGCATTATCTCTCACCTTGGACAACGCAGTGTTACCCGGTTGAATTCCCGGAACTTATTTGAAAGTTGTATACGCCAGGAGAAACTCAGGTCTTACATTTGCATACAGTTGATGCTGATAAGACAAGCAACACTGTATGAGATAACCGCAGAAATCAATATGGGACGTACGAGGAACAGTGCGTCGAAATTTGGAGTTAATGGGTAATGGCAGCAGACGATCGACGCGAGTGCCGTATCTAACAGCACGACGTCACCTGCAGCGCCTCTCTGGGACAGGTGTGTCATGATTTAATTTCATAAGAGTTGGTGCTAGGGTTCGAGACCCCACAAAGCCATGGATCCAAGTTGTCAACAACGCAAGGTAAAGCTGGTGGTGGCTTCATAACGGTGTATGCTGTGTTTTCGTGGAATGGACTAGGTCGTCGGGTCCGGCTGTAACGATCATTCACTGGAAATGATTATTTTCGGCTACTTAGAGACCATTTGCAGCCGTTCATAGATTTCACGTACCCAAAAAACCATGGAATTTTTACGGATAACGAGGTGCCATGTCACCGGACCACAGTTTTTCGCGATTAGTTTGAAGAATAATTTGGACAATTCGAGTGAATGTCTTAGCCACCCAAATCCCCCGATATAAAGCATTTGTGGGACATGGGACATATTCGAGAGGTCAATTAGTGCACAGACTCTTGGACCGGCCAGACTTTCGCAATTATGGACGGCTGTAGACGCTGCATCGCTGACGTTTCTGCAGAGGGGCTTCCAACGATTTGTTTAGTTGATGCACTACGCCGAACAAAAGGAGGTCCGACTCGATATTAGGAGGTATCCGATGACATTTGTCACCTCAGTGTTTGTGGAACGCCATCCAGCGGATTTGGAGATCTCATCAACTCACTTACTCAGCGTAGGCTGATCATTTGCAATAGCCTTTCGTCTGTCCAGACAGTCAGTCTGGCTGCTGCTTCTAGGTCACATATGTATACCAACGTATCCTCCATTGCCTTGCCTAAACAGGAATTATTAGACTGGCAGCTGTTGAATTTAATAGAGCTATGCTTACACTGGATTAAATTTGCCTTGTTTTAGTTAAATTCTTGAAGATACGTGTGTTGCCTGATCCTTAGTCACCATTTGCTCTACACAAGCCTTGAAACGCCCCTTGTGAGTAAACACCCAGCGTATCTAACTCTGCCATTGCGAAGCCTTTGCCTAAGATCATTTTGAACACACAACACACAAAAATGGCAAACGGAGGTAACAATATTACAGGTATTCACCCTGGTCTTAATTTTTGCGTCTAATCGTCTTCGGCTCAGTGCACTGCTAGGCATAATGACCATAGTGCTGACACGTAGTGCACATAACAGGTGCTGATCGTGCAAATGACATGCTGTGGCCCAACAGATGGTATCTACTGAATCTCATTCGCCACATCCAGCATCGTTTTTCCTAGCATGTCCTCTGAACTGAGAAGGATTGGCAGGACCCTAAATTCTCACCAACTGCTCCATTACATTTCTGTGGCAGTCTGCTTTCCCAGCTATCCCTGCCCACGTAAACGGTAGAGGGAAGAAAAACAATAAGTCCATCCACCACAGAGCGTCGACTAAGCTGCTAGCTAATATCAGAAACGGCATCGACAATGCAGTCGTTTGTAGCAGCCGACACTTTCGACAGTACTGTAGGCGTACGATATGTACTGTGGCAGGAGAAGATGGCTGTGGTATGTCACCATGTTTGCAATTTCTCTCCCAGGGTGTGGCTGTAGTTGTGTGGTGTCACGCGCTGGACGGTTACCTGTCACTGAACTATTTCTAGTTTAATAAGTCCTTTATTCCTTAGCAATTACAGCGGTGGCGTCAGAGCAGTAGGGGCCTCCATGATGTTTGCCGAACGTGACCATGATCGGCAAATCATTCAGGTATCATGTCAGGCCGAAAGGAGGACTGTGCTTGGTATGTATCCAGGGGTGATGGCGGCTGTCAGCGAAGTGCTTCGGTCAGCAGGGCAACAGAGGTGCTGGTGCAAAGGCAGAGGTGACTGCCAGCGGTGGACAGCAGAAAGTGATGACGATGTCTGGCCTGCTTTGGCATCTTCGTGGGAAGCACACCAGGGCTTGCGGGATCAAACCGCCTCCAGATCTGCTGTTCTAGATTGTGTGTACCAGCACTGGGCAGTCGATAGCAGCAGAAAGCTTGTACCTACTTGGGGGGGGGGGGGGGGGTGAATGGGCAGTTAGGTGTCCAAGACTCTAACGCACAGCCCTTCATCGAGGTGGCCATCAACAGATGATAGTAACCATCTGAGTAGTCCGAAAGTGCGAACGCGCCAAGCCGACGACGAGATTCAGTCTCAGCTCCTGCAGTGGCCTGCAAATAATGGCAGCGAAGTCTGATGGCGGCAGCTTGCTGGCTAATTTCAGACAGTGAGCAAAGCTGGATGCCTTCTTGCGTCTAGAGGCAGGTGTCATCTGAGGTAACCGAGTATGCTGTGCACAACTGAGACTCAGAGTCTAAATTAGGAGCCCCGCTAGCTCAAACTGTAGCACTCCTAGCTCCTAAGCCATAACATACTGCAGCTGTTCGGCTTAATATTTGGGAAATAAGGACATCATTTGCCCTGGATTTCCTCCAGAAGCGTTATTGACACTGTATAGCGTCATATCTCCGACTTTCAGAAGCACTGGGTGGTGGAGTATTCGGCAGTGTCAGCCCACTAAGTGTTTTCTTGCGTACTGGATACGTTTTCTTAATAAGTGAACTGACGTGTGATACCCCTCCTTGAGACATTGTTCTGATGAATAGTCGCATGAGCCATGCGCTTCATCAAGCAGAAGCACGGCGCAACATTCCTACCAATTTCCTCTTGTCATGGACCACTGTACATCGGTTTTACTCTTCTTAATACAAAACATTTACAATACAGCCACGCAGTATGTAATATGTTACAAAAATTCATTAAAATAGGCATCTACCAAAATTAATAACAAGAAATACCATTATGATTTGCGCATGTGAAAATGAGTTTTATTGTTCGAAACGCTATTTGCACGGCCCAAACTTATCAGTGGTGCTGCGATAATGTGCATGTTGTGGTAAAATATACGCCATGGAACGAACTGTGTTTATGTTAATATATAGTTGTCACACACTAGAAGAATACAAAGACTATATCTTAGGGGCTCTAGAGAATAATAATGGGAAGTGAAACACACGTTCTATCATTCCGGCAGTACTGTAGCTCTGTTCACATACAAACGTTATAAATGTACGTATAGATTTCTCATATGTGTTCGCTCAATGAAGTGTCAAAAATTCCAGGTGCACTATCTTTTTGTGTGCTGTATTTAAATGTCCATGGCTTCACTTTACCGCATGTGTGTAGAAACCTAGCTTACTGAAACTCTTTCTTAGCAAAGTTCTAAAAGGTTCAAATGGCTCTGAGCACTATGGGACTTAACTTCAGAGGTCATCAGTCCCCTAGAACTTAGAACTACTTAAACCTGACTAACCTAACGACACATATCGATGCCCGAGGCAGGATTCGAACTTGCGACCGTAGCGGTCGCGCGGTTCCAGACTGTAGCGCCTAGAACCGCTCGGCCACCCCGGCCGGCTGAGTTCTAAATATTTTTTCTTCTGTCACGTAAATAACTTTTTGTGGTTTCCTTGGTGAAACCAGTACTATTATAACTCTTTGAAATAGTAATGCAGCTACCTGTCGCTAAAAAAAATGTGTCTCTGTTATCTATTTTCCTGCAACATTGTGAGCTATATGTCTTAAGTACAGTATATTCGTAATATACAAAGTTTAACGCATCGATTTTAATTAACACGGTTGCCCCAACGCGATGGACGTGTAACACAGGTTTTTAGCTGTCACAGATAGTAGAATTTATTTCCCTCTGGTTGTTGTTTACCGCGGCGATCTCTAGCGCTATTCTCGTTAGTCAGTATTCTGTATATCTCACGCCGAGGGAGTTTCACCACACGACTGCTAGGAACAAGTAAATTACACCAGATAAATGTAACTTTTTTCATTATTTCCGAGTAAATAATTTCACTGTTTCATTTTCATTTATGTTGCCTTGTTTGTGAGACTCTAATAGTTTAGAAACTGAATTGTCTAAAATAGCGAACGTAAATGAATTTAGAGATATTTCATAGGAGTATATGCGTCACGCAGTGTCGGTGAATCAGAAACTATTTCATTTTTGGTTGAAGAGTGGTAAAACTCACAGAAATTAAAACGATTACAACTGTTAATCATACGGTAATGCAGGCTTTCTCGGAAATTTCGATGATGAAATCTTCTGGGGTAATCAGCAGAGTCATGGCGTCGTTCTGCGGCAAGTTATTACTCTTCATGTTCAGGCTAAGTGTCGGTTTAATGTCCAGTTGAACTGTAGGCTCCTCTACCCCATCTGCAACTGCTGCTCCAATGGTGCGTCGCCGGTTGATGTGTGGGGCTGGGGGCAATCGCGGAATTTGGTGGGAGGATTCCCAGCTCGTTGGAGGGTTAGGTGTAGCGGCCTAGATGCTGCTTGTTTATTCCATCCACTGCCTTCGCGATTTTCATTTCACATCAGAACACTCTTGACGTATTCTTGATAGCGCCACATCCCATGCACAGCTCAGGCGGAATCCACTATGATCAAAAGTAAACATACGAACTTCATTGAGACTGTGTTCTGCCACTGTAGATTTGTCAGGTTGGCTAAGACGAGCGCTTTTCACATGTTGGCAGAAACGCTGTAAAATTCACCGTTGCTTCTGGCCGATCCGTTATAGACTCTAGGTGCCCATAACCCTAGTTTATCTTTTACTGAGCCAAGCATTCTTCTTTTTTTTCCATTTAAGCCGATTAGCGGGAATTGGTTTTAATGTTGCTTTCCTCTAATGTCCTGGCAATCTTTGCTTTGGGGGGCCTAACATATGGAGGTACCACGTGACGCTTTGTGTTCTTCCGGATTATATTCTTTCTTCTTCCTACTCGGCCGGAGAGCACATCTTATATGTGTCCCCAAGTAGTTGTTCTGCGAAAGTTCTCCTTCAGATGCTGCAAATCAGATATGCGTTGTGTTGCATGGTGGAAGCTACTGGTATTTAGGTAGAGGGCCACATGTCCTTTTTTTCTATAGACGGAATGTCATAACGTGCCATCAGTTTTTACCTTATCAGGATATCGACGAAAGGCAGGCACACGTTGTCTTCTATCCCATGGTGAACTTTATACTGTCGTGTATGCTGTTGAGGTGGTTCAGAAATTCCTACAGGTTTTCTTCGCCATGTGATGATGATGATGGGGTCACATACTCCAAGGAGCGTAGGGGGATGATGCGGGTGACCCGCACCGTCGACTGGGAACGGTCCTAGCGGAGGTGGTTTGCCATTGCCTTGCTCGGACCGTAATGGGGATGAATGATGATGATGAAGACGACACAACAACACCCAGTCATCTCGAGGCAGGAAAAATCCCTGACCCTGCCTGGAATCGAACCCGGGACCCCGTGCACAGGAAGCGAGAACGCTATAGGGAGACCATGTGCTGCGGACCTTCGCCATGTGACCACACCACTAATGTGTCGTCCACGTATCGATAGAACGCCTTTGGTTTCGAACGCGAGTTTTTTGAGAACCTTTTCTTCATAACGTTCTGTGTCTAGTTTTTCAATGCCTAGCAAAATGGGGCGCCCATCGTGACGCCATCTAACTGTTGGTAGAACTTTTAACCATGCTGGAAGTAAGTGGTAATCTGGCGCCCCTTCCGTATGCTGACACCCCTCCCTCCCTCCATGGCCAAGAGTGCTGGAGAGGACATTGAAACCATTTTCCGCTCATCAGCTAAAATACGAGTATGATAGGCTGAATGATAGACAAACTAGCCGGCCGCTGTGGCCGAGCGGTTCTAGGCGCTTCAGTCCGGAACTGCGCGCCTGCTACAGTCGCAGGTTCGAATCCTGCCTCGGGCATGGATGTGTGTGATGTCCTTAGGTTCGTTAGGTTTAAGTAGTTCTAAATCTAGGGGACTGATGACAGATGTTAAGTCCCCTAGTGCTCAGAGCCATTCGAACCATTTTCTTTTTTATAGACAAGCTAAGACTATGGTCACCTGTAGTCCGCAGCATTAGTGGCGAATGTAGCGGTGTATTTCGCAGTACTGAATACGTCAGAAGCTTTCGCTTTAGCCAACGAACAAATCTGCAGTGACACAGCACATCCTCAACGAACGTCAAAAGTTTAATTTTCAACAGACAGGTGTTGTGCCGGATGAACGGGTTCTGGGACTCGATCATCATAGGGGCAGTGGGGAAATGGGTCTGTGATAGCGGTTTCCATCTGAGCTCTGCATGGGATGTAGCACTACCAAGAATACGTCAAGGACGTTTTGATGTAAAGATGGAACAGAGAGGCGACGTCAAGACCCTTCGGCTCACCCGGAGTCCTTCCCCCCCCCCCCCCCCCCCCCTCAGTGACGGCGATTCCGTTATTTCCCGCCACCACAGTCCACGTCAGCCCTTCGGGAAGTGCACTATTGACCCAGTGGTCACAGACTAGGCAGAGGAGACCGAGGTTCAGTCTATAAAGATACGAACTGGACGTGAACCCGACACTTCGCCTGAAGATGACGAGTAGGAAACTTGTCAAAACGTTGCTGCAGAACGACGCCTTGACTCGACCGATAACCCGTGAAGACCTCATCAATTGCTAATCATTTTTGTGGTTGGAGATACATTGTGGTGTTGTTATGAAAGAATGTGTCAGTAGTCTTGTGACGTTGCTGACGATAATTTCAGATATGTCTTTAATGAGTTCAAACATAGAGCTGGTGCAAGTTTCGAGCTCTCCATTTATCTCATGTTACACTTTCATGGGTAGTAGTCACCTAATAATATGCTGCTATTTGGCATAAAACGAGGCAAATGATCTATATCTTGTACGGAGGATAGCAAAATCAGTCTCCAAGATCGGTATCAAAGTATTATTGTATATATGGCGTAAAAAAGCATCATGTTGCTGCGTCCAAACAAACCGATGTAGTTACAGAACACTTTTCATACTACATACAGAAAATTCATCAGAATATTAATCTGCGTTTCTCCTCCTTTTTTTTTAAAAAAAAATGCGACTGTATTTCATTGACAGTTTTCATATCATGTTCCTCAACCGGACAATTAAGTTATTGTAAACTGATGTAGTGTTCTGGTTGTATAAAGAACAGTTATTTGTGACACCTGCTTGCAGTATAACCGTGATCCTCTTATCGTTTGTTTACTTCTCAGTAGAAAGCTTCTTAGGAATAATTATGTATAAATGGGGAAACTTATTTAGACAGATCATAACTAAACTTTAGAGCTCTTTCCACCTAAACTCAACAGTAAAAACTTACATTATGCAGTTTTCTTTCTAAATATATTCTTCATTACAATTAAAGCATAAAAAGCAACTTTCACCATAGAACGATGAAACTAATAATGTTCAGTGTTATTACAGGTTTTCTGCTAACCTCAGACGGTTCTGGAACCGTTAATATTTTCGGCTAGGCTATAGCTTAGGTGATATTGATATGAAATTCGATCTTTCTGCTGTGGTACTGTGCCTCTTAAAACCATAATGAAGCATGGATGTCTCCTGACCAGAAGGGTGATGATGATGATTATGGGTTTAGAGAAACTAAACATAAAAGGCTATTAGTGCCTTATTCACACACATCCCCCCCCCCTCCCCCAGGACAGGATTTGTGTACCCCACCTGTATGAGTCCAGAGCAAGTGATATGTACAAGTGTGAGAACTTCTCCTGAATGTTTGCTTAGCGCGTAGCTGACACGGGACGTGGGTAGCATGCCAATACTTACTTAGTGGGATGTGGAATACCGCCTGAAAACCATATACGGGTTGACAGGCTCACCACCCCTCGGCGATGAGGGACAGGATCGTCTTCCCGTGATCCGGAAGCGGCGTCTTAACTTGCTCGGCTATACAGGCAGGTCTGACCAGAAAGAGTCGTGTTGCACATATTATGACAGAGCAGGTTGAGATGTGGAAAAGGTCTCGTTTATTGAACAGTATGCACAACCACAGTTTACACGAAATACACTTCCAATAAGCAGAAACAAGTCCAGGTGTAATCCGGCCAACAAAGAAGAACATAGCGAGTCCTTGGCAGTAACAGGAGTCATTGTTGGAGAAGTAGATAAATCGTATCTGATTATCATTAAAAACGCGAGCAGTAGAACTTGTAGGAGCTCGCAACGCTAGGCTTCCTCTGATGCCTTGGAGACTACGAGCTCACGTCTCACTGCTACACGTCAGCCGATAGGGCGTCTGCTTCCAATGCTAGGTCTGGAACAGAGCCTCACCATTGGCGTGATCTACAAACGGCCTCGCCAAAGGATAGAACATACAACTATTCCGCTCTGTTCCTTGAGATCGAACGTCGTGTTGGACTCTGCCCTGGCTAAACTTGTGTTGGCTGCGACGTGAAGTAAGGGCTGCTGCCATAGATGTCATAAATTGACATTCATCCGTCTTAGTGTCCTTTGAGGGCATGTGGAGCAAAGATTGAATCTGCCTCCCAGTTCGTCGACGGCGTCGCCACTAGTGATACGGTATCGGTGCCATACCCTGTGGTCTTCATGGCTAGTGACAGAGCCAATGTCTCAGCACAGGTGACACAGGAGGCAGTTCTTGGTACACATGAAATACCAGCGGTTACAATGCCCTGGCGGGAAATTCTTGCAGCCTTTCTCCACTGCCTACATACATACATTGCAAAGGTATACCTAGATGCTTGATTTCAGTATTGGTTCCTTAGGAGTGGCTTTCTATATAGTCTTCGAATGGCTAGGTCTAAAACAGGTGTTCCTGCCACAGGACACATTATCACCTCAACTTCTACCGTTAATGTAGAGCAGAGAAGTGTTTATCTCTCGGATTTTCGCAAGATGGCTTATAGACCTTCCTGTCACACCACGCTAGCTGTGGAGTGGTGGTAGTAGATAACGCTTTCGTGATCTGGACTGGATATTGTGAGGACTGGAAGGCAGTGACAGCTACGTCCTGCCCATTACCTTATTTTGGTGACTACGTCATGGGGGGACATCCACGTACCTGTGGTACAGACAGAAGCCCTGTGCTCTAGTGGCTGTTGCTGATGCCAAGACTTGGTGCTGGTCGAATTTTTGTGACCACATCGCAGCGAATATGTGGGATCGACGACGTGACGCACTCATGTTCCTACTGGTGGAGGAGATGGCGGAGGTTTGGCAGCTGTCTACCATGTAGAATCTCTGCTCGGCTCCTACCAACGATCGCTTTGACCATGAAATGGCTTAAAAATATTGATGGCCATAAAGTTTCGATCCATTTCTGTTGTACATAATTATAACCAGTTCCTGTGACGGCGTGGGCGTATAATCTCTGTCTCTCTCGGTCCTTCTTTTCTCTTGTTTTTTGTCCCTCAATTTAGTCAAGAAGAAAGAATGCGGAAGGTGTTATTAGTTGGCGAATGCATTGATTAACTTATCTGGAGATGCAACTGGAGCTCTCTTGAAACCAAAAACTGGAAAGACCAAACATCCGGTTACTTGCCAATAAGGACCAAAGAACTGGAAACGTTGCCAATGCATCGCGCTCTAGGACCCTCCTGTGCCACAAGTTACTACCAAATGGTACGACTGCATACCAAAGAGACACATCAGAGGTGAATGTGTCGCTTGGATTCACAGACATGTTCACAGTTCATGTGCTCTTCATTTTTGCGAAAGAGACAATTTCAGGAAACATTTACTTTGATCTGCTGGGGCAGTTCCTGAAACTATACTACCGAAAGAAGGTACTGTTGACAATAGGATGGAGCATTCTCTCATTGTACTCTCATAGGAAGGGTGTACCGGTATCTGTATCAAAGATTCGCCAACAAATGGACGGACGACTACATAGTCAAGGGTGTGCGAAACAGAGGTAAGGGATATACAGTATCTAACAGCTCGAATCCGGCATGTAACGTCGGCTTTTTCACCAGGTATATTAACAATGTGCTCAGGTCTGCATTTCAGCGACGCGAGTAATGCTCCGAAATGGACGACACACACCAGCGACAGGGACAGAATGGAAGATACATTTCCTCTGTGCTCTCACTGTGTAACACTGTTTTCTGTTTATCAGAAGTGATGATATTTCTCATTTGGACATGAAATCGGTAACTTCCTCATAATAAAACAGTCGGTTTCATGCTGAAAAGGGGTATGTACTAAGTTTTGAATCTTGTAATTACTCTAAAACCAGTAATCGGAGTTGGAAGAATGAAATAGCGATGGATGTGGCTGCTTTGAAAATGACACTAGAAAACGAAATTACGATGCCTTGATCGGATCTGGAAATATTTGAAAGTAACATCGTAGCTGAATCACTCGGTATATTTAAATGAACCAACAACTCGATCCATAAGTAAATATAACACGCAGAACAGTACTTCACGTTTGGACTTAAGATACTTAAGCTACGAGCTACGTTTCCTCAAAGGGGATATTCGTTTCTTCCTTCTGAGTCGGCAGGAAAGGCGTGCTAGGACTCCTGTACTTTTCTCCGAAGCAGTCATAGTAGTTGCAACTCGGCCTTTCTCAAACCAGAATGAAGGTCAGTCCAACAACTATTGCTTCTTACGTAAATACTCACTGATGTACAGACAGATCGAGAGAGGTTTCCGTGGAAAGATCACATTTTTCTGCTGGACAAGTTTTTCTAGAACAACAAGCAAATGCAGTGTTGCCCAGAAAGTAATGCACCGCATTTTTTTCCAACAATTATTTATTGAACATAATGAGTACTACACACACGAAAGAATGTTATTTTATCTACACACTCTATTTTTCCACGCAACCTCCATCCCATTCCATGGCCTTCCTCCAGCGTGAAACAAGATTGTGTTTGTCCTGTCGCTACCAATCCTTGTCGTGGTGGCGGAGCCAGTGCTTCACTGTGTGAATCACCTCCTCATTATCCTCAAAATGTCTTCCATGAATGGCATCCTTTAATGGCCCAAATAAGTGGAAGCCCGAGGGGGCTAGGCCAGGTGTGTCAAGTGTACCAGTCATGGATGATGTCCTCGACCGCTGAAAATCACGGAGCTCCGCCGAACCGCCTTCTAATGACCTCGCCCTCCATGTCCACCGACTAACTGTACTTCTGTCGACAGCAGATACTCCACAGACTTTGCATAAGCGTTTGTGAATATTCCCCACAGTTTCTTTCTCCGCAGTGAGAAATTCAATGACGGCACGTTGCTTGTAACGAACATCACCTATAAAAGCCATTTTCAAACTGTCCTACAGCTACGCTGTCTGTCGTAAGTGACGGAAACTTGGTGCACTCACTTAGGAGACTTCAAACAACACATAAGCAACGTTTCACATTCGTAGCATTGTTTATTGTTGAGAATAAAAAACGCAGTGCATTACTTTCTGGGCAATCATCTTTTAATCAATGATTCGTCGGCAAAGGAATTACAATGGTCTTGGGAAACTCTAGGAAAAATTTTCATATGACATCAAAATTTGCCGTGTTTACAGCGTTTTCTTTGAGGGCCATTCATAGAGATTCTCGGCTAGCACAACTTCTACTTATTGCATTAGAGTTAACCAATGGACTTGATTACCATTACACTTCGTACAGAATAATAGATCTTAGAATGATAGTGAAAACCTTTCAGCATACAGTTACGATTCGGTTACAACATTGTTAACTGGATGGTTTCTCTACAGTCCCAAACAGATGATGAAAAGTAGAAATATTCCAAGAATTGAAAATGATTAAATAGATATCGGGGCAAAATATTATTCTCCACCAAAGAGGGAACTCTCTTTCTGATTAACTCACTATAGTTCCCTCTGTACAATCACAAAGACAACGGCAATGGTTTGTAAGTTTTTTCCTACGAATTACCTTGAACGACGAGGCAGCTACTTAAAATGGGCTCTTTATCTAATGTTTAAATGACAGAAGTTCAGTCGATAGCTCTCTTGCATTTCCCTTCAGGATCAACTAAGATTTAAGATTTTGTGCATTTATAGATTTGGTGAAGAGTATCATTTCAATGTGGAAAATAAAATATTCATCTTACTTTAATCCGTTTGTGGCACTCGTTTTCTTCAGAGTGATTATCGACGTTCTCTGGTTGTTCTTGGTAGCAGTGAGAAAACTAGCAATTGACCTTTATCAGAATTTATCGAGATAGGCAGATGAAAACATATTTACAACAGCGTTTCTGGCCTCCGCCATTTCTCATCTCTGTCCAAAGCACTTCCAAAGTTTCTCGTTATCGGAAACAACTGCATAACAAAGAGCATATAACTACATCACAGTATATGTATTAGTACTCCAACAAGCGTGAAATATTATGGAGACACCTTTGGTGCCAAGAGCTAGTATTTAAAATAAATTTCATAGTTCTAGAAGATTCTGGAATAACGCTATTGAATTAATTTACTTATTTAATGTCCGATACCAACAGTGAAGAAAAATGAAAAAAGTGCACTGTAGGTTCTCAAAAAGTCTGTAAATCATATTTGAGAAGATAAAAAGTTTAAATATCGCCAGAATAAAAGCTAAAGTGACCAAAACATTTGTCTCATAAGAACTCTTTACGTTTAAGAAAAAAATTGCAGTTTATATTCATATGCCAAAATTTTGTGTGACGTTAATAGTACTCTAGCGTCAGTCGATCCAATGTTAATTAGCGAATAATAAAATATTGCTCAATACAACGCAGAAGCCGGTCATGGTGGCCGAGGGGTTCTAGGCGCTTCAGTCTGGAACCGCGCGACCTCTACGGTGGCAGGTTCGAATCCTGCCTCAGGCATGGATGTGTGTGATGCCTTTAGGTTGGTTAGGTTTAAGTAGTTCTAAGTTCTAGGGGACTGATGACCTCAGATGTTAAGTCCCATAGTGCTCAGAGCCACATCGCAGAACAGATTCGAAAATTCGTAAGTATACATGATTCCTCTTGAACTAATAATTATTAAACTGCAATTAAATTATATGTTTTTGAAACGTTAATGTTCTTTAAAATTATATTTCAAAGTTTTGTAGTGTATAATTAATAGGCTGGTTATTACCTTGGGATTTCAGGTTCTTTGACGAACATCATAAACAAACCTGAGATAATATTCCCCAAGTTTGACAATAACAGCCATATATCATATAAAGCAAAACTTATTTCTAGATTAACATGAAGGACATCCATAACACAGGAGAAAAATTACCGTCCATTCAAAAAATACTTTTAAAAAAATATTGATAAAATACATAAATTCTTCACTAGTGTGAAACATGTTACTTGTGAAACACTTATTGTAAAAGAAGCACTTAAATCAATTAATAAAAGCAAGTCTTCTGGTCCAGACTGTGTACGAATTACATTCCTTTCGGAGTACGCTGATACATTAGCTCCATACTTAACAAACATATACTTCCGTTCGTACCCAAAGACTGGAAAGTAGCACAGCTCACACCAATATTCAAGGAAGTAATCCACTAAATTACAGACCCATATCGTTAACGACAATATGCTGCAGGATTTTGGAACGTATATTGTGTTCAAACATTATGAATTATCTCGAAGAAAACTGTCTATTGACATACAGTGAACACTGATTTAGAAAACATCGTTCCTGTGAAACACAACTGGTACTTTAATCACATGAAGTGTTGAGTGCAATTGACAAGGTATTTCTGATCGATTCCGTATTTCTGGATTTCCGGAATGCTTTTGACACTGCATCGCACAAGCGGCTTGTAGTGAAATTGCGTGCTTATGGAACATAGTCTCAGTTATGTGACTGGATTTGTGATTTCCTGTAAGAGAGGTCACAGTTCGCAGTAATTGACGAAAAGTCATCGAGTAAAACAGAAGTGATTTCTGGCGTTCCCCAAGGTAGTGTTATAGGCTCTTTGCTGTTCCTTATCTGTATAAATGATCTGGGAGACAGTCTGAACAGCCGTCTTAGGTTGTTTGCATACGACGCTGACGTTTATCGACTAATAAAGTCATCAGAAGATCAAAACAAATAGAAAAGATATCAGAATGGTGCGAAAATTGGCAGTTGACCCTAAATAACGAAACGTGTGAGGTCATCCACATGAGTGCTAGAAGGACTTCATTAAACTTCTGTAACACGACAAATCAGTCTAATCTAAAAGCCGTAAATTCAACTAAATACCTAGGTATTACAATTACGAACAACTAAAACTGGAAGGAACACTTAGAAAACGTTGTGGGGAATGCTAACCAAAGACTGCGTTTTATTGGCAGGACACTTAGAAAATGTAACAGATTTACTAAGGAGACTGCTTACACTGCACTTGTCCGTCCTCTTTTAGAATACTGCTGCGCGGTGTAGGATACTTACTAGATAGGACTGACGGATTACATCGAAAAACTTCAAAGAAGAGCAGCACATTTTGTATTATTGGGAAATATGGGAGTGAGTGTCACAGAAATGATACAGGATGTGGGCTGGACATCATTAAAAAAAAGGCGTTTTCCGTGGCGCCGGAATCTTCTCACGAAATTCCAATCACCAACTTCAAAGAAGAGCAGCACATTTTTTATTATCGGGAAATATGGGAGTGAGTGTCACAGAAATGATACAGGATTTGGGCTGGACATCATTAAAAGAAAGGCGTTTTCCGTGGCGCCGGAATCTTCTCACGAAATTCCAATCACCAACTTCCTGCTCCGAATGCGAAAATATTTTGTTGACACCGACCTACATTGGGAGAAACGATCACCACGATAAAATAAGGGAAATCAGAGCTCGTACGGAAAGATATAGGTGTTCGTTCTTTCTGAGCGCTATACGAGATTGGAATAATAGAGAAATGTGAAGGTGTTTCGATGAACCCTCTGCCAGGCACTTAAATGTGATTTTCAGAATACCCATGTAGATGTAGATGTAGATGGATGTGTAAAACACTCATCAGTGAAGAATACGCTTTACAAAATTTATGTCAAGCATGTTTTGAAAGTCTTTTATAGGAACTACAAAAATATTTGTCATTGATTCCTTCGAGACCTGCACAGATCATGGTTGTAGTCTTTACTACTGAAGTCGACATCTTTGGTTTGTCTTTCACTGTCTCTCTCTCTCTCTCTCTCTGTCTCTCTCTCCACTGGTCGATTAACAATTTCAGAAAATGTCCATTATTTTGTCAAAATTGAGGGTTGGCATACATGTCAAAGGGATGTTAGAAGACATAGTAAGGCTTTGTATTCTAAGGTGTAGTCGAGTGAATATAGTTGTTAACATTTCGTTAGTCAAGCGTAAAAAATTGAATATTACAGTATTTAATTCTACTGATGAAAATTTTGAAAAAGCTATTACTAAGATCAGAAGTAATTATTTCAAAATTGAAATTTAGAAAACCACATAATATGAAAATCTTTCAACATATTTTCTGTCGGTTTCAATTTCTGGAAATTATTTGTATGAGTATGCTTTCAAAATGCCAGAAACTGTAACACATTTTTAAACAAGTAATGAAACAAAGGTAAATGAATTATATATGCTACAAAATGTATCATATTACACAAAAATAATTATTAAGATACAAACACTGTTGGCTTTTTCTTTTCAAGTCCCAATTCTTGGTTGATTCTTTACAATCTTCCATTTGGCACCAATTAAAAATGGTTATTAAGACCATTCCTTGCTTCTAAATGTTAATTTTGAATCAAAAATTATTTTATAACGATTTTAAGTAAAATATATAGTGTCCTGCTGTGTGAGCAAGAGGCTGCTCATATTAGTTAAACACAAAACACACATTTTTCACAAAATATTGAAACTAAAAGTCTGGATTTCTCATAGGACATGTTTTATTATAATCACAGTGTCACGAATTAATGTCCAATGGTATGAATGTGCCTATTTAAAATTGCAAATTACAAGTCATATATCCATCAGACCTGTGAATGAGATATACTTATACAAATATAGCCACATTTGAAACAAGCATAAACATAATTATGATTGTGATACAACATGAGTTCAAGAATGAGAAGCGGAGGAAATATACTAAGAAAGGGCCGGGATGTATGGGAACATTTCAGTTAAATTACTTCACGGCCAGACAGAGATTCCGAAATCACATAGTGGAGTGTGAGGCGTACCCAGGAGCAAATAAAGACTCAGATCACAGTTTAGTAGTGATGAAGAGTAGGCTGAAGTTTAGAGACTAGTCAGGAAGAATCAATGTGCAAAGGTGTGCCGGCTGGGGTGGCCGAGCGGTTCTAGGCGCCACAGTCTGGAACCGCGCGACCGCTACGGTCGCAGGTTCGAATCCTGCATCGGGCATGGATGTTTGTGATGTCCTTAGGTTAGTTAGGTTTAAGTAGTTCTAAGTTCTAGGAGACTGACGACCTCAGATGTTAAGTCCCATAGTGCTCAGAGCCATTTGAACCATTTTTTGCAAAGGTGTAGGATACTGTAGTACTAAGCAATAAAAAGATACACTTGAAGTTCTCTAAGGCTACAGATACTGCGATAGTGACTAGCTCTATAGGCAGTTCAGTTGAAGAGGAATGGGCATCTTTGAAAAAGGGTATCACGAAAGTTGAGAAGAAAATTACAGATACAAAGAAGGTAACTGTGAACAAACAATGAGTGACAGAAGTCATACCTCAGTCTGTCGATGAAAGAAGGAAACACAAAGATGCTTAGGGAAATTCAGGAAAAAATATAAATTGCGTAGGAAAGTAAAATGGCTGCATGAAAAATGCAAAGAAGTAGAAAAATGATTGTCGGAAGGGATTACTCAGCATACAGAAAAGGCAAAATATCCTTCGGTGAAATTAAAAGCAGTAGTGGCAACATTAAAACTGCAGTGCAAATTCCGCTGTTGAATGCAGCGGAGAGAACATACAGGTGGAAAGAGTACACTGAAGGCTTCCAGCAGTATAAGGGACAAGATGACATGATAGAAGAAGATACAGAGCCCATATAGAAGACATGGGAGATCCAGTAATAGAATCAGAATTTAAATGAATTAGAAAGAATAAAACACAGAAGAATGGAAAAGAAAATTGAGGATGTGTTGGATGATAATCACTTGGGCTTTTGGAAAGGTAAAGGACCAGAGAGGCAGTGCTGACGCTACGGGTGATAAAGGAAGGAAAACTGAAGAAAAATCACTAAAAGTTGTAGGATCTGTAGATCTGGAAAAGGCATGGAATGGTATCATTGTATTTTTATCACATGAAACCCAATGAGTAATGTGTATTCAGATAGGTGTATGTGTATTTTAAACATACTTCAATGGGACATGAGTAATGGATTTCAGGGTTAGCTTATACCACTCATTTGAATAATTCTATGAAAAACGGGACTTTTGAGATATCACCGAACAAGTTTCCCTTAAAGTTACTATATTTTTCCATGTGTAGGCTTTGATTTAATTTTACACTAAGGTGACCAATAGGATAGCGATAAGTTCATACACAGATGGCGTTAGCATCGCGTACATAGCTACAAAGGGCAGTGCATTGTGGAACTCCGATTTGTACACAGGTAATTCATATGATAAGCTTTCCGAAGTGATTGTGGCCACACGTCGGGAATTAAGTCTTTGAAAGCAGCATGGTAGTTGGAACTAGACGTATTGATTATCCCATTTCGGAAATCGTTAAGGAATTCAATGTCCCGAGACCCACAGTACCAAGAATGGGCCGAGAATACCAAATTTCAGGCGTTACCGCTTATCAAAGACAATGCAGTGGCTGACGGCTTTCATTTAACGAGCGAGAGAAGCGGCGTTTGCGTAGAGTTGTTAGTGCAATCGGAGAAACACCAATGCATGAAAGAATCGCGGAAATCAATGTGGGACGTACGATGAACGTATCCGTTTGGACAGTGGGACGAAATCTGGCGTTAATGAGCTATCGTAGCAGACAACCAATGCTAGTGCCTGTGCTAACAGCACGACATCGTCTGAAGTGGCTTCCCTGGGCTCGCTACCATTGGGTCTACTGGAATTCAGTGGTCTGTTAAGATGAGTCCAAATGTCAGTTGTAAGAGCTGATGATAGAATTGGAATGTGTCCCAGACCCCAGGAAGCCATGAACCTTGGTTGTCAACAAGGCACTGTGCAAGCTGATAGTGGCCCCCATAGAGATGTCGGCTAGTTGTATATGGAATGGAAGCGTCCGACTGAACTGATCATTGACTGCAGATGGTTATCTACTTGGAGACCATCTGCCGGCATTTATGGACTTCATATTACCAAACAACGATGTCGTGTCACCCGGCCGCAGTTGATTGCAACTGGTTTGAAGACCATTCTGGACAATTCCAGCAAATGAATCGGCCACTCAGATCCGCCAACTTTAATCCCACGAGTGTTGATGGGACGTAATCTAAAGGTCAGATGATGCACATAATGCTGTTCTCGCAACACTTTCTCAGTTACGGGCGGCTATAGAGACAGCATCGCTCAGTATTTCTGCAGGGGATTCCAACAACAAGCAATCCACGCCCTATTGAGTTGCTGCACTATGCCTGGCAGGAGGAAGTCCTCCACGACATTAGTAGGTATCCCATGTCTTTTGTCACCTCAGTGTATATTTATATTTAATCGATTTATAGCAATACTGAATTCATTTAAGTAGTGAAAAGTTTTCATTGTTCTCCTCAAAGTTTATAATTTTGAAAAAGAAACAATTTCAGATGCTACATATTTTTGTCTTAATTTATAGTTATTTATTGTTTCTTAAATTTTTTGACTTGGGTATCTGTTACATTTTCGCTATTTATTTCCTGTAACATTCTTTCCACTACTTCCGTCTTTTAGAAATACTGTATCTACTTGTCTCATTTATCCATTTACCTTTCCAGTTTTCAGTTTTGACTTAAATGTATGGGTAACCTAAAATCGTAAGTCTTCTCCTTTCCTCGTGAGTCTTCAAACAACGAATCATTTTTAATTTTTTTAAATCCTAGTTCTATTATTCTCTGTCTTCCCTTGGTATTTCTTTGTCTCTTTTTACTGTATTTGCAGTTACTTTAATCTCTTCATTGTCACCATTCCTGTCTATCATAGGTTGGACACTAAGCAAACTACTAGTTGTTATCCAGCTTTTACTTAAGCATTTTTTTATATTCCACCAATACTTTGGATACAAAGTTTCACTAATTTTTGCTAATCTTTTCCAGACATTATTCCCATAGTGGTCCCAACATACCTATAAAAATGTTTCCTCTATGTGTTCCAAACTCATGCATACTCCCAACTGACTTGATTCATTCTGATTCTGAAAGTATAACCCTCCCACGACCTGTGATTCACAAACTCCAACAGGCATTAGTCTCATTTGAGATAAAGTTTCCCTAGTACACATTTATTCCCTATTCTTACCTTCAGAAACATGATTATCACTTCAATTCATATCATCATCTACCTTCATCTCAACATAAGTACCAATATTAACTTCAACATCACATCCAGTAACATTTCATTAATACATCTCCTGCAACAACATCATGTTAATCTCCCCCCCCCCCCCAACACCTATCGTATCTGATAATCAGCATCCTGCACTCATCTTTCATAAGTAAATCCCCCCCAAATGTTCTGAATCCACACGGTTTTTCTCTCCATCTTCACTCTACCACATCTATTTACTACAACACTGAAAAATCTTGATTTTCATTACTATTTTCTGCAGAATCATTCTCCCTAATAGTATTCTAGAATTTACTGCTTAATTCCAGCCTATTCACTTGATGTACTGCCTGAAGTTTTCACTGTTGAGCCCTCTGATTATAGTTTCCCATATCATTGTGCTAAATTTCCCACGTTAAGTGCTCCTCTTGCCCCAAACCCTCTCTATTATTCCCCAACTCATTTAGGCAGTGATTAGGTCATACATTCATTGGCATTCTATTTCCCTCATCCCATGTTCTATTAATCTTATCAAAGTTTCTGCCCCAATTTCTATCTTTGTCATCGCCATCAGAATCTCTTTGCATTCCACCATTTGGTGTATCTCTTCTAAGATTCTCTACTTTGTCCTTCGTCCACTATTCTGTGGCTCATTCCAGAAATCCCCATAGTTTCTCCTCCCATAATTACCCCCAATAAAACCCTCATTCCACCCCAGTGTTGAATAATCCCATACATAAAATGTTGTTTATTATCTCTTTCTAAAGCTCTAACAAGTTTGTCGACATATATTCGGAATTCTTTCATAGAATCAACAGACCCACACACTAAGCCCCAATCCTTTCTTTTAAGCCATCTGTCATTTCATCAGAAGATTTCCATGTGTGATCTAGTCTCTTCTGCTGGGATTTGCAGAGTGCCTTCACACCACCATATCATTTCTGTAGTTAGCTTCCTTCAAGAGCTTACTCTTTATTGTTAGCTGCTCTGTTTCCAATCAGACTCTGCTCATGAAACCTTTTCCAAAAGCAGTGAAAGTTGCCCATTGTTCAAAGCTCTAATATGCGCAAAACAATACTTCGCCTTTCAGAGGAACTTTGACAAATTTAATCTTTAAGTTATGTCATTCCAGACATAAAATTTCTCTGGTAGTGTTGTAAAAAGTCAACTGGCTGCAAACTATCATTTGGAAAACTACTCACAGGAATATTATCTCACTTTATTCCAGTGTTAGCGTACAAATTTTTAGGTAGAAGATTTTCTAGAATCTCTACAAGGTTTTGGCTAACTGTGGATGTTTCACTTTCTAAGGTAATAATATCTTCAGCTGCTTCATCACATATTTTAATATCTAGTTTTATAAATTTTTCCTGGGTCTTTGTATGTTCATTAACAGCTTTGTTTCCTATCTCCTTGTGAGCAGTTTGTAGAGCTTCAACACTCTGATTTTGTTTGTGAATTTTATTAATAAATTCAGTTTGTAATGTGAGTTATCTTTCCTCAACTGTATCCACTCTAGCACTCACACCCATTATGCCTACCTCAAATTTATTATATAATTCAGCAGTTTTCATGGTGTTGTTCTGAATTTAATTTTCAATGGTTTTGAGTCTTTCATTGTTTACTTCTAACTGATTTCATTGTGAAAGGCTTCAACCTGTTTGCTAGCGTTTCGTGCTGTTTTTGTATCTAAATGACCTTCATCAATTTTGTTATTTTCCATTAATCTTCCTTTTAACTGTTCACTATTTCCGCGTGGATTGGTGGCGTGGTTTGAGGCGTCATGTCACGGACAGCGCCCCTCCCCCCCCCCCCACCCCCCGCCACAAGCGGTTTGAGGCACCATGTCACGGATTGCGTGAGCTCTCCCGCCAAAGGTTCGAGTCCCCCCTCGGGCACGGGCTTCTGTGTTGCTCTTAGCATAAGTTAGTTTAAGTAATATGTAAATCTAGTACCGGTGACCTAAGCAGTTTGGTGCCTTAGTTCTGGCTCTTCCTCTTCGATCATCTTAAAGTATTTTAATAAATGGAAAAAAGCCACAAGCACTAAAATAAATATTGTAAGGTACTTCTTTGATTTCTCTCTTCAACGATCTGCTGCCTCTGGATCATCTGTGGTCCTTTTTATTTTCCTCTTCTATCTGCTGTTGCTGTTTGGGATGAATTTCGTCCATGAGTGAATTACCCTTGTATTATCCGTTTTTCCCTTCAGAAGACGATGTCCTTTTGCAGTGTAATTAACATGTCAGATCTTCTCTCACTCTGAAAAATTATCCATGTTAATTTCTCAGTTACTTGCTTAAAATGGCGGAGCACCTATACCGAAATGAGCCCTTTATCGTATGTTTAAATAAAAGAAGTTTATGTGTTAACTCTTGTGCACTGTCTTAGTGTATCAACTAAAACTTTGTGCTTTTGTGGATACAGTGAAGAGTACTATTTAAGTGTAGGAAATAAAATACTCACCTTATCTGAATCTGTGGCAGTCATTGTCTTCAGGGTGATTATCGAGTTTCTTGGATTGTTGTTAATAGCAATGAGAAAACTTGCAACTGTATGTTTTTTCCAGAATTTATTGAGCTATACAGATTAAAAATTATTCAGAACAGCATTTGTAACTTCAGACCTTACATATCACCTAATTCCAAAGCTCTTCCGAGGCTTTCCATTATAGAAAACAATTGCCTAACAAAGAGTGTATAATCACATCACAATACATCATTTGCTGTTACTCTTATAACTGTTAAATACTACTGAGACACCTCTGTTCCCAAGTGCTGGTATTTATAATTTCATATTTCTAGAATATTCTGGAATAATACTATCAAATTTAATTACATATTTAATGTCTGATACAAATAGTGAAGAGAAATGGACAAAGTAAGCTACAGGTTCTTAAAAAGTCTTTTAATCATATTTGTGTGGTAAAATGCTTTTTAAATAACGCCACAATACCAATAAAAGTGTCCAAAATATTTGGCCAAGAAGATCTGTGTACGCTCTAGAAAACTACAGTTTTTATGCAAATGACGAGATTTTGTGTGAAGTTACGTTTATAGAGTCAGGTGATCGAATGTTAATTAGTGAATTATAAAAGATTTCTTTAATATACAATGGAACGAATCTGGAAATTCGTAAGTATGCATAGTTTCCTTGAAAGTAATGATCATTTAACTGCAATGAAATTATGTGTTTTGGCATGCTAATATTCTTCAAAGTTATATTTTCGAACTATTTTAGTCCATAATTAATAGGATGTTTATTACCTTGGGACTTGATTTTGATAGTAGAATTTCGTAAACAAACTTGAACTTTACATAGTTTGACAATTTGGCTACGTGGATTGAGTATTTCATTCGAAATCTGCCTTAAATCTGGTATCGTACTCTTCAGTTTCTGCTGGTTATATTTTCATGCATACTCTAGCGTCTACTGCTTGTCTGTTCTTACTCTGCGTACACAGGTATGTTCTTACAGGCAATGCAGAGATAACTTCATTTCCAGCTCACAGTTTTCGTTACAACAGCAACAGGAAATTACACTGCCCCATATTCTGACTAATGACTGAAGGGGGAAAGGGAATGAACAGCTTTCCTCAAACTACAGTACCTTCGGAAATCTGAATCTTGCCGGTAAAAGCAACTAATAGATCCATTACTTGCCACAAGGATTCTCTAAATGACGTATTCCAGCACAGCATGCAAAACAAATACATGAATAAATAAAATATGTAAACGATAACCCGAATCATTCTTGATGAAAACTGAAGTATTGTGGGTGGAGACATATCTTAGCGCATTTCAAACTCCGTAAAATTACAAGAGTTTCTTAGTATGGCTGAATAATTTTATTGATGTAGTGGAGCCTCTTTGCCTCTCATATAATCTCCATTCGGAAACATATGGCCACCTACTCTCTTAATAACTCTACACGTCCATCATCGGGAAGTGAAACATGGTTTCATTTGTAGCAAACTGGATGAGGGATGGAGCCTTGTCAAGACTGAATTACCACGTCACGTTACTGATTCTTGTTTCTTGCAAACAATTTCAGAATGCATGCAGCTGTACGCCTGTGGCTATTGTATGGCTGTTCCCTCAATGATGTAGCATTCCCTGTGGATCCACTTGCAAGCACATCATTTTTACCTGTACATATTTTTGGAAAAAAATCCTACACAAGATACAAACACCAAGGCAGCAACGATAAAATCGTATCTGCAAACCGGGCCTCAGTTTCCAGATGTAGTAAGAATGGCACAGAAAGGATCTATTTTACTTCCTGTAAAACATATTTACTTCAAAGTGAGTTCAGCATACCGTGTCTTACCACACGTGATGTTGGCACTCCTCCACTCATTTAATACCTCCCAGAAGAGTCTGTGGCCAGCAATGGATTTAGATGACGCCTTCAAATAAAAACTTGATTTGTACCATGTCAATTATGCGCAGTGGAACCTTTCTGGGTGGAGTTGATTGGCGCGTCCTTGGAATGGTAACGCGGAGTCAAGGTCTGTCATATCACCAGGTTGCCTACCTGTATCTCGAATGGGGGTCAGACCGCTCGTGCTGCGCTGTACTAAAGAACACCGGCCGGCGAGTGATTTTCGGTGCATATGAATGAACTGTATGTTCCAATCTCCTTCTCATACAAGTGTGATTTTCGGCTACCCAGTGTTCTCGAACAGTTCTGCTATGGGAGGCCATTTCTGTTTCACTATATACAAATTCCTTTCCCGCAAAAGCTTTTGAAAGCTAAGTCATCCAGTTTCAAAATAACGCTATTTTCACTTTACCCTCAACTTCACACTCAGACACATCTTCTCTTACCTTCAAGACATGTTTCGCCTCAGCTTTGGCAAGCATGTGAAATTGAGACCATTCATCCATTGATTGAGTACATTCATCCACATGTACACAAAATTGGTAACAGGTTTGCTAAACTTTAGAAAACACTATCTGTAACGAACTCTTGTTTGACTCTGCCTCTTTACAAATAATACGGAAAAATTACAAAGTTAAATTACTGTTATTACTATGTGTATCATCTAGGTGAAAGCGTTGATCTTAATACTTGTTTCAACATGCTAACCTCCAAAACTACTAGACAGGTTACCATGGAATTTCCAAGGGGAACTTGCATGTAGCTTGGGACAACATGCAGACCTCATTACATCAAAATAGGAACTCGTAAAAGATGTTTCATAATTTAAACTTTTATCTAAAATCGCCTTCTCAGCAAGTATTTGTTCGAATGTTTACCCCAATGACACGATGAACACAGCGTAACACCAAAGAATCAATAGATACAGCTGTTAGTTTCATACTGCACAATAGGACCAACAGATAGCACTGTTAGTTTTTGTAACTCAGCGGCAGATGTCTTTTCTGAAGTTTGCGTCAGTGAAAGAATCGAATACCGCAATATTATTTTTACGAATACAAACTAACTTAATGACATTGCTTTGCTTCTTTCCATAGGTTTGACTGATATTTGACTTCTTTCTTATGAAAGCATTTTTACCTCAGTGACTGTTTGCTTTTGGACGTTTACATCAGTGACAAAATTAAGCTCTGCAATTTTATCTTTACGAACACAAAATAATATTAAATTTACTTGGCTGGGATGTATGTTTTTCCTCGCTCTGTGTGTTAAAAACTTAAATAGATTGCTTTTCATCTTTCTATATGTTTCATTTGCATTCTTTGCTAGGAGAAACAAATTTATAGTTTGTTATGATTTGGTCACAAATTCATTACATTTTGCTATCGTTTTGTTTGTGAACATTAGATAACTTAAGTGTTTCTGAGTACACCAGAATGGCTAAAAGACTGAGTCCAATTAAGATCGTAAGGTGAGACTTTCGTTCGCTTGAGAACATAGGGCTTTTACTCGTTCTTTGGAAAGTCTTTCTGGCAGTGAGATATTACGGAACTCTAATAGAGAGCGTCATTCATTATCTCTCACCAAAGAGCATTTCACTCGCAGAGGCAACTAGCGAAGTTCTCATCGTGTTTGCATAGCGCAGATGAACGCTGATCAAGAGCGTCATTTATAATCTCAAGTCGCAGAAACGATGATTCACCGCGAGGAGCGCTTAAGTAATGATCGAGATCATCATAATATTGCCACAGCTTTAGAAAGAGACGACCAATACCGGTATCATTCAGAATTAGCTAGGGAGACTAACGAATGCATGCGTCAACATAGTGAAAATTTAACAGTGATTGAAAGGGAGAGAATAGAAGGACTAGAGCAATCAGGGACGGAAGAACGGTGCCAAGCGCTCCAAGACACTGATCGACTTCGGCATTCGCTGATTTAGTCTGGAGATTCAGCCGGCCGAAGTGGCCGAGCGGTTCTAGGCGCTTCAGTCTGGAACCGCGCTGCTGCTACTGTCGCAGGCTCGAATCCTGCCATGGGCATGGATGTGTGTGCTGTCCTTAGGTTAGTTAGGTTAAAGTAGTTCTAAGTTCTAGGGGACTGATGACCTCAGAAGTTGAGTCCCATAGTGCTCAGAGCCATTTGAACCATTTTCTGGAGATTCAGAAGAATCACAATGAATAGTTGTGCGGCACGCCGAACTTCCTCGGGTTGATAGCGGAAGAAGCACATTAACATATAGCCTTATAACTGATTGTGCCACATTTGCTTCATTTGGTTGAATGGTTGTAAATTTAAAATTTTGGGAGGCTCTGAAACGACGAAAATAAACTATTAGAATGCTATACTCGAGTGGGAAACGAATGCATGCGTCTATATAGTCCTATGACTGATTGTGCCACGTTTGCTTCATTTGGTTGAATGGTCATAAGTTGTAAATTTTGGGAGGCTCTGAAATGGTGAAAATAAACGTTTGGAATGCATTACTCGGGAGTGAAATGGCATATTGAACTTTTTCACATCCCCCCCTGAGATCTTAAAATCTCTCCTTAACGGTAATCAGCTAGAATCAATGCAGTTTTTACGCTGTATGTAATAAAGCCATTTAGATTACATCTTTTAGGCGCGAAGGAAACAACGGAAGGTTCATTTATGCCTACCTTGAAAGTTCAGGTCCAGGTTTAGCATCTGATCGACATTTCGTTGTTTTGAAGTCAGCCCAAGTTTCTTCACAGACACTTCGTTTCTAATTATGAACAACTGGCAACTATTAGAATTCAAAACTTCCCGAAACTTAACAGTGATCTGATTGTTCTGTTTCAGAACATGCTGCATCAAGTGGATCCACAGATTCACAATTTTAAAGCTGCACTAGAGTCTATTCTGCGAGAGCAAATTAATGATTATAGATTTGTCATTGGTGTAGACAAACAACCCACAGATGGACATGGCGTCAGGCACAACGACCCTGTCACAAATGAAGTTACAACTATTTTCGTTGATCAGTAACGTGAATTGCGTGGTATAGTATCGCGCACTCGAGACAATCGTCTTCAACGCTTTTATGAGACACGTCAGACTTACGACGGCATGCAACACCCCTTAATTTACTGCCATAGAGAAGACGGGTATAATTTCTCATCAGTTGCAAATAAGACGAAATCTTTTTATCTACTACCAATGATTTTGTGGGTTGTTTAGCCAGTTTATAGTCTGTTTATACACCAAACTCGAAACAAAGTGCTTAATGTACATATGTACAAACCCGAAAAGGCTGCGCGCTCAAGATTATATACACTTGTGGGACGCTGTGCAACAGGATAACGGCAAGAAAAGCTGAGGCGGATTAGTGATTCTTCCGTCCTTAACAGACGCAGGACGCTTTCTGTTATGTACGAAATTACGGAAGGCCTAATCTGTTTATTACATTCACATTAAATCCACAGTCCAACAAAACCAAATGGTTCAAATGGCTCTGAGCACTATGGGACTTAACTTCTAAGGTCATCAGTCCCTTAGAACTTAGAACTACTTAAACCTAACTAACCTAAGGACATCACACACATCCGTGCCCGAGGCAGGAATCGAATCTGCGACCATAGTGGTCACTTGGTTCCAGACTGTAGCGTCTAGAACCGCTCGGCCACCTCGGCCGACTCCAACAAAATCACTGAAGAACTTTTTGCTGGACAAGTGTCGTGTGATTGACATGATAAACAACCAGAGTTTTCCACTTGAAACTGAAGTTGTTAATCAATGTGATCATCAAAGAAAGCGTTTGTGAGATGGCTTTATGCGTGATGTACAATGTTGGGTGGCAAAAGCATGACCTTTCTCAGCCACATATCCACCTGTCGCTGGAAGACAAAATACCTCCCAACGACGTCGATATGCCGGTAAGTGCTTAATTCTCCGACCGTAACACAGATCCAACACAATTTGCCGCTTTAAAGACACACATGCTTCACCGTCCCTCTGAGCGTCAAACAGAAACCCTTCTTGTATACAAGATGGCCAGTGTTCTAGCAAGGAACCAGTGTTCAGACAAGGAACCCTTGGGTGCGAGGTCGCAAGTTCAGTCCTTAGAAAGTGTGTTAACAATTAACACAGAAAAAATATTAGCTGCTTATGACGCACCATCTACATCAGAAGGACGACGGAAAATGAGTGTCTTGGAGGTGCAGAGATCAACTTTCTGTGGATGTATGTACTACACAAAATGGACATAGTCATCATTCAAGAAATGTTCAAAACAAACCATTAACTTGCACCATGAACATCGAATGAAAAAGGCGTGACACGGTAATCGTAAAGGTCCGCACCATCAAGATCGAAGACAAACTATTTGGAAGCAGCAAATCATGCAGGACTTCCAGCAGAGTATCCACTCTTGAAGAATACATGTAGAATCATATTGGCGTAACGAGGTGATGAGAACTGATGGAATGTTATGGTAAGCAATCGATTCCGAAACAGTCTGTCGCGGAGCTTATGGAGAAACTGTCTATTGTTTGAGTCATAGCTGCAGATAGTGCGATGATATATTTTATAGTCAAGGGAAAAAATACAAATATCCAGTGTTTCCAGGTGATGTCAATTGAAATGTCACATACCATAGTTGTAATTCTGTTACGCCCATTTTTCCACTCTTGGTGCCTATGACGTAAATATTTCCGCATGACCTTGCAAGATCATGCACAGGAGAAAGAATTGTAGAAGGCTGAGCACCACCAACTTCTCGCAGCACAATAAATAACTTTCCAGCCAAGGTAGCATCCAGATTAACAGTCGGCATGGACACTAATTGTATGCGAATGCGTTAAGACATTGATGTTAGTTGATCTTGATACAACTCTCTTTGTACCTCTACTTTCCAGTGTTCCTTTCATATGCATTTGCTCTTCAAATCTCGATTGGTCGGTGTTGGAAACAAATTCATTACTGGACGATGGGATGAGTTTGTTTATCTCATCTACAAATTTTTCGTAGCTTTCTGTGCATCGTCAGGTTGAAGCTTTGTTTGAAATTTGGTTATTTTTCACCTTCCAATTCTGTAGGACTGACTGAAGTTAACGCAACCATCCTCTGCTTCCCTTGAAATCACTGTAATCTTCGTCGCACAGTTTGATATGCATAACGTAGTATGTCACTATCTTGTATATCCTGTAAATTGTTCGATTGTCCTTGAAACATACAAACACCAGTTTCTGTAACAAGTGTGTCCTTTTCTCCCTTGAGTACCAGTAGTTTTCCTTATTCACTACGCTGTCATATTGCTAAAGACTTATTCGGAATCTGTTCATAATTGTTTTTCTACTAAGCTGCAGATGAATTCAGTTTACATAATTGTGCTTAGTACACGCTGCTTGCAGAACGACCGTCCTTTAATATGTTTCACTGCGGACGGGATTTGTTGCTCCCTGGCCGGGAAGAATGATGAATTATATGGCTCGACACCTGTTTCAACATCACTTTCACTTGTTATGCACGTCTCGTCATAGTTGTACTCCCGTATACTGTCCGCACAGTCGAATGTATACGATACTACACATTCCACCAACTAATCTTGCAGAAAATCTAGTATTTCATTTGCCACGTCTTTCTCACTCTGCGAAATTCGTTGGATTCTCTTCTGACGAAGTTTCAAAGTCGACGACTATTGTTGTAGATATAATGAATGTTTGTTTTGTTTATATTTTCCATTACTCTGCTAAGTAAAAGCACAACTAACACTGTAGCACTGTTGTGAGATACTCGTCCATAAGCAGTTCAACTACGCTTCGTAGCGTAGCCTCGTGCTGTGCTCACCACTGGATACCTACAGTCCGGCTCCCTGTAGACATTAGGATTCGGAATTCTGGTTACATGACAGACAATATGAGGGGCGTCGAATGGCTTAAACATCACTCGGCTTTTGCGACCACGCACTCAGGGTGAAATGATAATTAAATCAAGACCATAAGCTTCTGAAAGGCGTTGACATACATCAACGGGGACGGTTGAAAATGTGTACCCCGACCAGGACTCGAACCCGGGATCTCCTACTTAGAGTGCAGACGCTCTATCAGTCTGAGCCACCGAGGGCACAGAGGATAGTGCGAATGCAGGGATTTATCCCTTGCACGCTCCGCGTGAGATCCATATTCCCAGCTTAATGTCCACACACTACATTCGTAGTGCCCCTGAACATTACACTCATTACTAGCGGCAGACAATCTTACCGAGTCCCGTAAGAGTTCGGATAATGTGTGTGCATCCAGCACAGAAGAAGAAGGGCAATGGCCGGTTAGCCTTAACTGTATGAAGATGGTATCTGTTTTTTCGGACAAGTCTGCCATGTAAGCAGGAGTTCCCGGGTTCGAGTCCCGGTCGGCGCACACATTTTCGACAATCTCCGTTGATGTATATCAATCCCTGTCGATAGCTTTGGGTCTTGATTTGCATGGTCACCGGTGGTATTTGTTCTTTCAGTCATGTCCAAAAGAACAGATACCATCTTCATACAGGACTTAAGGGATTTCTTGTAAGAGATATCCAAAAGCATTAGTAAAGCAAACGATAGCGGGATGTTCACTTGAGTAAAGCGGGTCTACAGCTACAGTAAGACCACACGGCCAAGAAATTGTTTTGGAGAATAGATGGGTCGTGTTATATTTGCAGTATCATCTAAAACATTTCAGACTCATACTAACGTTGAACTGTGCAATAGCGTTGAATCTATTAAACGTAGTTGCAAGTTCGTGAACAAGGACGGTGACGAATCTGCGCTGAGAATTAAACTTGACGAAGTCACAAGATTTCAAGATTTCAATCTGTCGGATACGTAGCTCTTCAGAGGAAGTATGGCGCCGTTTGAACTTCTCTATTCACTCCCCCCCCCCCCCACTCTCCCCCCCCCCTCCCCCCCGTGTTACTTCAAGAAGCTCACCTTGAAGGAGGACAGCGAATATATTTGAAATATATTTGAATCATGAAAATATTACAGATCAGTTAGGAAACGCGAGACAAACAACTTTGCTGACATACTTTCGGCTTTGTGAAATCGATGATTCTGCGAAGACAAACAGAGAGGTGTCTTCAATCGTAGGCAAGGCAAAGCTGTAGATGGCATACTTAAAGAACATGTTATTGGAAGAGTGTACACGAGTCATCCAAACAATTGCAGAATATTTCTACTTGCGCTTGCTTTCACATACAGTGAGGGGACCTACTTCTTTTGCTCATCAGTGAACTCTTACCGGTGTCGAATATCCAACTTGCAGGGAGGCTTGCCGAGAGCGACACTTACTTGTTGAGGACAAGCACTGGGATGACGCTATGGCTGAAGCATGTGTTAGATGTCAGTCCCAATCGCTTGCGTCGCTTGTGTGTCGTTTTTCTAGTATTTTGTGCCCTTTCTGATGCTGGAGTGTAGTGGCAAAAATATCAAGCTAAGCTGGCGGAAGATTTTTGTACGAATATCGGACAAAATATTGAAACCGAACTGAACGATGGATCACATAACAGGGCTCTTAAACGACGCTTGGTGGCTATTCAGAATTTCGTTATGTCAGTAGGAAGAAATTTCTCAGTACGGCGTGCCAGCAACATTACTAGGTAGCGAACGCATTAACAAACAGCTCGCAGCGGAAACGAGTACAGTCCAGCAGAACTAGCCGAAACCTTGAGAAAAGGAGTTCAAAATTTAACAGGAAAACCGCGCACAGTATTCGAATGCGTTTGTCAGAGTTTTGACAATAATATGGGGGAAATTATGGATTTGGATGCACCTAGTGGGACAGGTGAAACATTCCTCACTAAAATGGTGTCGTGTTGCCCCGAGGAAGACTACCTCTTGCGGTGGCTTCGTCGACAATAGCAGCCACTTTTTTACCCGGTAGTAAATTTGCTCTTACAATGTTGAAAATCGTGATAGATTTCGTTATCAGTAAACATATAGTTCCGATGTTTGACATCTCCAAGAAACAATGACAAAGCCAGGATTCAACGCAATCTCTACTTAATAATAAGGTTTAATCAAAAGCAGTAGAGACAATCCTTTATTTCTAAAATATTACGTGCCCGAACATACCTCTTCAGCTATTCACCCCCACTCCCTCCTCCCCATAAAAATCTCAAGTCTCTATTTTTGCAAACTTGTGATATACTTACAATGGGAACTCATTTTTTACAAAATACTATTCTCATATTCAAGTTTTTAAAGCATAATCAAAACAGTATTCACATGATGTATTATAAAAAATAAAGAGGTGTTACCGTCTGTCCCTGTAGCCGTCTCCCTTTGCCCTCCAAGTTCTGCTCGGTACACATCGGCCCAAGTCGGGAGGTGCTGAAATACTTTCAGCCGAAAGTAAGCCGTGAGTGGAGGCAGTTGATAGGACCATTAAATATATTTGACAAAATGACCAAGCCATGAGTGCTGTTACAGTCCTTATTTGTGGTGATTTTATGTAGACATTACCACTTGTATCACGGCGGACAAGGGCGGCTGAGAGGGTAGCAAGCTTGAAGAGCTTACGTCTGTGGCGACACATCACGCAGTTGAGCTTAACAGTGAACATGCGGCCACGAACAGGGGGCAAAATAAATGCACAGGAATTTTATGATTTATTGGCAAGGGCACACATGCGGAAGAATATGGTGAAACCGTTTTGCCTGGTAATTTGTGACATACAATACTTTCATTTCAAGACCTAATTTCTTCCGTTTGTGATAATAAACAGCAAACAACAACAAATGCAAACTCTTGGCTTTGTGAAAGGACTATATTGACACCATGAAGTAAATCAAGGTATAAGAATTACCACGGACACACTTACTCACTTTGACGTAGAAAATGTCGAGTATGTCTATTACCGCTGTTATGGAGCAAGATGACTCTGTCAGTTACTCTGTCGAATTTTTGAACTCTTTTTAGCGCACCTGGTCTTCCAAAACACAAAATTGATTTTAAAAACGGCTTCCCGTTCATTCTACTGCGAAAATTAACTCCACCGAAATTGTGTAACGGAACGCTGCTTTAAGTTACTTCCCTCCAATGTAACATCGTAGGTGGTGTTCTCGATTCCGGTAGCTCGGTGTCTTTGTTAAACTACAACAGATATGCCAGAAATAAGGCTGTTTGTAAGTTTACACAGTTTCGGATCCTGCTTACCGGACGTCGTGTGGTTAGTGGGCAGCAGCTTGCCAACATTGCCTCGTTGCGCATTTACTGCTGGGTGGGCTATCTTCCCTGGTCCCTCCAAGCCATGGTCATTAAAGGTCTGAGTGTTCTTCATTTCTTGCCAGGGTGTGATTTTATAAGATCGGATTCATCTTGGGCTATGGTCAAGGGCACTGGCATTTCAAGTTCGCACTCTTTATAAGATTTTCCTTTTGGTGGCGTGCTCACAAACCAGGGGATCACTCGGGAAGTTCAGTTCGTATCATCTTTCAGGTGAGGAGGCTCAGCAAGTGTGGATAGTGTTGAAGCAGTTTCCTCATGTACTTACTTATAAACGACGTATGACTAGTAGGACTGAATGTCATATCCAGTTACTGGATCAGGTTCCCGTTTGGCAGTTTCACTATCGCCTGGGACCACCAAAAATGAAGACGTTGCGTCAGACAACAGAATATGTTGGTTGAACATGTTATCTGACCATCAGATTCGCCTTATGCTTCCACTATTTTCTGGTGAAAAAGCCT
Organism: Schistocerca piceifrons; assembly: GCF_021461385.2. Lineage (NCBI taxonomy): Eukaryota > Metazoa > Arthropoda > Insecta > Orthoptera > Acrididae > Schistocerca > Schistocerca piceifrons. The sequence goes on from NC_060139.1 coordinate 432,417,160, forward strand.
AATGGAGGAGCAGTTACATCCATAGTTGGTTATCGTCTTTCGAATGCTAAGGTCGTATGCTAAGGTCGTACTTGAATGTCATCCTGCCTGGCCTGCACCATTGTTTCACATGGTTCGTCAGGGCTAGGTATTTCATCGTCCTCGACCTCAAACAGCCTATTATCAAATTCCCCTGGCGGAGGAATCTAAAGCTGTGACTTTATTTGTTAAGGATTGGAACCTATATGAATTTCACTGTGTCCCTTTCAGGTTATCCGCTGGTGCAACGGTCCTTTCACATTTTCTCGATTCTTTCTGAGGTGATATCAAATCCTGAGTACCTGTAGCACCTCCGCTAAGTGCTGGCAAGGTTTGGGGCAGGTGGTTCGAAACCCTCAAAGGTTGATATTGTTTGGTCTGAGACCTCTTTCTCTAATCATTTAGTTTCCGCTGAAGGGGTTCGCGAGGACAATTCGCATGCTCATTCTATTCACAATTTTCGTTCACTTACAACCAAAAAGTTTATCAGGATGATAATTTTTTCCCCAAGTTCGTTCCATGTTCGTCGTGTTGGCGGCGCCATTGAACTTGTTGCGTAGGAAAGGGCAAAAATGCAAATGGACCGTAAGGCAGCAAGCTAACTTTCACCCCCTGAAGAGCACCCTCAGAAACGCCCCAGTATTGTCAGTCTCGAATTGTGGGTTACCCTTTATTTTACAAACTGCTGCTTCAAATTCGGGTGTAGCGGCTGTGCTGCAGGAGCAGGACGGGGAGTGACGCCCTCCCGCGCATGTATCACGCGCTCTAACGGCTGCAGAGAACGAGTATTCATCCATGAGCTAGAGGTCCTTACTGTCCTATTCGAGACTGAAAAATTTATATTCTATCTGGAGCACCATCAATGTAGTTTAGAAACTGAGAAATAGGGTCTTTCATGGGTCATGGGGCATCCATGTAAGACATGGCGTATTTGCGAGGAAGGCATTTCTACATTTAAGTTCTCAATGAAGGGACAGTGAAATTGTCATCGCTGACGTACTAAGCAGTACGTTTGAGTCTGGCGAAGAGGAAGCTTCAACTCCGAGAGTATCCGACCAGGGAGCAACTATTAGTGCGGTCTAGGGTGACGTGCCGAAGTTGATTGGTGGTGATGTGCTACAGCAAGATTTCAACCCAGGATTGTCACATATTAAACAGCGTCGCAATCGGGGGGAGGAAATGACCAAGAACCAGCTTAAAAAGGGAATTTTGTGTTTACAATCCAAAGTCGATAGTAAGCAGAAAGTTAGGTTGCCTCGTGATCCCCTTACCGCCATCTATGAATATTACAATCAGTCTCTGTTAGGTGAACGCTAAAGCAATTGAAACCTATTCACATGAATAAACAACATGTAACAGGGCCCTTGCTCTAAAGAGATATAGGGGGGATGGCTGGCCAGTGCCGACAACGTAATTTTGCAAAAGCAAGGTCAGGCTTTTAGAGCGGAGTGCTGAATTAAACCCATGCCAAACGTCCTATGGAACGTATCTCCATTGATTGTATCGGTCTCCTTCCTCAGGCTTAGCCGGGCTACCGTAATACACTGAATAGCCAAGGAATCTGGTATACCTGCCCAATATCGTGTAGGTCCCCCCGAGCATGCAGAAGTGACGCAACATAATGTGGCAATTGCTCAACTAACATCTGAAGTAGTTCTGAAGGGAACTGTCACCATGAATCCTCCAGGGCTGTCCATAAATCCGTAAGAGTACGAGGGGGTGGAGATCTCTTCTGAAGATCACGTTGCAAGGCTTGCCAGGTACACTCAATAATGTTCATGCCTGGGGAGTTTGGTGGCCATCGGAAGTGATTAAACTCAGAAGAGAGTTCCTAGACCCACTCTGTAGCAATTCAGTACGTGTGGGGTGTCGCATTCTCCTGTTGGAATTGCCATAGTCCATCGGAATGCACAATGGACATGAACGGATGCATGTGATGGGACAGGATCCTTACGTACATGTCACCTATCAGAGCTGTATCTAGACATGACAGGGGTTCCATATCGATCCAACTGCACACGCTTCATACCATAACGGAGCCTCCACTAGTGTGAAAGGTTCCCTGGTGGCATGCAGGGTCCATGGATTCATGAGGTTGTCTCCATACCCGTACACGTCCATCCGCACGATACAATTTGAAACGAGACTCGTCCGATCAGACCTCATGTCTCTAGTCATCAACAGTGCAATGTTGGTGTTGATGGACCCAGGTGAGGCGTAAAGCTTCGTATTGCGTAGTCATGAATGGTACACGAGTGGGCTTTCGGCTCCGAATGCCCATATTGATGATGAGCACACTGACACTCGTTAATGGCCCAATATTGAAATCAGCAGTAATTTACGAAACGGTTGTACTTCTGTCACGATGAAAGATTATTTTCAATCGTCTTTGGTCCCGTTCTTGCAGAATCTTTTTCCGGCCGCAGCAATGTCGGAGATTTGATGTTTTACCGGATTCCTGACATTCATGGTACGCTTGTGTGATGGTCGTACTCGAAAATCCCCACTTCATCGCAACCGGCATCTCGGAGATGCTGTGTCCCATCGCTCGTGCGTCGAGAATAATCCCATGTACAAGCTCACATAAATCTTGATAAGTTGCGCTGCAGTAACCGATCTAACAACTGCGCCAGATACTTGATGCCTTATATAGGTGTTGCCGATTGCAACTCCATTTTCTGACTCCTTACATATCTCTGTATTTGAATTTACAGCCTGTAGCAGTTTCTTTGGCGATTCAGTGTGTTTTCGTAGCAGTGGACGCCTTCCCGCATTTTGGATCGCTGATGCCGAGCAGTACTTAACTGCAGGAGCCAGCACCATACATCATAGTAAAGTTATTTCTCCCTTTGGTCCTCCTGCAAGTCTCGTCAGCGATGACGACCACAAACCGAGTAAAGGACGAGGCATGCGACCATGTGCAAAGCGTCATGTAAGTCAGATTAAACCTGTTAATATTGGTTCATTTGTTTTGGTTTTCCTTACTGACACCCCTACACGGGAGTTCAGTTTGGGAGGTGGGGAGGGGTGGACGGGAGGGAGGAGGCTGAGCCGTAGGCCGAGTTCGATGGCTAGCGACTGGCGATTGAGCACGTTCTTTGCATGTGACAGACTCTTTGGTTTGCTTTCTGGTGGAAGAGAGGAAGTAGGTTATGAAGAAAGGTAATGTCACAGTTATACTGGACCGTAATGGTAGGTAGTGTGTCCAGTGGAACTAAGGAGCATCTTGGGCAGCAACTCATGGGCATTTCCGGTGCACAGTTTTTCTGTTGTGAGCGTTGGTGGTCAGCGTTCTCCGTGCAGGGTGGAGTGGCTGTTGAAGTGCCAATGCTGGACGAGCCTAAGCCTTCTCTGGCCGTACTTCTTTTTGTAGTACCAGGGTTTTCACTTGAGAATTTGGCGTATCCCACCGGACATGTCCTGTCTGCACTAGAAGACCAATGCCTTCTCCACAAGATTTTGTCAGGCACCGACTTAACGCCATCTTCAGGCTCCTTGATCGAGGAAAGAGCCTGATTCTGCTTCCTTATGTTTATGGTGAGTGTCATTGTATGTTCCACAAAGGTTGTCTCCTCTTCCGGCTGTTGCATGTGTTTGATGTATCTTGGTTCTGGCACTCCACTTGGTTTTCCACCTTTTTTATGTTGCACTCTTCCATTTTCTATTTAATATTATTTTGAATGGGTTTGTGACACATTCTCAACCTTCTTCCATGGGGAAATTGGCTTATGTTTTTAAAAAAATCTGGGCGCCCAATTTAAGTAAATTCAGACTGGTGTTTTGATGATTTAATTTTAAGGTCTGGAGACCTGTGCCCAATTCTCAGTCGCACTTTGTCATTATTTTGGTTTTAAGAAAAGAAGTATGCTTTATTTAGTGACACTGTCTTGATTCTTGCAGCCAGTAAGATTTTTCCCCTCTTACATATGACAACAATCTTTAGGAGAATCACATGATGCTTAAATGATGCTTGGAAGTTTTTGGAAATTTGTGGTAAGTTCCTATGGGACCAAACTGTCCTTAGGCTTACACACTACTAGATCTAACTTAAACTAACTTACACTAAGGACAACAACGAACACACCCATGCCCGGGGGCACTCGAATCTCCGAACTGGGGAGCCACGTGAACTGTGGTGGCTCAGAGCATGTTGCTACTCCATGTGGCAAATGATGCTTCCCCTTTATGTAAAGCTGTGCTAAAAACAATTCCATGAGAGCTGAACTTTTTGAGAATCATCTGATTTTGTCTTTAAGCTAATATAAGGGCATTTGTATACTTTCGATGGTTGATACTATTTTGAAGGTTGCTTCTGCATTTATTAACACTGTGCTGATATTTGTCTAAACTTAAGTTACAGATAAATTTATATCCTTGATCGATAGCAAATGCTGCCTTTAACCTGTTAACTTTAAATAGCATCACAAGGGCAGTTAACATTCAGTGGTGCCTTAGTCTTAAATTAATATTAGTTATTGGAAGAAATTTCTGAGAATGTGCGTATGGAGCACAGCATTGTATGGTAGTGAAAATTGGAAGTGTGGGAAAACCGGAAGAGAACTTAAGGATTTGAGGTGTGGTGTTACAGATGAATGTTGAAAATTAGGCGGACTGATTAGGTAAGAAATGAGGAGGTTTTGTGCAGAATTGGAAGGAATATGTGGAAAACACTGACTAGGAAAAGGGACACGATGGTAGGACATCTGTTAAGACATCAGGGAATGATTTCCATGGTAACAGTGGAAGCTGTAGGGGGCAAAAACTGTAGTGGAAGACAGAGCTTGGAATACATCAAGGAAATACTTGAGGACTTTGGTTGCAAGTGATACTCTGATCAGTCCCAGGTATGACATTAAACTGCGTCAAAAACCGAGTGACCACCGATATAAATGGCCCCCTTCTACCAAGTGCCAACAGCCTCCCCGGAGAGTGGATAAGTGGGTAAAGGATAGGACACTCTGTTGTCCTTGGGATGAGAAATGATCCCTGAAGGAAGAACCAGAGTGGTCAACAGCATCAAAATGTGGAAGGCAACAAGAAACCACCACATTTAAGATTCTATGGATTTCTCTAGTTGCACATCATGGTTGTGTTCAAAATCAACTTTTCCAGAGGTTCAAGTCCCCCAGTCCGACCTCCAAGTGGGGCGGGGGCATATTGAACAACGCTGTTACAAAGAAGAAATTGTCTTTGAAAGATAGTATAAAGATAAGCACATTGAATGTGAAGACGAAGGCTATGGCTGGAAAAATCAACAATGCAATCCAAGAAATGGAAAGAATGAGCGTTAAGATCATGGGCATTAGAAAAATGTGATGACCATGTTCAAGTTCTTGTGACATAAATAATGACAGAATTTACTTCTCAGGAACAACAGTATACATCTGGAGTAGGATTTACAATATCAAAAGCAATCGCAAGATGTGTCACTAATTGTGTACCTCTTTCAGAAAGAGTGATGTTACTCCAAATAAGTGTTCTGCCAGCACAACTTAACATTATTCAGGTCTGCACTCCGACAACAGACCATAGTGATGAAGTTGCAGAATTTTATTCCCAAATCCCAGGTGTTTTGCAATAACTACTGAAGAATGATCTTACAGTAATTATGGGAGATTTTAATGCCAAAATAAGAAGGGGATCCGAAGGCGACATTACAGGTCAATATGGACTTGGTGAAAGGAATGCGAAGGCCGAACTACTCGGTTCATTCGCAGAAGAGTGGAGATTCGTAATAACTAACACATTATTCACACTACCTCCCAGACATCTCTACGCCTGGAAGTCCCCAAGAGATTCAGACGAAAATATTACCTGGAATCAGACTGATTATGTCTTGACACATCAAAGATATAGAATCAGCTATCTCTGAATGAAAACCTATCCAGGTGCTGACATTAACTCAGATTACAGTGTCTTATTTGGTGTCTTTAAAATCGGAATGTAGAGAGTTTAAAAGAAAAAAGTAAAATGTAGGATATCCTCAAACCAAAAGAATCTTCCATAAGACAAAAAGTGGGAGTCCATCTTAATAATGAACTAAAGTCTCTGTCAGCTAACTTGTGCACCGAAGAGAAAAGTAAAAAGATAAACTCTATAGTGGAATCAGTTAAAGAAGAACATTTGAAATCCAGTGTCACTAAATAGAAGTTATGGATGACTGGATAGAAGGATGGAAGTGAAAATTAATACTGATTAACCCAGTAATATCAACAAGGAGATCAGGAAACGGATAAGAGAAGCTAAGGAAAGAGAAATAGAGGGACAGTGCAATGAAATAGAGAAATTACAATTGAAGCATGATAGTTTCAGCATTCATAAAAAAGTCAGGAAAGTGACAGGAAATTAAAGAAATAGGACAGGAAACAGGTTGATGAATAATGAAGGAAAAATAATAGTTGGACAAGATAAGCTTAACGAAACATGGAAAACATACATAGAACTACTTTTTTATGACAACTGGCCAGAACTTCCTCAAATATATTGCAAAACAGGACCTAGAATTCTTCTGGAAGAAGTACAAGCTGTGATAAATGGAATGAAAGATGGTAAATCACTTGGTCCCGACAATGTGAATGGCGAAATTCTCAAGCTGCTCTGTGAAAATAATTTAAAATGGCTGACATCAATATTCAATGATATCTACGACTCTGGTAACATTCCACGGGAATGGCTTTTATCCGAATTTATTACATTGCCCAAAAATCCCAGAGCTAAGACTTGTGGTATATACAGGACCATCATTCTCATGAGTCACCTGCTAAAGATCTTTCTGAGGTTCATTCACAAAAAAAAATTGCAAGATCTGTGAACAAATTTCTTCTCCACAGATTGGTTTCAGAAATTCATTTGGCACATGCAAAGCATTATTTAGTCTCCAGGTACTATTTCAAAGGCGTAGAGACGTGAATTGCGACATTTGTGCCAGCTATATTGATTATCAGGAGGCTTTCAATAGAGTAAAACATCAGAAGATTATTGACATTTTAAGAAGCATTGGTTTGGATGGTAAAGACCTACGTATAATTGTGAACCTATATTGGAACCAGTCGGCTTCTGTGAGGCTGGACACAGAAAATACAGAAGACGTAGACATTCTACGATATGTAAGGCACGGTTGTATATTAACCCCACCGATTTTCAGCACCTATTCAGAGCACATCTTTTAGGAAGCTCTTGATGAAGTAGAGATGGGAGTGCTCTTAAACGGAAAATATATCAACAACATCTGATATGCTGACGATGCAGTAATATTTTCTGATAATGAGGATAGTTTGCAGTGCCTTGTCGATTGACTTGCACAAAAAAGCTCTGAATTTGGTGTAGATGTCAACCCTCAAAACGACAGCAGAAACAAAGTCTCTTCATTCACATTAAGATAGGCCAAAATCACATAGAGCAAGTACATAAATAGAGCGTACCTTGGCACTACAATTAATGACCATGGGATCTTTCTGGTGAGGTGAGAACTCGAATTGGAAGAGCCAGGGCTGTCTTCAATAAGATCAGTAACCTTTTCAAGAATCATGACTTAGCAATGACGACGAAGATCAGACTTCTATGCTGCTACGTATTTTCTATCCTCTTCTATGGTGCTAACGCATGGTCTCTGACAGAACCGTTGGGTTAGCGACTGGAGGCTTTTGAGATGTGGCTGTACAGGAGAATGTTAAGAGTACTGTGGACAGCGAATGTCACAAATGCCGAGGATCTACGAAGAATGAAGAAAGAGAAAGAAGTACTGGTCACCATGAAAGCAAGAAAGATCCAGTACCTGGGACACATCATGCGGAACAACAACAGATACCATCTCCTGCAGACCATCCCGCAAGGGAAAACACCAGGGAAGAGAGGCGTTGGCCAGGGAGGAATTTCCTGGCTTAAGATCATCAGAATGTTGACCTCTAAAACATTTACATAGCTATTTAGAGCTGCAAGTGACAGGAAAAGCACTGCCAAGATGGTTGCCAACATCTGGAACAGATGGGAACCAGAAGAAGAAGAAGAGCTACTCTGATATGAAGAGGCTGATGCAGGAGACGAATTTGTGGTGGACAGCATCAAATCAGTCACAAAGCTGATGACTCAAAAAAAAGAAAGGAAAAAGGTGTGATTTCTTTTATAGCTGGGGCCGAGGCTTTGGTTATATTTAATCTGTTCACAGCTTCAGAGAACTTCGCTGTATATGTTATAATGCACTACCTATCTTCTCTCGGCTTATCATAAACTGAATGTTTTCATGACTGGATGACATAACTGCTGGTAAACATTTCGGGGTGTGAGGTCATGCCATTGTCCAAGAAACTCGTCTGTTCCTGACATTTCGTCCAGGACTGCACTGGACGTCCTCAGAGGCGCTCCTCTGCTGGTCTTGCTGGCAAGACTGAGCGGAGGAGCACCTCTGAGGATGTTCAGTGCAGTCCTAGACGAAATGTCAGGAACAGAAGAGGTTCTTGGGCCACAACCTCACATCCCAAAAGATTTCTCTCAGTTTGTTGTCGCCAGGGCTTAAGTTCAGAGGTCAACATCTGGGGTCTGTTGTGTCGTCTGAGGATTTGTGCCCTGACCTGATCATAATTTTCAGATTATGGTGTGCCTCATCATGACTTTCAGTTGTGACATTTCATGTGTACTGTCTTTTCTAATGGTCGATAACTCAAGCTTTTCTTTTGTGTATTTTTTAAATTGTGTTTTGTACCTCAGTGCTTTTGCACAAAAGATTTATTGTTGATTAATAAATTATTTTAAAGTGTACTTGGTAACAAATGGTGATCAATAGTTTTCCACAGCAATTCCTCCAGTATCAGTTTGTTAGTATCTCCCTAAGATACAAGCGCTTGATAACTGTATGAGTAAGCAAAAGTGTTTCACAAAAGTGCATTCTGTGTCTGTGACATTCATTTGTTGAAGAATCTTAAAAGATGTTGTGAGCTCAAACGTAATTAAATATTCTGATCAAAATGACTTTGTCCATGCCAGTCAGCGTGGATGCTGAAAACAATAACAGTAAGGTTAAGCACACTCAATATCGTCACAGTTGAAGCTTCTGCCGCTAGTCAACAGTGAAGCTGCAGATAAATTGTAGATGGCGACAGTAGGAATATAACTTGGTTAATGCCTGAAAATTTAAAAACAACCAAGATGGCAGTGGCGGATAATTTAAAAATGCAAAATGATGGTATCAGGAAAGTTACAAATCCAAGATGGTGGAACTAGCCAAGTTACGCTATGTACTTGCTCCACTGTCCCTTCTCCCTCGCACTCCTTCTCCCCACCCCACCCCTACCCAACCAATCACAGCCCATCATACACAAGCGTTACGTCAAGCACATTAGAATATAAAGTAATTTTCACATCAAAAATGCTTAACCTGGATCAATTAATGTCATTCAGCATGTAACATGCACACACACACAGCATTATGTTCCATTTCTATATTTCATCTCTTTACACGTATATGTCAAATAACCTACTGCCTCACCATTCAGTTTCATCTCACATGTGTGCACAAACATCAAAAATTAAGTACAGTATTTCCACATCTGCCTCCTAATTATCATCCTTATCGTCTAAACCTAAGCTCTACCAGCTATTTGCAACGGATTGTAGCGCAATTAGTCACTAGAAATCACTTATTTCCAGTCAACCACTGTCCAGTGGCAATGCTCTACAAAACAAATCAACCATCAATCAGCACTGACTACAGAAATATTTGGCTTATGTGGAACTGCTCGACCACTGCATTCAACCTTCATAATCACATGTGTACAACCATTGTGCTGGTAACTCTTGTAATTATTCCTCATGCTGATCTGATGTGATTCCTTACATCCACCCTCCACAATGCTTGATAGTATAGTTTATTAGTACATGAGATCTGTCTAGCCATGATTTATCCGTAGTTGTTCTTCTCTGTTTGCATTTCACTGATACCACCAACAGCCAGCTTCTGTAACTTTAGATAGGTTGAAATGTCCCTAACGCAATTTTTACGAAGGTTACATTCGGCGGCCCATCCACAATAAGGTCACTGTGCTTTCCACACTACTTACCCATTGTTCTGTTACTGTTTCTCTACTGACAACACAGTACCCCTCACCTTAATTTATTCTGGCACGTCAGCCTCTCATAGCACGGAACATCATTCACACAGAGTGTTCAAAATCGAAACAGAGTGGAATGTAGAATGTTCCACAATACATTCATTCCCGCAACAGCCAAAAAAAGTGGGTAAGTATCACAATATCGAAAAGTTTCTAAAGCACAATTCTTTCACACTGACTATCAATGGAACATAAAAGTTTCAAGGGAAAACAATTCTTTGTTGGAAGTCCCCACAAATCGTCAAAGCACAGAACGAATCAGAGTACCTAAATCTTTCCAAAATGAATTTCATTCATAGAAAGAAAGTTTCACGTGGGTATTGTCTTATTCTTGCTGCACTCACTCATGTTGTAGTAGAGGATTTCGTGTCTTTGTGTCACATACCAACTGTAATATACTGTCTCTAACAAACACGTTTTGATGTTTTAAAATGTTTCGGTACTGGTTTGTGTTTCATCTTAAGTCTTCAAACTTGTTTGATCAGGTTCACTACTGTATTACCTTCATCTTACGCAAAAAAAGTGTTCTATTCTTTCTCAAACTATGTGCTGTTAAAAGTTTGTACACTTGGCATGAATTTGCTTTAATAACTCTGCAGTTGGATTCAACTGTTTTGAAGTTACAATCATTTTCCTTAATGTAAAACCTACTGCATACAGCAACAGGAGTCCTCTCACAGCAAGGTGTTGCTTCTTGAGGACGCTGTGGCAGAGTGGTGGCTGGCTGTGAGATTGTATTATCAGAGCTCACAAAACTCACTTGTCACAGTAAAGTCTCGTGTGTTACACAGCAACACTTAATTTCACTGCAAAATAATAGTTATTTCTAAAAAACGGTCAGTATAACTGCAACAAACAGAAGTGAGGTCGTGGCACCTACATTTCAGATTATGTGTTATTTCCTTGTTTCTTCGAATCTTGAGACACATGTACCTTTAAGATTCTTTTTCGTAGTCCTTGAAATGATGATGTTTACATGACTAGAGTTATAGCAACTTGCTGACTAATCTCTTTTTTGCCAGTTGGAACAGGTCTCAGCATGTCAAAATAAGTCTGGAACCGGTGGGAGGTTGCTAACTAGGGATTTAACACATGGCACTTCCACTATGATAAGACTGTTCCTTTACTGTGCATGCACAGACTCCCCTCCCTCCCACCACCACTATTTGGTTCACTCAGCAAAATTGGTTAAAGAAATGGCAATCTGGCACTTGAATCAAGCCATCACTGCCGCCATGATTTTTGCGTAGGCATCTACTGCCAGAATCAGGTGACACAAAAGTGTCTGATACGGTATTGCATCTTAATTTATGGCTTCTTACATTATAGCACAGTACCATACATACATGACTTTTGTGTCAATAGCCATTATCTTCATTCAGAGTTTTTTTTTAGGCCACCTGAGAAACTCTCCATAAAATGCAATACTGCCATATACACTGAAGGGCCAGAGAAACTGGTATGGGCATGTGTATTCAAATATAGAGACATGTAAACAGGCTGAATATGGCGCTGCAGTCTATATAAGACAACAAGTGTCTAGCACAGTTGTTAGATCGGTTACTCCTGCTACAATGGAAGGTAGTAGTTGAAAAAGATGGGTTCTGGCTAACTGGCTCCATTCCTGCTTCACCCTCCGGGTCTGTCAGAAATTAAGCCACTTATCCAGAAGTCATCTTTTTCATCTAATATACTCCAACACTTCAAGTCTAACCCACTGCACTTTCACTGAAACGAATACATTTTTTTACAAAGGTGCACATAAGAAAAGTGAATTTTACTGTTTTTTGTAAAAGAATCCCATAAAAAAATTATTGGTGCATGTAAGAAAATAAATAAAATGAATTGGCAAACAAAAGTATATGACTCATTTCTCTAAGGTGAACACTATTATTTGCCTTTTTCTTGAGCTGCGATAAGATTTCTAAGAGGAGCAGTTTGTAGATGTCTTTTTAGGTAAGGTCTGTTTTCAGTTTTTCCACATTCACATTTAACTCTAATTGTTTGGGAATTATATACACAGTCTCTGCATGTATTTCGATGTCCATCTCATCATTATATATATATATATATATATATATATATATATATATATATATATATATATATATATATATATATCTCTTTCGATATCTTCTTATCCATACACTCAGTGCCTAGCTTTAGCTGTTTGGTATTGTCCATTTGAATAATATAAAATATAATGGGAAAAATTTAATGATTTTTATTTTTAAGTTTCTTCATCCCCCTATATCTCAGAATCATCTGTCCATCTTCAAAAAATTGAACTTCCCAGTCAGTAATTAATTTACAATATCTATCTGGTAACAAAATTTTATAAGTTTTGTTAAGTGCTATATCCAGTATTTAAATATCCACATCCAATAACATATATAAACGTTTACCTCAAAGCCACACTTAGAATTTTAATCTCTTTCAAGACACTTACATTGTTTAGCATCTTGATTAGAGTCTCCATCAATACAGAAGTAGTTTTATTTAGAGTTTTTAATCATTTGTAATGGCAATATGGTGGTGTATTTTATTTTCCATCACATCCCTTTTATTATCATGTGGGCTCAATGCTTTTTGTTTGTTTCAACTGTGTGTATTTCATGTTTTTCACTTTGGATCATATTGATTCTTCTATTTTGTTCTCTACTGTTCAATAAACAATCCTTGTAATCTTCTAACCTTATTCTGTTTTTAACAACACATTTACCACCCCTTTAGTTTTTTAGTTCAATGCTTTCATGTTTGTTTCAACCATGTGTATTTCATGTTTTTCACTTCAGTTCATATTGATTCTTCTATTTTGTTCTCCATTGTTCAACAAACAATCCTTGCAATCTTCTAACCTTATTCTGTTTTTAACAACACATTTCTTAACCCCTTTAGGTTTTTCTCGTTTTATCACCAACTTCATAAGTGTACATTTTTGCTCTTAAAACAGAATTTATCCATTATTTTTTTAATTCCATTCATCTATCATTCCTCCTAAAATTTTCTTGTTTACTTGTGGAATTCCATAATTATTATCTGCTGGATAATCACATGTATCAAAGTAATCAATCATCGATTTCATGTCATCATAAAACTTCTCAGTTTGTATATTGTGGGTATAACTGTCCATATCTTGATAACACAACTCTGTATTTTCTCTGTATTTTGATTTCATTACTCTATACCGAAAATTTTACACTTTTCGATAAAGATTTCGGGCAACAAACTTCATGAAATTCAAGGAAAACTCATACAGGGTTCCGTTATTGTGAATTTAGGTGTTCACGGACCGCGGCATCGTCTTTTTCGACAAGTTCCACTTCGCTCTTCATCGTGAACGTTAGTTCGGCCATTTTTAAATTTTGTGACCCATTGACACACTCCACCTTCAGTGATTATGTTGTCCCCATACACTTCACAAAGCTGTCGATAGATTTCTATCGGTGTACAGTTTTTTGCAGTCAGAAACCTTATTACAGCACGCAATTCACACTTCGCGGCATTTTCAATTAACGCTGACATTTCAAACTGTCACAGTAACTCAACGGACTACAGCACGAACCTCTCACTAGCACGGCAGGATGCCAACTGAGCGGTGGAATGTCATGACACCAAGATAGCCGTGCTAGCCCCGGCCCCAACGGACACAAACGAAAATGTAATGTACTTTGTGGATAGCCCTCGTATTTTGCAGGCACATCAGTAGAAAATCGAAGTGTATTTTCAATGGTTTACCTTCAGTTTTCTGTTTCACAAACACATTGGTAGAAAATGGAAGTATTTCTTTCAATAATTTATCTGCTTTAGATTGGAAAAATTCATCACCATTGTCAGCATTATGATATGGTAATTATTTCCAAGTATTGGTTTTGAGGGGGTAACCCACTTTCACTGTATAAATGCAGTTCTGACACTGCTTCAGCTTCACTGATGTCTAACAATAAATGCAATTGGGTCAGCATTCCTTAATTTACTATACCTTCTTAAATCTTTTCTCTTACAGTAATCATGAAGTTGAGCAAGTGTGAAGTTCTCCATTTGACTTCTCCAATATGTGCGAAGATGAGCAAATGTGATTCGCTCAATTTTGCCTTTCTGTTCCAAGGAAATAAAATTCATTAGTTTTGTAAAAATTAACATTTCAAAGCTAATCAGTGAGAGAATCCGTATTTAATACATATTTAATTAGGAAGTATGAGATGCTTCTAATTTCTTCATGTGTTGTAAAGTACACTACTTACAATTATTATTATGATTATCTTTATGTGAAAGATTTATGTGAAAACAATTCAAATGTTTAATTACTTACAACCTTTACATTTATTTGTGTATGAATCAGATTAGTGCTTTTCAGCATTTTCTGTTGACAGTAGTATTATCGAATGGTCTTCACTCAGAATCCGCTGTAAATGGTCTTTGTAATAATATTTAGTAATACTTCTTCCACATTCTCAAGGAATTCGAGTTTCATTGTAATTTGTTACATGATATTTCTTTACATATGGTCCACACATAGTTTGCCAATCATCTTTTGTGTATTTCTGTAATATAAAATTATCAGTTGGCTTCTCAGTGTTACAATATTTGCAAAATTTGGATTTAATCAGCCACAGTCCTGGCACAACTGAAATGCTGCTTTCTGCTGCTGCTGTTTCAGCTGGCAGTGACTCCATTTATATAGAAAATAATATATTAGATTCTTGGAAATTAATATTTTCTAATTTCTCTAATGTATCTCTCATGCAAATTTCAATAGCGGTGAAAACACACTACCCAAATATTAATTAACCTCAAGAAGTGTTGGTTACTGATGTAATTACTCTGAATCCATAAGTTATTTTCATTTACAATTGAATCTGATCATCATCAGACTTATAATCAATTTGAGATTTAATTACAGTATTTTAATATCATTTCTACACAATGGAAAATTGTTTCTCCCCTTTAACCATTCATCAAGACATTATTTGAGATAAATATGATCATACATTGTTTTTACAAATTGATGATTTTCATTACTTAAACATATGCATCACTCAATACTGTCTGGTTGTTCAACTAGTTCATAAGGATTATTACTTTTTGTAAGAGTGAATCTCATATTACCTGATATTTTATGATCATTTCGCAAAAATATTCATCCTGAAATTAAGCCACTTATCAAGAAGTCGTCTTTTTCATCTAATATACTCCAACACTTCAAGTATAACCCACTCCACTTTCACTGAAACGAATACATTTTTTACAAAGGTGCACATAAGAAAAGTGAATTTCATGGTTTTTTATAAAAGGAGCCCATAAAAAGTTATTGGTGCATTTAAGAAAATAAATAAAATGAATTGGCAAACAAAAGTAAATGACTCATTTCTCTAAGTTGAACACTATTATTTGCCTTTTTCTTCAGCTGCAATAATATTTCTATGAGGAGCAGTTTGTTCTTGTGTATAGTTATTTAAAATATTGAAACAGTTGAGATGACAGGCAATCCTCAAATGCTCTATTATTCGTTCATATAGATTTATGGAGCTGGGATTGTTCTTAAGTCTTAACAGTTCTTCACAGTTTGGATGCATATCTGTAATTCCATATAACTGCCTTTGGACATTTCTCCTTTGCATTGTAATTACATAGTAATAACATTCACATTCATCATGTAACAAATTTAAAGGAACAAATGTATATCTCAAATTAATATCTTCAGTTGCTGGGACTACATTGGCAATATTTCGCTAATGTTTTCATCTGTCACATTAATTTGTTGTTTTAAGTTTTCTATGTCTTCTCTACTTTTCTTCAGAACACACATAGCCATTTCTTTCTAATTTGTAAATCTTCAATTTTCTGTTGCAAGTTTTGTATTGTTTACTGAAGTTTATATTGACTGTACTTTCTCATTGAAGGACGAACTTCATCACACACCCGATCTTGAAACATTTTACCTTCTTTCACATTTGATTTAATATCAGATAATGTAAACCTTGTTCAGTAATAAAAATGGTCCATTTTTCATTACCTCTTAAGGGGACCATATTGGTCACCTTTGAATTTTCACAATGAATATGATTTTTTCAAAAGCATCAACAACATTCTTAACTGTTTTATCTTTAACTGCGATAGCCCAAGCTAATTTAGAAAAGATGTTGATAACAGTTATTAAATATTTACATCCTCAATTATTCTTCGAAATTCCTTTCAATTCCCTGGGAACCATTTTAATTAGCTCAGCTTGCCATAGATCATCAATACTGAGGGAAATTACATTTCTTCATTTAAAATGGTTTCTCATTGGTTTCTATAATTCATTAATGATTTTTCATTGATATTAGGATTGAGAGATTTGCTCATCCATTCACTGATTGCTGAAGTAGCCTTAAACTATGTTCACCTACAATTTTTTTTGACAAATTTACTCTTTTTAGTTTAATACAATGTGTGAAGGCCTCGAAACCTCTGTCATCCATTTTTAGTAGTGAGATTGTGAGGATTATGAGTCTCAGTAAATTTTTTACACTTCAAACAGTATATGTGATCTCTCTGAAGAGCTGAGTGTGAAGTGTGATCATTCATTTAAATAAAATAACTATTTAATAAGCTTTAAAGTACTTCACCAAATATAATTATCTGTACATCATGTGGAACAGTTTTAACTGAATCCTTCAATCTTACAGTCAGAAAACTTGATTTGTTTACAATTATTGACTCATTAGTAGGTGTTATTTCATAAAGACTATTATTAACACTTTCTGTAATATCAAAATCATTAAAAGATAATTCTTTATCTATACTTTGACAATAACAACAATTTATTAAATTGGGTGATTTTTGTTCCACTCCAGTCATAAATGTAAATTAAATTATTTGTTTATGATATAATTTATCTTTAAGATTACTTAAGTCATCTAAATATGAGTTAAATCTGTTTTTGAGAATTCTCTGAAAACAGTTTTTCTGTTTGCTTTTTCGTAGAGTAATTAGTTACAATAATTTTACTGACATAATTATTCAACTGTGTTAGAATACTTGTATATCTGGGTTTTGTAACAACACTTGATAACTAATTCTGTAAGTAATGGTTGTTCACTACATCCTTTTCATTAACTGGGTCATTTACTTTTGCAATTTTTCTACCTTTAAAGCCAATATAAGCTCTAGTAACTTTAAAAATAGCATTAAATTCTTTCTGTAAAAGTTTAATTGCATTATTTAATTTCTTAGCTACTATTGATTTAAAATCTTTGATTTCTGATTTAAAATATTCAAATATTGAAATTAATTCATTATTAACTTTTGGATGAAATTCTAAATCGTTATTCATCTTATTACCAAAAAAGTTCCTTTTATTAGACTCAAAATATCATTATATACAAAATTACCTCTTAATAGTTTTAAAACAAACGAACATATTTCACCAGAAATAACTTCATCAAAATATTTTATTCTCTCAGCATATTGGTGCAGATCATTTTTTCCCAAATATTTAACTATTTTTGGGAATATTACCTCCAAATGAATCGAAAACAAATTTTATATCTCTATTCTTATAAGAAATCCAATGAGAACCGAAATGATCAGATGTATTTAAATTAATTATTCCAGATCAGTATTCTCCATTCTTGGCAATTCATCAAGAAAAACGCCATGAAAGTGTGTGATTTTTAATTGCATAACTAATTGTTCTATATCGAATTTTCATAATGGATTATTATATTTATTATTCATTTTTTGGAATTTTTTACTCCTCTTCCTGGTCGCAAACCTAAGCCAGCTTTAGCTGGCATTTTCTTTTCAATTGCTTTGTTATCCCTTTTTTGGTTCTCATAATTCTGCACAAGCTTTTTTCTTGATTATTACTGCATTTGAAATCGCTGCAGATCCACCACCAAGTGAACCAATAGTTGCTAGATATGGTAATACAGCTAATACTAATGGAAGAATTCTGTACCTTTGTGACTTCTTGATCGAGCGCCTTCCTTGATTTTTTGTTAGATATTCATTAATATTTTTTAAAAATGCAATGAGTAAATTACCACCAGTTTTTTCCTCTTTCTTTCTTTTGTATCAGTTGAAAATGTTTCAATAGTATTTAATTGATCATTATACAGTTTAAATTTGATTGATTTAGGTTTAGTCTTGCCACTAGGTAGTAAAGTATAATCGATTGAAAAGTTATTCATTTATGTAGATTAAAAATTATATTAATATTTTTCATAGTCCCTTACCATTGTCATCCAAGCCTAATCCCATTCCTAATATTCTCTTTCAAATACATAATTCCTCTAACTGGAGCTGCAGCTATTTTTTCACCAGCTGAAGCATCACTTGTATGCATTCTTTCTTTTGCAGCTAACTGGAGTTTTTTATCAGCTTCATGTCTAGATTGTAAATCTTTATGGTCTCAGTATGCGATATCATGCTGATTCCAAGCTTCATCTAATGGATTATTCCTGTATCACCATGTTCTAGTCTTTCTTCAAGATTTGTGAAAGGTCCGCAGTATGAGTAGCCTGGTAAATGCATCTCTGGCATTAGTAAATTATTTAAAGCCCACCTGACTATTTCTTTTCCACATTTTTAATTTTTCCAAAATGTGTGATGAAGACTATTCAAAAATGTAATTAAATATGAAACTTATTTGGTAATATCTGTGTTATACCAACTTTTTCATTATGATGATTTTTAATTCCAGCTAATTCTTCTCATTGAATTATGTCTGATCTATCGATAAAATCTCTAACATCATTCATCCAAACATATTCAACTGGATTTTCGGTATATTCCTTTATTAAACACCTACCTTTTTTTCTCAGGTGAACTTATTTCTGAATAATCTGAAGACTCTGAAGAATCTAGAAGATGGAAATAAACTGAAAAATACATAGTTGGTCTTCTTAAGTTTTGGAAATAGTTATCAAGAATCTGTTTTGCAATTTTGTCATATGATGACATGATGGAGACTGTGGCTGTTGTTTGAAGACAAATGTTGATGGTGTTAGGACAGCAACCAGCCACAAATTTACTTTGAGTTACTTTATTCAAAAGAAACTGTTACCGGTTTCGAATCGTTGTGAGTCATCATCAGACGGTTTACACGCTTTCTTTATGATATTTGGTGTGTTTTTATAGATTAATTGTCCTAAAATATAAATAAAACATAATTATAAACACGCCGCACACAGATGGTTGTGGTTCAGATTTTCGTTGCATGTGATTTATGTGAAACGTCGGTTTCGAGTGTTTGTTTTCATAACATTCGTCCAACCGATCTAAATGCATTCCCACGGCATCCTCGTTGTTGCACACGTAAATAGTTCTCACTGTACACTTTAGATTTGTTGCTGACATCATTTCAACCACGCGCCACATGTTTTGATACATACAAACAGCTTACAAACATATGAGTATCACAGATGCTATGATACATCGTAAAATTTGACGATGACCTCCTGTTTGGAAAGGATCATATATTCATTTACAAAACAGTTATGCCTTTTACATTAGTACAGAGACATTGAATTTTTTTGAGCTGATATTGCTAAATTAATTATAAAGTTTTTATATATATTTAGAACTGTATAGGTAAAATAGTATATTATTTTATTACATTTGGCATCATGTGAATTATAGTAACATATAAATTTATTACTTGATCTGCAGATAGGTGTATTAATATTATTTGCTTTAGAGGCTGGAAAGTAATTTTTGGAAATGTTTCAGAAAACGGGTGTTAGCTAACTCTGTTTGTTCGTTAAGGATATAGTCTGGGGTGCGGTTTGTGTGTGTGTATTTCTAATTTTTCTAATATATTCATAGTGGCTCCTTTTTCTGTTAGATGCAGAATTTTTAAGTTGTCCTCAATGTTTCCCACTAAATGGTTTTCTTCCGCAATATGGGCTGCAAATGCTGATTTGTTCAAGTTACCAAGTCTTAGAGCATCAATATGTTCTTTGTATCTAATTTCAAAACTTCTCCCTGTCTGCCCAATGTAAAATTTTGGGCATGTATCACATTTGAGTTTGTATATTCCTGATTTATGGTAGAGGCTCTTGAAGGTATTTACATCATGGATTACTTTTTGTTGTTATTTATTATTAGTGGAAAAGCTGATTCTGATATTTTTCTTCTTTTTAAATAAGTTTTCAATTTCGTATGAAAGTGGGCCTATGTATGGGAGAGTAGCATATTTAGGTTTGGCTTCAGTGGCACACTGATTTGGCTTGAAGTGACTGCTGCGAAGTGGGTCTGTGGTTTCTGTCTGCATTTTTTTTGGAGTTTTTCTATTATTGTGGGTTTATATCCATTATTATGAGCAACTGTTTTAATTATATTGATTTCATTTTTTTTGGTTTGTGTCACTCATTGGTACTTTTTTAATTCAGTGTAGCATCGTTCTGAAATATGCCATTTTTTGTTGACGGGGGTGGCAAGATGAGTTGCTAATACTAACATCTGTGGTGGTAGGTTTTCTGTAAATACTGAATTGATGTTTATTGTTACTATTGCAAATTTTCAGGTCAAGAAAGTTGATGCTTTTATTAGTATCATGTTCAATTGTGAATTTAATATTTTTGTGCATTTTGCTAAGATCTGCTGCTAATGTATCTATTTCATTGCTTGTACCATCAAAAAGCAGTACTGTATCATCAACATATCTTCTTTAGTATATTATTTTGTTTGAGATGTGCTGGTTGGCAGAGAAGAATTTTTGTTCTATATGGTTGATGTAAATGTCAGCCAATATCCCAGCTAAGCTACTTCCCATTGCCAAACCATCATGTTGTTTGTACAGTTTGTTGTTGAAGCTAAAGTAATTATGCTCTAGAATAAGTGAAAGTATTTCAATGAGTTCACAGATCTCTGTAACTCTAATATTCTTACATCGAAGTAGATTGTTTCTTATAATGTTAATAGCCTCTTTGACAGGGATGTTTGTGTACAGGTTGACTATGTCTAGTGATGCTAATTTAGCTGTTGGTGGGATGTGGATGTCCTTAATTAAGCTTATGAGTTCATGTGTGTTATGTATGGTGTAGTTATTTTTAAATGTATAGTATTTGGCAATGAGGTCTTTTAATTTACAGCTTATGAAGTATGCAGGGCTGTTTCTTGAGTTAACAATCGGGCAAATGGGACAATTTTCTTTATGAATCTTTGCCAGTTTAGGTGCTGAGGGATTCATTGTTATACAGCTACATATTTCATATTTGTTCAGTAAAAAGTTACAGTTTTATAGTAGTTTTCTGATTTTAGTTTGGAATTTTACTGTAGGATCTGTCTTTATTTCTGTAATATTGCTGCTATGGAAAAATTGCAAGGTTTTCTCTACATATTCTCTTCCATGCATTATGATTACAGAATTTCCTTTGTCAGCTTTTACTATGAGCACTTTACTTTCAGACAGTTTGCTATTAATATTTTTCAAATCTTTAAGTTCAGTGTTTTTGTGGGTATTATTTGTTTGAAGTTGTTTCGTTATCAGTTTATTTGTCTTGTATGCAACTGCATTTTTCTCACATGTGTCTAGTTTTGCTGTATCACAAGCACGTTTTGTGCAGGCTATGAAGTTTGTAACACTGTGATTATTGAGATTTGTTCCAATATTATGTTTCAGACCTTTATTTAATAAAGTGAGTTCACTGCTGCTAAATTGGATGTCAGTTGTAGTAATGACTCTATCAAAAAAATTGTGTTGGCTTAGCTGTTTGTTTTTATCAAACTCTGAATTGTTCATAGATTTTAAGGCTTCAATTTTCTTTTTGTGTTTGGATAAGATAATCTTTTGTTCTTTGTCTACTTTATCGTCTATGTGCTGTAGGATGTGTGAGAATTGTAATGGTGAGAGGCTGTGTGCTAGCTGCAGATGCAAGTTGTACACGTTTTATCAGATATTTATATTTACTACCTTTACTTGATTTTATTTTATTTGGGTTGCTATCAGAATACAGTGCTCGTGAATTGAATAATATATCTACATAATTTGACAGATCTACACCATCAAATTTTTTACCCATATCATTCATAGTAATCTGTTTTTTAGTTAAAAGACTCATTAATCTATCTGTTCCTTGGCATGTCTTTTCACCAATTTTTAATTTATCTCCATTGAATTGATCTGGTAACTTAACAACATGTTTCAACATGCCAACAGCTTTCAGACCAAACTCTTTATCTTCACTATGACTAAAATAGTTTAACATTCTTTCACTACGATTTATCTTTTTACCTTCATCCTGACAACTGTTGGACAGTGTCTCCTTTGTTATCTTAACAGCCACTTGAGATTGTGATTCCTAATCATAATTCTTCAATACATGTTGACTATCTGATTCACTTAATTTATAGCCACATTTACCAGGAATATCAACAGACCAATCCATTAATCAAACGTTCCTAACATTTATGTTGAATGTTTTATGTTTATATTGAAGGTTTATGTTTAACATCTATGTTTATGTTTAACATTTACATTCTTATGAAATGTTGTATTTTATTTCTGAACTTACCTTCATTTGGTTTTCTAGACATGTCTATTGTAAAAAATCCAAACTACTCATTCCAACATTTACTACACATTTCTGTAAAATCATCATATTTTAAATCACCTCCAATAAACTCATGGCAAATGTTATTTAAATTTGTCTCATCCAGTTGAAAATATTTAAAAAAATTCAGATTATCTCTATTTGTTTTGGTATATTTGAGTAAGTTTGAGATAAGTAAAAACAGCCTACTCCTTTATGTCTTCATCCAGTAAAATATTTTCTAGCTATATCCTGATTTTCAAGAATGAAGTCATCAAATACCATTACAGAATTTTGTTAGCATTCATCTAATGGAAGAAGTTCATCATTTTTTTCAACAAAATTAGCAGTTTTCTCTTTGTGCTCATCTTCAATTTTTTCACACCTCTTTACAAATTCTTGGTATTTAGGTTGATATAAACTTGTAGAATAGACATACAAGTGATTAATTTTATCCCAATTCAACCATCCTGGAGCCAGAATATAATTGTCAATAATTAATGTTGTTGTTCCGTAACCACTTGGTCCTATAATGGCACATTGAATAAAATCTGTTAAGAGTTTAACACGTTTATTTTTTTATTTCTTTTTGGAAATTATTATTTTTGGTTCCCAATCAGTATTCATTTAATTAAATAAAATATTAATAGTAAATAAGTAGATTATTTGAACTGAAAAACAAGTCATCTGTTCTCAAAAAGAGTTTGACTGCACCTATAGAAGACAACTTTAATAATGTTGCACTGGTTGGTTTATACTCAACTTTTTTAACTCCAAATATTACATCAAAAAATAATAAATTATATTGTGACAGAGAAACAATAGAAATTCCAACATATCACTATAGTCTGAAAAAGTTGGAAAAATGTATTCATTCGAAAACGAATGATATTCATATTAAGCAGATGAAATTTTAAACAGGATTACTACTGCGAGTGATGTAAAATTGTGTGTGAATATTAAAGATAATATTGGAAATGTGCTTCGTTTCAGTAATCAAATTGTTGAGGCTAGTGAAAAGGCTGTTGCTAACGATAGTCGTAAAATTTTTCCATTAGAATTAATAAATGTAAATGTTAATTTGAGAGATGGGATGTTCATAAAACATGGTGATCATTTTCACAAAGACACTAATATAATTATTTCTTTTTGTCATGAGACTAATATTATTGGTTCATTCAAACCTAATGCAGAATTTGGTGGACCAATAATACATGAATCACATTATCCTGTATAAATTTCTAATTTTGATCCAATTCAGAATTTAGAAATAAGTGTATCTCATGAAAATGATTATCTGATGGACTTCAATGGAGCTGCTTTAACAGTTGTTTCAGAAAAGTCTCAATAATTTTTTTCCTTAACAAATCATTAATGAAATCGAGAGCTGTCAGTTTCACTCATTCCTGTGAATGAAACAACTGAATATAATTTAAATTTGCCCAACAAGGATACTGAAATTAACATGAATGTTGCTGATGGGTGGCTTCATCCTCATCATTTCCAATTATACATGAATTTCTGTATTAATGGAAGTGTTGGAACTGATTTTCCAACTTATGACCAAAAATTCAGTAAAAATTAATCGATAATTATATGACAAAGCTTTTTGATTTTATAACCATAAAGAAAGGAAATAATGTTATGTATAGAATAGAGCATCTTTTATTTTCTCATCATTTTATTTACTGCATTTGAATTCATCCTTTGCTGATAAAATAGGTATGGAAGGGCATATTCTAAACAGTGGAAAAATAAAGAAGAAGAAAAATTCCATTAGGAATGTTTTGTGGATTTTTTAACGATTATAAGGAAATTATGTGGGAAAGAGATTTAGCAGTATATTTAACATGGTCATCAAGTGCTGGAAATTCTATTCGAAGATGACCTGATTATAATGACACTGGAATAGAAATAAAAGGCATTTTTCCAAAAGTAAGAAAAATTATTGTTGTATCCATAGAAATCCGTATTCTAGTTGTTAAATATGAGCCAGATAACAAGTTAGAACAAAGGGAGAATCCAAAACTTCCAATATCTTTTTAACAACTGCAAACTATAGTAGTTGCAGGAACTAGATATCACGAATTACCATAACTCAGTAGATCTTGATATGCCATATTTCGTATTTGTCTCATTTTAGACTAAACGTAAAAATAACATTACTCGGTCACATTACCCTACAGATTATATATTTGAAAAATGGAAGAAACTAAATTTTCCTCCATTAGATGTGGAATGTTAATCCCCCAAATAATTTGCTCAAAGCATAAAATGCATTTCTAGATTTTACATGACTTACACAACTGAAAGCAGTTCTTGATATTGGCTAATATAATTTTATAATGAATAATCTGATTTACATAATTTATATGACTTGAAGACAATATACTGTAACATCACAGAAAACGACTATGAAACTGTGTGCCACTTTTAATGATAAAATTCCTGCAGACACTTTAGTGTATGTAGTTACGTATGGAAAGAAGAATCGTACATACGATGCTCAAGACAGAATATATACTGAAAAATTTTAACTATTAATTTGTACTTCTTTGTAAACGAATGGAAAATTTAAAGAAATTATAAAAGTGTTGAGTTCATACTTATATACATTTTTGAAACATTTTAAAAAATATAGAGAAAGTAAAAGCAAAACAAGGATAATGGAATGTAGTCGAATTAAGCCGGGTGATGCTGAGGGAATTAGATTAGGAAATGAGACACTTAAAGTAGTAATGGAGTTTTGCTATTTGGGGAGCAAAATAACTGATGATGGTCGAAGTAGAGAGTATATAAAATGTAGACTGGCAATGGCAAGGAAAGCGTTTCTGAAGAAGAGAAATTTGTTAACATCGAGTATTGATTTAAGTGTTAGCAAGTCGTTGCTGAAAGTATTTGTATGGAGTGTAGCCATGTATGGAAGTGAAACGTTGACGATAAATGGTTTAGACAAGAAGAGAATAGAAGCTTTCGAAATGTTGTGCTACAGAAGAATGCTGAAGATTAGATGGGTAGTTCACATAACTAATGAGGAGGTATTGAATAGAATTGGGGAGAAGAGGAGTTTGTGGGCCAACTTGACTAGAAGAAGGGATCGGTTGGTAGGACATGTTCTGACGCATCAAGGGATCACCAATTTAGTACTGGAGGGCAGCATGGAGAGTAAAAATCGTAGAGGGAGACCAAGAGATGAGTACACTAAGCAGATTCAGAAGGATGTAGGCTGCAGTAGGTAATGGGAGATGAAGAAGCTTGCACAGGATAGAGTAGCATGGAGAGCTGCATTGAACCAGTCTCAGGACTGAAGACCACAACAACAACAGAGATAGTAAAAATTGTTAGTGGCAGTTAAAGCGGTTTTTGACTCTGTCATGTTAGCACTTTCAATTTGTAAAATCTTTTAATGTTTGGCTGAGAAATTAGTGAAAATTCGACCTCTTACTGTCACTGTAGAAAGCTCATTGTTACAAAAGGCCCTGGTCGAAGTGAAGGCTGACTCAGACTGGTGGCTGGAGGAAATGTATGTGTGATAAAACCAGCTACCGTGCAGCCTAGCTGTGCCTTCCTGTTTAGTCTGCCTCCTTATCTCTCTCACTGTCGCTCACAGCTACACTTGTCTGGCAGCTGTTGAGAAAACTGTCAACAGATACCTCTCACTGCAGAAAATTGATATTACGATAACTTCACTATTTCTGAATCGATTTCGATGGTTTAAAACGTAAAATGAAGCTAATTGAACAGTTCCCTACAATTTCTAAGTTATTAAAATCGATCTTAATTATCATTATATATTCCGAACTTTTCTGCTCCTGTATCTACTTCGCCTTTCAAATACTAACTATATATACAGTCTTTGAGCGTCTTTACTCTATCAGACCTCCTAACTGAGTACATAGAAGTATTTTGGCCATTATCTCATGGAGTCATCAAGTGTATGTGGTTTGAGGAGAGCTAACCATCTGACAGAACATTTTCTATCTTCACTTCTGTACAATCGAGGCAGGTTTGAGACCTGTCTAGAGGTGAGATGGCATGTTTCAACTCGAATAATGGAATGGCTCTGTTAATACAGAGATGGGACTTTGTGCTGAGTCGATGTACAGAAGGCTGAGGCCTGAAGTTCAGTGATCACTGAATGGAAAGAGTACAATAGGGAATGTTTTGCACTTTTTGATAATGGATTTCTTTATTTTGTTATGTTCACTCAGGAAAAAGAGTCATTTACTTTCATTCGCCAGTTCATTTTATTTATTTCCTTATGTGCACCAATATTTTCTTACAGGCACCTTTTATAAAACATCGGTAAAATTCATTTTTTTATGTGCACCTTCGTAAAAATTTATTCTTTTCAGTGAAGATAGAGTGAGTTAGACCTGAACTGTTGGAGTATAGTAGATGAAAAAGATGGGTTCTGGATAAGTGGCTCAATTTCTGACAAACCCAGAGGGTGAGGCAGGAATTGAGCCTGTGAGCCAGGACCTGTCTTTCTCATCTACTGCCAGTTATCAATATTTAAGTGGATCTGAATGTAGGGTTATAGTCAGGGCACCAACAAGTGTCAGCGTGTGAACCATTCAACGAACGTCATCGATATGGGCTTTCGGAGCCGAAGGCCAGCTTGTGTATCCTCGTTGACTGCATTACACAAAGCTTTACCTCTCGCCTGGAGCGACACTGGACTGTTGTTGAGTGGAAACACGTTGCCTGGTCGGATGATTCACGTTTCAAATTGTATCAAGAGGATGGATGTGTACATGTATAGAGACAATCTCATGAATCTATGGACCATGCATGTCAGCAGGACACTGTCCAAGCTGGTGGAGGCTCTATAATGGTGTGGAGTGTGCACAGTCGAAGTATGGGAGCCCCAATGTGTCTAGATACGGCTCTGACAGGTGACACGTACGTAAGCATCCTGTCTAATCACCTACATCCTTTCATGTCCATTTTTGCGTTCAGGCGGACTTGGCCGATTCCAGCAGGACACTGTCACACCCTACACGTCCAGAATTGAAACAGAGTGGCTGCAGGAACAGTCTTCTGAGTTTAAACATTTCCACTAGCCACCAAACTCCTCAGACATGAATATTATTGAGCATATCTGGAATGCCTTACAGTGTGCTGTTCAAAAGAGCTCTCCACCCATTTTACTCTTACGGATTTATGGAAACCCCTTCAGGATTCATCATGGTGGCAATTCCCTCCACCACTACTTCAAACGTTAGTCGAGTAAGTGCCACGTCATGTTGCGACATTTCTGCGTGCTAGCGGGGGCCCTACACGATTTTAGGCAGGATTACCAGTTTCTTTGTCCCATCAGAACTATTAACAATCTTACATAATTCACCTGCCAGCTAGCTTACGTTCCGCAAGTCATGCATATTACTGATTCAGTGTTGCAGAATCAGCAAGCAACTGGAGAGACAGATCGTCGTCTCCCGGAAAAAATACCCATTTGTGATGGGATTTGAAGTTTTCAGGCCTGCGTAGCAACGTTGGAAGAAAAAATTACACCCTACAGAGTAATACATTCTTTCCGATCTTCCATTATTGTCTCTTTTTCTCCATGGAGGCTCTTTCTCTCCTGAGTTGACTTTGCCCAAGTTTCTTTGGGACTTCATTCTCTGACCTAACGTTCCACTTACATATCTTATCTCTGTATACATTGCTGTCTCCAATTTTTGTCGGATCGACTTGTGGGTTTCTAGGTCAATTTTGACTTGTGTGATGTGTGGTATTGCTGACTTGACCCCATACATGTATTCTGTTGGTAAGTCTAGTTGGTTGTGGCCTGTTGATGTGCCTGTAGAACAGGGCAAGTCACAGGATCTCAATTTTCATGCATGCATCATGTTCTCGAAAGTACCAAGAACAGCATGACACTGCTTATACCACAGCGGTGCGGCATTTTGTGGTCGACACAACTCTGAGTTCAGCAGAATTATGGTGTCAGCACTGTTTACCCTTCGTATTTGTTCATGATGTGAAGGAAGTTCACAAGTCCAGTGGCTGTTTGCACAAGAAGAGGCAGTCTAACGATTTATCACCACAATATTTTAAAATGAATGGGAATGACAGAAGAGAAGGATGAGAATTCTCAGTTCACATAAGCGATGAGTACTACTTATTTACTAAAGAACAACAATATAGAACCATGCAGAAAGTATTTACATCTTTAGATGACAATGTAAGAGGAAAGAATTAGAGCCATCGACAGATGGGATTCATTGTTCTGTTCATGAAGAAGCATTCTATGGTACATTTGCAGGCAAGGAACACTTGAAGAAACTGGTGATACAAATAATAAAATTTTTGATGTCGCACCCATTATTCCATTCTCAGCTGCTACAGTTTCTTTTAGAAATGACAAAGAATGTTGAGACTTCATGCATTATTACGAAGTAGGTTGGTTAAGTAAAGGGCAGTCCAGTTAAATCAGGCTGCTGTTGAATTTATAAAGGAAACAGGAATGCAGGAAGTAAAATTAGAACATCTAGAATCGAATGCAGACTTCGCATTTTAGGTGGACTTGCTGCACACTAACCACCGTAAGACATTTCAAGGAAACTTCCTTAGAAGTTACCTAAAGAAGTTGATGGAGATGCTCTTAAAAAGAAAATAGCGTTATAAAGGGGAAACATTCTGACAAAGACAATGAAGTTCCCTAAGCTCACTGCCATTGTCGAAGGGGGACAAAGACAACACTAACCACCGTAAGACATTTCAAGGAAACTTCCTTAGAAGTTACCTAAAGAAGTTGATGGAGATGCTCTTAAAAAGAAAATAGCGTTATAAAGGGGAAACATTCTGACAAAGACAATGAAGTTCCCTAAGCTCACTGCCATTGTCGAAGGGGGACAAAGACAACCCTATTCCTTAAGCCCAAGGCGTTAAAGAAAGCGGAAGGTTTGAGGAATTCATTCGGGATTTGCAAAAACTACGACGATAGTATTGTAATGGTTTTGAGGACACTGTCTTACATCCGTTGTCGAGCTCTTTTCGAAACAGTTTGTCGTTTCAGTTGAGGGTGCCTCTGTGTATGTATAGATGTAACTGTGTAACTGATTGACCTGCAAAGTAATTCTTGTTTTGTTTACACATCTTTTTACCTCTACATTGCTTTCATCAGGTTGAGTTCCAATGTCTCCATAATGAGGTTTCAAAAGTGCTACAATATTTCGATCAACATATTTGTGTGAAAGTCCTTTTTTCGATTTGAAACTAAATAAGACACGACTACGTGGTGACTTGAGTGTGGAACTCTGTGAAATTGCTTGCGTCTGAAGGTCAGATCGTATCAAATATATCAACCAAGTAATAAGAATCATCTTCCCTAGGAACATTAAGCAGAATAACACCATTACAAAAGTGAGAGTGCCCTGAGGTGTATTTTGCGTTTATTTTTTATGGTTGTAGGTGTTACGGTATTCGGCCTAGCAGCAACTGCCTTGTGGTCGCTAATCTCTGTATTCGTCGTAATACTCACTATTTGTCCAGGATTATTTGTTGCTAAGAGGTCAAGTATGCTTTCGCAACCATTTATGCTTCGAGTAGGCTCATGAACTAATTGTTCAAAATAATTTTCTGAGAAAGCATGCAGTACAATATGAGATGACGTTTTATGCTTGTCACCAGCTTCAAACATACAATTTTTCCACCATATCGAGGGTAGATTGAAGCCACCACAGACAATAATTGTATGATAGGGTCGCTTATTTGAAATGAGACTCAAGGTTTCTTTGAACTGTTCAGCAATTATATCTTCTGAGTCGAGTGGGGTAGGTCCGGTAAAACGATCCAACAAACAATTTAGTCCAATTGTCAGGTAGAACCTCTACCCATAATATTTCACAGGAACTATCTACTTTTATTTCACTGCAAGCAAACTACTTCTGACAGCAATAAATACTCCACCACCAACTGCATTTAATCTCTCCTTTCTGAACATTGACAGATCGTTTGAAAAAGTTTCGGCTGAACTTATTTCCGGCTTTGGCCAGCTTTCTGTAACTATAAGTATTTGAGATTTCTATTAGAGCTTCGAGCTCTGGTTCTTTCCCAACACAGCTACGACAATTTACAGCAACAATACCGATTGGTTCTACACCTACCTTATTGTGTTTTACGTGCCCCCTTTTAGACGGACGACATTTCTGTGGTTCCCTGAGTCCGTCTAACATAAGAACCCGCCCAGTATCTTCTACACGGCCCCAGCTACCCGTGTAGCCGCCTCCTGTGTGTAGTGCACTTCTGACCTATGAAGCAGAACCCAGAAACCCAACACCCAATTGCGAAGTCGAGGAATCTGCAGCCTACACAGTCACAGAACCGCCTGAGCCTCTGATTCAGACCCTCCACTCGGCTCTGCACCAAAGGACCACAGTCGGTTCTACCGATGATGCTGCAGATGGTGAGCTCCGCTAGCTGCCTGAAACCAGATAGTATCTCCTCCGATCCAAAGTGACAAACGTCAGTGGTACTGACACGAACCACCATAGCAGTTCGCTGCACACTGATCTCGTTATGGAATCAACAAGCACCCTTTCCACATCCAGAATGACTCCTCCCAGTATGCACGCGGAGTGCACACTAGCTGCCTTCCCCTCCTTGGCAGCCATGTTCCTAAGGGGCCGATTACGCGCCTAACGTTGAAGCTCCCAAGTAACAGTAAACCCACCCTCTGTATATGGCCAGACCTTGCGGACCGAGAAGCTTGCTCTGGAACAGGGTGGACGACTGCATCCAGCTTACAGACATCGTCAGCCACAGGTAACGCCCGGAACCTGCTCGTTAAATGAACTGGGGAGGCCCTACAATCGGCCCCTCGGAAAGTTTTTCGCTGCCTGCCAGACTTCGGATTGATCTCCCACTAAACCACAGGCAGTAACTGGGGCGGCCACAGCAGTAGACCGATCGGTGGACACGTGGGACTTGTTCGGCGTCTCTCCCATCCCCGACTCACGCCCCCACAGTGATACCCGTTGGCAGCAGCCTCAAGCTGTCTGATGGAAGTCAACGCATCCTGGAGCTGTGAGCGAAGGGTCGCGAACTGAGCTCGCATCTGTACACAGCAGTCACAGTTTCTATCCATTACTGCAGTCGCTCCTGTCTGAAGCTCATAAAAATATGCAACGAACAAATGGCGTACTCTGCTTATTAGCATCTGTTGTCGAGCTCTCTCACTGACGGTCTAACCGACACTGAGCTTTTCTTTTTCGGTCTTCAGTCTTCTAACTGCTTTGACGCAGCCCGCCACTAATACGTCTCCTGTGCTAACCTCTTCATCTCAGAGTAGCACTTGCAATCTACGTTCTTTATTATTTGCTGGATGTATTCCAGTCTCTCTCTCTTCAGTTTTTGCCATCTACAGCTTTCTCTAGGAACATGAAAGTCATTCCTTCACGTATTAAAAGATGTTCTATCATCCTGTCCCTTCTCCTTACCAGTGTTTTCCACATATTCCTTTCCTCTCCGATTCTGCATAGAACCTCCTCGTTCCTTACCTTATCAGTCGACATAAATTTCAACATTCGTCTGTAGCACCACATCTCAAATGCTTCGATTCTCTTCTGTTCCAGTTTTCCCAAAGTCCATGTTTCACTACCTTACAATGCTATAGTCCAGAGGACATTCTCAGAAATCTCTTCCTCAAATTAAGGCGGATATTTGATATTAATAGACTTCTCTTGGCCAATAATGCCATTTTTGCTATAGCTATTCTGGTTTTAATGTTCTCCATGCTCTGTCCATCATTGGTTCCTTTATTGATTTGGTAGCAGAATTCCTCAACTACATCTGCTTCGTGACCATCAATCCTGATGTCAAGTTTCTCGCTGTTCTCATTTCTAATAGTTCTCATTACCTTCGTCTTCCTTCGATTTACCCTCAATCCGTACTGTGTACTCATCAGACTATTCATTCCGTTCAGGAGATCATGTAAACCTTCTTCACTTTCACTCAGGATAGCAATGTCATCAGCGAATCGTATCATTGATATCCTTTCACCTTTTAATTCCACTCCTAAACCCTTCTTTTATTTCTATCATTGCTTCCTCGATGTACAAACTGATTGAACAGTAGAGGTTAAAGGCTACATCGTTGTCTTACACCCCTTTTAATACGAGCACTTCATTCTTATTATTGCCTCTTGGCTGTTGATCATATTGTTAGTAACCCACCTCTCCCTATAGCTTACCCCTACTTTTTCAGAATTTCGAAAATCTTGCACCATTTTACGATGTCTTGCTTCCATTATTAACCGGAACGTCAGAACTGCCTCTCTCGTGCCTCTACATTTCCTAAAGCCAAGCTGATCTTCATCTAGAGCATCCTCAATTATCTTTTCCATTATTCTGTATATTATACTTCTAAGTAATTTGGATGCATGAGTTGTTAAGCTGATTGTGCGACAATTATCTTATTTGTCAGTTCTTGCCGTCTTCGGAATTGTGTGGATGATGTTTTCTCCGAAAGTCAGATGGTATTTCACCAGACTCATACATTCTACACACCAACGTGAATAGTCGTTTTGTTGCCACTTCCTCCAATGAATTTAGAAATTCTTATGAAATGTTATCTGTCCCTTCTGCCTCATTTGACCTTAAGTCCTCGAAAGCTCTTTTAAATTCTGATTCTAATACCGGATCCCCTATCTCCTTTGAATCGAGTCCTGTTTGTCCTTCTATCTCATCAGACAAATCTTCCCCCTCATAGAGGCTTTCAATGTATTCTTTCTACTAATCCGCTCTCTCCTCTGCAGTTAACAGTGGAATTCAAGTTGCACTCTTACTGTTACCACTCTTGATTTTAATGTCACCGAGGATTGTTTTGACTTTCCTGTATGCTGAGTCTGTCCTTCCGACAATCACTTCTTTTTTGATGTCTTCACATTTTTCCTGCAGCCATTTTGTTTCAGCTTCCCTGCACTTACTATATATTTCATTCTTCAGTGACTTGTATTTCTGTATTCCTGAGTTTTCCTTAACGCTTTTGTGCAAATACCTTACATCAATTAACTGAAGTATTTCTTCTGTTATTCATGGTTTCTTCGCAGTTATCTTCTTTGAACCTATGTTTTCGTTCCGAAATTCTGTGATGGGCCTTTTTAGAGATGTGCATCCCTCTTCAACTGTACTGCCTACTGAGCTATTTCTTATTGCTGTATATATAGCCTTAGAGAACTTCAGGCGTATCTCGTCATTCCTTAGTACTTCCGTATCCCTCTTCCCTGTGTATTGATTCTTCCTGACTAATGTCTTAAACTTCAGCCCACTCTTCATCACTATTATTTTGTGATGTGATTCTGTATCCGTTCCTGGGTATGCCTTACACTCCAGTATCTGATATCTGAATCTCTGTCTGGCCATGATGTAATCTAACTGAAATTTTCCCGTATTACCCAGCCTTTTTCATGTATCTCCTCATCTTGTGATTCTTGAACAAGATATTCGCCATTACTAGATGAAACTTGTTACAGAACTCAATTAATCTCTCTCCTATCTCATTCCTTGTCCCAAGCCCATATTCTCCTGTAACCTTTTCTTCTACTCCTTCCCCTGCAGCAGCATTCCAGTCCCCCATGACTATCACATTTTCATCCCCCTTTACACACAGTATTACCCTTTCAATATCCTGATACACTTTCGCTGTCTCTTCATCTTCAGTTTGCGACGTCGTTATGTATACCTGAACTATCATCGTCGGTGTTAGTTTGCTTTCGATTCTGATAATAACAACTCTGTCGCTGAACTGTTCACAGTAGCACAATATCTGACTTTTCTTCTTATTCATAACGAACCCTGCTCAAGTTACACCATTTTCTGCTGCTGCTGTTGATATTACCCTATACTTATCTGATCATAAATCCTTGTTTTCTTTCCCCTTCAACTCACTGACCCCTATTATATCTAGAATGAGCCTTTGTATATCCCTTTTCAGACTTTCTAGTTTCCCTACCGCTTTCAAGCTTCTGACATTCCACGCCCCGACACGTAGAACGTTATCTTTCCGCTGAATATTCAATCTTTTTCTCATCGTAACCTCCCCCTTGGCAATCCGCTACCAGAGATCCGAATGGGGGACTATTCCGGAATCTTTTGCCAGTGGAGAGATCATCATGACATTTCTTCAGCTGGAGGCCACATGTTCTGTGGATACACGTCACGTGTCTTTAATGCAGTGGTTTCCATTGCCTTCTGCATCCTTATGCCGTTGGTCATTGCCGATTCTTTCGCCTTTAGGGGCAATTTCCCACCCCTAGGACAAGAGAGTGCCCTGTCCGCTCCTCCGCTCTTTTTGACAAGGCCCTTCGCAGAATAAGGGTAACTTCTTATGCCGGAAGTCTTCGGCCTCCAGTGATGATTATTAATATAAATTTAATCACGCGAGATTCCAACCCGGGACCGAAGACGTTTTGTTTATGAATCAAAAACGCTACCACTAGACACTGAACTATCCTAACCAAAACAGACAAAAATCTCTATGATACGAGGGTCGATGTAAAGGTGACTAACAACGACCGTACTCTACGCTACCCTGTTATTAGAATAAAAGGTTGGGCCGAGTAAGCACTCGTACACGCTATACACATCTCTGTAAATATGCCGCTCCTTTTGGAAGCTCGTAAAAATATATAACAAGCGAAAGATGTACTCGCTTTATTTGCAGCAAGAGCACGAGGTGCTCTGTCTCTGACGGTCTATCAGACATTACATCGTCAAAGCATCGACACACGGATCAGATGCTGCAGTACCAATTTTCTGTCGATTTTTAATGATGCACTGGAGATTAAAATATCTATTACGCTAATTGAAGGTCAGTGAAAGCCCGATACGCGTATTAGTTTAAATAAAAATACATAAAAATGTGTCGTATTGCTGTGTTTCATAAAATAACGTAAAACTCTGAAGTTAACAAAACAGACACAGGTAATATACTTTGACTGCAATATCAATGGGTCGCAGACGGAATCTACTAACTTATACAAACACTTGAATTTAACAAATTGTGTGGATATGGCATGAAAAAATCACTAGACACACTCGTAGTTAAAGCAGGTGGCAGATTTTGGTTTATAGGTGGACTCCTAGGTAAACGCAGTCTACAAAGGAGATCTGTTACAAAGCACTCACCCTCAAATACTGGTTAAGTGTGTGGATTCCATACCAGTTAGGATTAACAGGCGATATTGAATGCAGACAGAGAAGGGCAGCCAGAAAGATTACAGGTTTTACTGACAAAGTGGGAGAGAGTCACAGAGATGATGAAGAAAATGAACTGGCAAGCATTTAAAGATAGACACAAACTTTCCCGAGAAAGCCTTCTTAATAAATTTTAAGAAACAGCTCCGAAGAACGAATTTTGAAATGTGAGAGTACTACAGCCCCCTGCGCGTCACTCCCATAGGGATAGTGAGGACGAGATTAGTGATAGGTGGTGATAGGGCACAGGGTTGATAGAGTGGAATGTCCGAACCTAACTGAGGAAACAATATAAACATAATCTTTAGTTACCAAAACATAACAGTATTGCACAATGATGAAAATCTCGACATCCAGATTACAACAGCCAGCGCTTAGCCCACAAAAATTTTAAAAATAACGACAGTGCACAAAAAGTTGAGCTCAGAAAATACATAAGCCTCAATTCAAAAGGAGTTAACAATGATTACAAGACGTTTATCATGAAGCTGGCTGCGTATCGGAAGTTTGTTTGTTCATTTATTAATTTATTTACACATCAGGTTCCGTAGGACCAAATTGAAGAGCTAATCTCCAAAGTCATGGAACGTGTCAGAAAAAGAAATTCCAACATAAAAGTAATAACAGATAAAAATGTATGTTAATGAACACCAAAAAAGTCAGTCCATAAGTTTAAGTACACGCAATCAACAATACAACAAGAATCGCTTAAATTTTCAATGGACTCCTCGACAGAATAGAAGGAGTGACCCATGAGGAAACTCTTCAGTTTCGATCTGAAAGCGAGTGGATTACTGCTAATATTTTTGAACTCGAGTGGTAGCTTATTGAAAATGGATGCAGCAGTATACTGCACACCTTTCTGCACAAAATTAAGTAAGTCCGATCCAAAAGCAGGTTTGATTTCTGCTGAGTATTAACCAAGTGAAAGTTGCTTATTCTTGGGAATAAGCTAAAATTGTTAACAAGAAATAACAGTAAGGAATATATATATTGAGAGGCCAATGTCAAAAGATCGAGACTCATGAACAGGGGTCGAGAAGAGGTTCATGAACTTACACCACTTATTGCCCGAACCGTCCATCTCTGAGCCAAAAATATGCTTTAGAATGGGAAGAGTTACCCCAAAATATAATACCATACGACATAAACGAATGAAAATAAGCAAAGTAGACTAATATTCGTGTCAAACGACTACTCACTTCAGGTACCGTTCTAATAGTAAAAATTGCAGTATTAAGTCACTGAACAAGATACTGAATGTGGGCTCTCCACGACAGCATACTGTCTATCTGAATGCCTAGAAATCTTAAATTTTCAGTTTCACTAATCATATGCCCGTTCTGTAAAATTAAAATGTCGGGTTTTGTTGAATTGTGTGTTAGAAACTTTAAAAACTGAGTCTTACTGTGATTTAGCGTTAGTTT
Source organism: Schistocerca piceifrons (assembly GCF_021461385.2). Lineage (NCBI taxonomy): Eukaryota > Metazoa > Arthropoda > Insecta > Orthoptera > Acrididae > Schistocerca > Schistocerca piceifrons. Next base: position 432,454,431 of record NC_060139.1, read on the forward strand.
ATTTTCTACAAGCCATGAAATTAGGTCATGCACTGCACTATTTGAAACCGAACCAAAGTTGCACACAACAACCCTTACTACCAAGCTAGCTTCATCAGTAAACAGAAATATTTCAGAATTACCCTTAATACTAGAGAGCATATCACTAATATAAATAAGGAATAGGAGTGGCCGCAACACTGATCCCTGGGGCATTCCCCACTTGACTGTACCCCACTCGGACCCCACATCACAGCCATCACCAAAATTTTGAATAATGACCTTTTGCTGTCTGTTGCTAAGGTAAGAGGTGTACCAATTGTGAGCTACTCCCCATATTTCGTAATGGTCCAACTTCTGGAGCAAAATATGCCAAGCGTTCGAAACGTTTTGTTTAACCCATCCGGTACCTCACAAGGAAAAGCGAATTTTCAGTTGTTAAACAACTTTTAATGCCGAACTGTACGTTTGATAGCAAATTTTGTGATATAAAATGATCAATTATCCTTACATACACAGTCTTTTTAAAAACTTTTGCAAGCACTGATGGCATAGAAATCCCTTTCTCCCTTTATATAAGGCTTTACTACGGAGGCTTTACTACGGAGTACTTTAATCGTTCAGGAAATCGACCATTCCTAAAGGAAAAAGTACAAATATGGCTAAATACAAGGCTAACATGTGCAGAACAATAATTTAATTTTCTGCTAGGGACTCCATCATAACCGTGACTCAATCTCCCTCTTGTCTGTATCATGGAGGAATATTTAAGACATCAACCCCGGAAAGGCATTTGCCAAGAGACTCATATGATTCCCCGTAGAAAGTAAATTTTTATTTAAGTCACCGGCAATGCTCAGAAAATGATTGTTACATACTGTACATACAGCTGATTTATGAGTAACAAAAATATTTTTACTGCAAGCCGACTTTATGTCGTAGAACGATATTTCAAACTAAATTTTAAATTGAAGTGCAGTAACAACAATTTCATGACTCATAACCAAAATGAGCTGCAAAGATTCAACCAATCCCTCTGAAAAGGGAAAATTAAAGCAAAACACAGCTCCTAAAAATTTATTTAATCAAAATTACTGCAGAGAAAATCTCTGAGGCAATTGGTTAATTTATAAGATTTTCTGCTGGGTGGGCCCAATAGAATCAGAACTCTTCACACTTCAAGTAGTATGACTTACAGACTGTAATTTAAAGGGAAAGCCCTTTTTTGAGAACATACAGTAAATCAATTATGGTGCCATTCTACCAAGGCATCCTTCAGCGACCATGGCCCACCTAACCGCACTGGATGGTGACGATGATGTTTGGTTTGTAGAGCGATCAACTGTGCTGTCTTCAACGCCAACACAAAGTCCAAATTTTCACACAGTCCAATTTTTACACATACCGATCTAGCCACTGTCACCAATGATGATGATGAAAGGACAACACAAACACTCAATCCCCAGGCAGAGAAAATCCCCAACCCAGCGGGAAATCGAACCCAGGACCCTGTGATCCACAGGCAGCAATGCTAGCCACTAGACCAGGATTTGAGGACTGGATGGTGATAACGCCTGCGTCAGCGACCGACACGACACACAAAATAATTCCCATTCTGCAACACATAAAGAAACGATAAATTCACATCCAACTGTGGTGGTACTCAACGAGCCACCAAGCGTTAGGAAGCATCAATATAAGACTCTTCCTCCCCCTGTCCTCCTGTAAGTTTCCCTCCAACCTCGCTGCTAAATGACCGACCAAATGACAGTCCTTGAAAGCTTCAAGCAGCCAGTCATGTCATAGCAAAGACCAGTGAAATGAAAGAGCTGACACACGACCAGCGCCAACGGTGAAGAAAAGCCAGTATGGCTCTATTAGATTAATAAGACTGAGAGGCATCCAAACAGTCATTCTTCGCGCGCTGCATACACGAATGCAACGAGAAGAAGCTCTTAGTATTGGGTATTACGGGAATAATCTCTGCCATGCACTTCGTAGCGCTTTGTAGAGTATACGTATAGCATGTGGATGATCATGCAGAAGAAGAGGGGACTGTGAAAATCTGTATCGAAATCTGTAGTAAAACTATTGCACTTGACAGTGAGACATAACATGGCATAGAAACATGGTCCTTTGCGAATATTATTCATAGGTACGACAGCAAAAGTTACCTTTCCGCCACTGTAATCATTGTTGCAATACTATTGGTTGAAGGAAGACCACCACGGAAAATCACATCGTTACACAAGCTTCTTGCCTTTTATCAGGTCTCTGCTGGCTCCAGGCTGAGCTCGCACACACACACACACACACACACACACACACACAATGGTGTAGCCAGCAGCCGAGGTGAGGTGAGCACAGCACACAACGGCTGGCCGTGAAGCCGCGGTGTGCTCGCGATGGCAGCGCCGCACAGCGGTAAGTGATGAGATCGCAGCCGGTTTTACGCGGCGCAGACTGGTCCCCGGAGACGCCGGGGCACCGGGTCTGCGCTCCTCCTCGCTCACAAGCCAATTTCGTTCGCCCGCTGGCGGCGGCGCCTGCGTCGGACAAAGGCCTTTGTCAACGAGCCCTTGTAAAAGCTGCGCCGCCTGTACCTGCAGCGGCGCCGACCTAACAACCAGCCCGCACGTACACTAAGCGCCACCGGCTACTGCCGTAAAACCTCCGACCCGGTCCCTGTCGAATCTCGGCCCTCTCAGAAGGGAGTGGAAGCTTAACTTGTGTATCCTACGACCCCGCCGCCAGCTATTTCCGCCACAGCTAAACTCTGATAATGCATCTGACCTATTAGAACTATGACATACATCGTAATGCTGGTTTGTGGCGATTGTATCACGAAACCGCAAAGCAAAAGTTGTATGCCGTCTAAGCCTCGCTGAAAGGCTAAATTAAGGCAACAGTAAATGCTGCCCGTTGGCACAGAAAACAGGACGGACCGTGTTATCAGATCTGACCCGTAAACTGTCCAGTTATTACACAGAATTTCCCTTGGAAAAGGAAACTACCTTTTCGTTCGCTAGCCACCCCTTGTTTTTGCAGTCGCGTCCATCTTAAATCTAATATTAGTCATATTCTTAAAAATGCACGTTGGCTGCTCTGGAAAGCTGCAAGTGCCGAACTGGTACCACGCGACCACGTGACCCTCTGCTTACGATGTAAGTCACGGCAGTCAAGAGGTATGTACGTGCCAGTCGGGTATGTGGAATGAGCACAGTAACATGATTCGTTGTGGATACGTTACCGAATAGCAGGAGAAGTCATGTTTCGACGTTCCCATGGAAACATCGTGAAGGAAGATACCTGTGAAGACAGCTCAATATTTTGTATTGGAGAAACGGGAAGTAAAGTTCGCACCATCCCTCCCGGCTAGTCGCGCGGTCTATCGCACTGCTTCCCAAACGGGAAGGCATGCCAGTTCCAGGTACGAATCCACAAGGCAGATTAGTGTCGAGGTGCGGTGTGCCGGCCAGCTTGTGGATGGTTTTTAAGGCGGTTTTCATCTACCTCGGCGAATGTGGGCTGGTTCCCCTTATTCCGCATCAGTTACATTGTGTCGGCGACTGATGCGCAAACACCGTTTCCAGGTACACGTACACCATAATTATTCTACCACGCAGACATTTGGGGCTATCCTCGTCTGGTATGAGACTTTCCCAGGGGGGTCCACTGGAGGCCCAACCGCACAATAACTCTGGGTTCGGTGTGGGGCGGCAGTAGGTTGGGTGGACAATTGTGGCCTGTTGTGGGGTTGTGAACCACTGAGGGCTACGGCGGGACGAAGCCTCTCCGTCGTTTCTAGGTCCCTGTCAAGTAAATATATTCATACAAACATACATACATACAAAGATTTAAACAACACGTGACGGTAAGTGACAGTAGTCGTTCTGTCTTTCTGTACACTTAAAAGGCACCATCCACAAAAGACCTATTGTTAATTAATCAATACAAATATTAAGTGAGTTAACTAAGCTGAAGTCACGAATGTGATGGGAGAAATCGAAATTTATATCCATTTAAAAGACCAATTGAACAGTTTTAAATTAAAAAAACTGCGAAATAGGATACTTGCAGAAAAATTGTCACCAGTCTTACGACGAATCACTCTATAAGGGACAGATGGAGAAGTAATTCCTTATCACTGCGAGTAGGACTTGCGCACCGAGGATTCAAACTTAACTGTGTGTATAGATAGTTCGTCCATCTCATGAATCGGCAGTTTCGACGATTGTTGCCTGTTATCCATGTAGGTACCTGCAAGATATTAAAGTAAGTGTCACAAATGGCCGTATCTTCTGGTTGCAATAACGTAGAGGCTTAAATTGTTTGCATCAAAGCCGGCCGAAGTGGCCGTGCGGTTAAAGGCGCTGCAGTCTGGAACCGCAAGACCGCTACGGTCGCAGGTTCGAATCCTGCCTCGGGCATCAGTCCCCTAGAACTTAGAACTACTCAAACCTAACTAACCTAAGGACATCACACACATCCATGCCCGAGGCAGGATTCGAACCTGTGACCGTAGCGGTGGCGCAGTTCCAGACTGAAGCGCCTAGAATCGCTCGGCCATACCGGCCGGTCCACAGACTTTAGTATAGGACATAAATTTCAACTTGATACGTCAACCAGTTCATGAGAAAAATGGTCTTAACAAACGGAAAAAGGTACAGTTGGACAACAGACAACAAAATAAATAATTTCTTCATATGGTGTAATTAGAGATTAGCAATTTTAGGATTTTTCCTCTTACTTGTACTTTGAAACAACGCTTATTGCTAAATTTCATGCTCTACGTGAACCGGAAATACCATATAGATTGCGATGAGTGAGTTTGCGAGTATCAAAATATTTGACATAAATGGCCATATCTTTTGACTTCATTGACTTAGAATCTTAAGTGTTTCGCGAAACACTCAGGATACCTATCGCACTTCGACTGGTCTGTTAAACTGTTACATCACTTCACCTTAATTCCGCAGATCTGTGACTGTTCGGAGCGGCTGGTGAAATGTACAAATCAACCTCCCCGCAGCTTTTAAACTTACGGCATCGATTCATCATTGAGTGCTTACATTTCTTACAGCACATCTTAGAAACCTTGTTGGACTCTCTTCTTCGCCGATGGGACGTTATTGTCAGGGTTTGGGACGGTGTTGCGTGGTATTAGCGAGATGTCTCCTGAGAGTGAATACTTCGTTTTTCCACTGTGCTTACATGTTATACACATTAATGTTACATTTATTGTACGGTTTCAACTGACCACTCACACGTATATGAGAATCTGCTATCGCTGTTCAGAGAACACAATAGGAAATTGTCAGCTGTTAAAGATCTCATACGGCAGAAGATTACATATACTACGCATCTGTAGCATATGCCTGAAGATATGACGCCAAAACTGCTATCCCCGCGAAATCGACAGAACAATGAAGTATGCATGTATGAGTAAAATTCTTTATACAGCAAAACTGATGTTATTATTTGCTGCCATTGTGGACGTTTCATACAATGACACCTTTACGACTGGCATCTGAAGCCAGGTACTGACGCTAGAGCTATACCGCAAATTCCTGCTACACTCTCTCATGCGCCTCCATGATTAGTGGCCTGTTAAATAACAGTAACTGTTTTAGTCTTTCGTTCATTGTGAATTTCGAATTGTGAAGGAAAGATGTGAAAATGAAACGTATTTTACACGAATATCTTTTTATACAGCTTATGAAAACGCAATTTATTTTTACTTTTTCGTGTATTTGTGGTCTTACGTAGCCAACAAACTTTATACATTAAGTGTTACTTAGTGTTATATATATCGTTCCATGGTCCATATACACATAGTGTAGACAAATAATGTCAAGACTCAACAGCGTTCTAGTCTATTGTAGAGATGTACAGATATGTTGATGTGCTGCCTCTGTACTCATCGTCGTACTGAAGATACAAATAAATCATGGCCTTGAGTTCTATTAGCACTTAATGGATAGTCTTCTCAAACTTAAGTGTTAGTTCATTCTATTTATAATAACACGCAGCAGCCAATTGGCTCTTTTATCATCAAATATTTAAGTTTCCTAATTTCTACTGTATTCATTGCTCTCTGTGTAGTCATGTAAGGCAGAAATGGGATAAATGGGAGAGGGGGGTTGAGTGACACAGTGAATATATCTCCTCTGGTTTAAACTAAGCAGTCGCGAATGCGGTCACATGCAAGAGCAGCAGTACCTGCTTATCCCGTTGCAACGGCTGTTACTTTCCTCTTACAAGTGAAATTTTAGAGGAGAATGGAGTTAGTTTTAAAATCGGTTCATGCGCGTAAAGGGAGCAGCCTTTCCTATAACGGAAGATAGTAGCTATGCTTAGAAAGAAGGTAACTTGTAAAATTGAATATTCTAGTTTCGTTGAAAGGAACAAGATTTTACTTACATTTGAGATTCATTTCATAGAATACAGTCTGAAATAATCGGTATTCTTAGTTTTGTGGAACATCAACAGCCACTGTTAATTAAAACTGTGAAGCCTAAGATCACATAAAAATTAAAGTATCAAAGACAAAGACCACTTTGTATTGAATTACACAGAAGAAAAGACATTTGGTTGTCTTAGATCTGTAGCTTGGTTTTGACTAACTTCTGGCCTCTGAATATAAAATTAACTACAATTTTTGTCTACAACGTGAGCTTTTTAGGATACAGGATATCCTGTCTTTGTCTCGGAAGCCATACAAACTGTGTAAATAGAGTAAAATAAAGCGAACACTTACAAAACGTACACTTCATAAGGAACAGTTTTATTCATAAAAATGCAGCCAGTGGAGTTACTTATTCAGATGAAATCTTCAGTTCGTAGCTTGTTCTGGCGTCTTCAAGCTGGTCGCTGTGGCCGAGCGGTTCTAGGCGCTTCAGTCCGGAACTGCGCTGCTGCCACGGTCGCAGGTTCGAATCCTGCCTCGGGCATGGATGTGTGTGATGTGCTTAGGTTAGTTAGATTTAAGTAGTTCTAAGTCTATTGGACTGATGACCTCAGATGTTAAGTCCCATAGTGCTTGGAGCCATTTGAGTCATTTTTGGTGTCTTTAATCTGTGGGCATTCTCGCTCGAATCTCCAACAATAGTCAGCCACCTTATGTACATCCATCTATCTTGATACAGTTCCTCCAGGACCTTCAAATCTTGGTGGAATCGCTCACCATGTTCATTACAGACTGCACCAAGACCTTCCCGAAAGTCGGAAAGTGGCTCTGTAGAAGATGCAGTTTGATGGTCATTTTGAAGCCAATAATTCTGAAGCTGTCCAAGAGATGCTGGGGAATTTCGGTGTAATTCTCTGTTCACGTATTTATAACATAGTTTTGATCATGTTTCTGAAAGCCAAACCAGCACTCTTTTCAAGTTCTGTTATTGTTCCGAAGAAATACTCATCTGTGTAGAACTTCCGAATCTGTGGACCTTCAAAGACACCTGCCTTTTGTACCAATTCATTTTGCTAATACTGCTCACATCCTTTATGAACGGAATAACCTTCAGTACCAAAGTCTCCGTCGTTAGGGTCATTTAGATCTTCAGCAGCCGCGTATTCCTGTATTTCCGAAAACGGAAATTCTTTTAAAACTGGCATTCGGATTTCAGCTGATGATAAACTAGGTTATTACATTTTGCCTTTGTGTTTCTTGTTGTATCACTGGTACAAAAATATCAATCACTTGATTGATTTCAGCTCTCACCAAATCATAGATACACAATTGTATTTTATCAGACGTTCCCTTCGTCTAAATCCTATCGTGTATTTGGATCACAAATTTTCATTTTAAACTAGGCCAAATAGGTATGACTGGCAAATGTACTAATGTTTTTCCGTCGACGTGGAATGGTACAACTCTCTCTCTCTCTCTCTCTCTCTCTCACACACACACACACAGACACACACACACACACACACACACACACACACACACACACAGGTGCTCGTGCGAGCTCGCTAATCGGGGCTGTTGGAGCACTTAGGATGCGAACTGCCAGAGGCAGACACAAAGGAAGACTTAAGCTCATATGTAAATCAAAACTAAACACTGCTACCTTTTTAGACAAGAATTCTGAACTACAAGTCGGAATGCGCTTCACTAAATTCTAACGACACACAATGTCTCACTTCATTATCTCAGCGTAGGCAAATTGGTTTAGGAAGTTTGGTCTGGTACGGCCTGATTCAATCCTCTCCTCGCCGGTCGGAGATGATTTATGTTAGCCAATAGTAGAGAAATAGTGCTTGCTGTGCTCGGAACTCGATCCCATGGAGTGTAGTCACTTGCACATTAGATGTAGAGAAACAAAAACTTGACATGGTGGCAAAAAAACTAACTACAGTTATGAAATGAACGCGTCCATTTAACTCTAAAACGGCTCAAAAATCAAACTTAACAGGAGCTGTGTTTCGCGTTGTTCTTCAGTGTATCTGTCATAAATAAAATACACACACATCAGTTTTGCATCACCTCGGTTTCGAGAGTTATGGAACCTGTACAGAAAATTTTAGTAGAGATCAATGTAAACATCACTTACGCCCTTTTTATTGCTCATGGAAACTACACATTGCGTGTTGAACCACCATACAGCGAGACCTTCAGAGGTGGTGGTCCTGATTGCTGTACACACGGGCACCTCTAATACTCAGTAGCACATCCTCTTGCATTGATGCATGCATGTATTCGTCGTGGCATATTATTCACACGTTCATCAAGACACTGTTGGTCCAGACTGTCCCACTCCTTAATGGCGATTTGGCGTAAATCCCTCAGCCCTTTTCAATCTATCCCAGGCATATTCGATACGATTCATGTCTGGAGAACATGCCGGTCACTCTAGTCGAGCGGTGTCGTTATTCTGAAGGAAGTCATTCACAAGATGTGCACGATTGGAGCGCGAATTCATGAAGACTAATGCCTCGACAATATGCTGCCGATATGGTTGCACTATCGGTCGGAGGATGACATTCACGTATCGTAGAACCGTTACGGCGCCTTCGATTACCACCAGTGGCGTACTTCGGCCCCACATAATGCCACCCCAAAACTGCAGGGAAAGTCCACCTTGCTGCACTCACTGGACAGTGTATCTAAGGCGTTCAGCCTGACCGGGTAGCCCCCAAACACGTCTCTGGCGATTTTCTGGTTGAAGGCGTATGCGACACTCATCGGTGAAGAGGACGTGATGCCAATTCTGAGCGGTCAGTTCGGTATGTTGTTGGGCCCATCTGCACCGCGCTGCATGGTTTCGTGGTTGCAAAGATGGACCTCACCATGGACGTCGGGCGCATCATGCAGCCAATTGCGCACAGTCTGAGTCGTAACATAACGTCCTGACGTCCTGTGGCTGTACGAAGAACATTATTCAACATAGTGGGGTTGTTGTCAGGGTTCCTCCGAGCCATAATCCGTAGGTAGCGGTCATTCAATGCAGTAGTACCCCTTGGGCAGTCTGAGCGAGGCATGTTATCGACAATTCCTGTCTCTCTGTATGTCCTCCATGCCCGAACAGCAACACTTCGGTTCACTTGAAGACTCCTGGACACTTCCCTTGTTGAGAGCCCTTCCTGGCACAAAGTAACAATGCGGACGGAATCGAACCGCGGTATTGACCGTCTAGGCATGGTTCAACTACAGACAACACGAGTTCAAGCATGGTTGTTTACACTTTTGGGCGGATTTAGTGACATCTCTTAACTGTCAACGGGACTGTGTCTGTGATGCAATATCCACAGTCAACATCTGTCCTCAGGAGTTCTGGGAACCGGGGTGATGCAAAACTTTTTTGAAGTGTGTATATTATCTCAAATTATTAAAACATACTGACTTTCCGTCTTTCCTATTTTGCCGTGTTGATCATCACTGCTATCTAACCTCTGCCCAGAGATCATGATCGTTGTGTGTGCGGCACTGCCGTCGCCAGAGGGCGACAGCTGAGGACATGTGATGGACTCGAGGGCTGCCCGGCCGAGCTTGGTAGAGGCCTGGCAGATGGTGGTCTGTCAGTTGTCTCGATTGAGAACAGTACTGGCAGAAGTCAGTGCTGGGTCTGTGACCAGTTCCTGTGGTACGTCTGACATCCAGCATGCGGGACGACGGCTATGGTAGCGAATAAGGCTGGCATATAGGGCTTGGCTTAGAGATGAATGGACGATAGTAGTCAGTTCCTGGAGCGTCACGGAAGGAGCGAAGTCCTTGGGCCTCGAAGAGATGGTATGTCGGGTGGTGCCACACGTGACAGCAGTCAGCAGCACAGACGGCTAGGGTCACTGCAGACAACAGCCTGGTGTAGTGGTTGCTGTCTTTTCCATGTGGACGCACGGTCTTGCGATTGAGGCAAGGAACATCATAAGCGGGCACATTTGAGTGCTTTTAAAGTTGATTGTAGCGTCCTATTCGTACTGAGTTTGGGGCTGTGCACAGCGTTGTGTTTGAATGTGCACTAAGTCTGCCCACTTGTAAATGACTTCTGGGATGGAAGCTTCTAAGGGCTTGATGATGGCACGCGGGGCACTTGACAGTGTATGTTTTGTGAGAGAGCAGGTCTGATTAGTCAGTTCACGCCGCGACAGTGATTCAGCAGACTGTATATAGATTTAATGCTTTTGCGACTACTGTCTGTGTTGACAATGACTTTAAGAATTGATTCTTTATTGGTTTTACCAAATTCCACTCTTTTTCACTACGACTGTGAATCAGATAGTCATTTTCAGAATTGATTCTGTACTAATTTCTTGTATTTAAACCAGCGATTCATGAATGTACACCAAAACTGATTCCGCATTACCTTATAGGAATGAATTGTAGTGAATGTAATAGAATAGATATTTCTTTAGACATGTGTGTGAGTGTATTGGTAGACAGTGTCCTATGCGTTGATGATGGTAGTGTAAAGCTGTCTATAAAAATTTTGTCTCCATGTGAGAAAACTAAGTATATTGATTTCAAAAACTTTCTCCTCATGCAACGTGTACTTCAGGGATCGTGTTTAACTGCTGAGCAAAACTGGCTGTTTGTTAACCGTGTGCTGTGCAAGTGCAGTCTCGTAAATACAACTTCAAACTTCAAAAAACGTAAAATTTGAAATAATGAAAATTAATCTAATTAAATGACGAAATAAACTAATTCAGTGCCTAATGAAAACTATATAAATAAAACTCGTTACCGAAGTACATTACAAACGTTGCGTGATATGAAGTGCAATGTTCGACTTTGAATATCCACAAAAATAAATTACTGGTCTACTTGGAAGAAATTATCTGTTTGAAATTACCAACAGTGGTCACTGGAAGTTAGGACGAAACTGCAGTCCTGACTACACACTCACTGCCCAGGAATGTAAGGTAAGATCTGCCCTGAAATAAAAGTGACTTACCCCGTTGCTCAGCATGTTGTTTTTGTGTTTGATACGCTGATTTTCTTCAAAGCAAATACAAATTAGCAAATGCAGCAGCTAAAGATGAATAGTCTACCGACCATTTTTTATTTCATTTTAATTTTTTTATTTGCTTGTCAGAAATAATCTGTGACTTAGTGTGGCGTAAGGTGAGAGGCACACACTACAAAATCTTCACGATTTTGCTATGAATCGTGGATGTGGGTTTAACTTAAAAAAATCATTTATAAGAAATCAAACTCTGATTATTAACAAAAAGATGGCACAACGTAAGAAGACTCTAATGATTACAAAATTATCTCATTACCAATAAACTTTAAAAATACCTTTAAAATTACTCCAGAATCTTTTCTTTCAGTATAAAGAACAAGAAAGTATTATAAATGAGTTTGCATCTCCATAATAAAATATTCCAGATAATTTCATCCAGTTTCACAAATAACAGATTTTAGTCTCTGACAAACTCAACTCCTCGCTGCTATGGTGCAGATAAGAATTCCCCAGCACTGCACAAGTGACTGACTAGCAAGTCAACCACAGACAAAACTAAACACAGAATCAAGGATCTCATTCACTACCCATGCAATGCGGTCATTCACCTTTGACCCCGTAGAGTAAAGGTGAATTATATACTGTAGCAAAGTAGTTGCAGATCAAGGTGCAGCTACAGGTTTTAACTCTGATCGTAAGTTACATTTCACCTGGCTTCGTATGATTCCAGTTATCTTGTATTGTGATGGCAGCTTGCCCTGTGTTTTAAATTATATTGTTCGAAGTTTTACCTTGTTCCACTTTTGTTAACGACTTTTTTCGAGGATTCTAAGACTGCTTAGTTCTTATAAGCTACATAGATTTGTATTGTTTTACAGTGAATTGTTTCAGCTTTATTTCTTAAAATTTTTGGTGATAAACAAATTATTGTTAAACTGAGGTCCACATCTGTACAACCACAGGTCTGAAACCAACTCAGCCTAAATCCCTCTCTACGCTAGACGTTTCTTAATTGATAAATGACTCTCCCATTCCTCCCTGTGGTTGTCCTGTTCTTTCAAGATAGTGGAAGGGCTGGATTGTCTGACATGTTCTTAAAAATATTCAACTTCCGTTTACCACGTGCAGTTAAATATCATATATTTTTTCCAGAGTAATAAGAAATTTAAAGCTATGGTCTTGTGCAGCATATTTTAATGCAAACAAATGCACAATAATTTTTTTTATTAAATGTGCTCCATTCCTCCCATTTCTCTCGTATCTGATGCAACAGGATATTATCATCTGTCGTCCTAGAGATATAAGCAAGGAAATAACGGCTTTGTCAGAAGTTAATCCATTACACTCTTGATTAATACATCCACTTTAACTGAAAGTACAATAAATTTCTCATAAATAGGATGTGTTGTCGCCTGTAATATCTTATCATCACCATCTCACGAAGTTCATATTCTGCTTAATCTTACCACTTTCTTCAGTATCACAATCTTATAACAGAATACGACATTTCTTAAAGAAAAATGTGTGACTCATGTTTCAGAATAGATGTGTTAATGGAAGGTAGAGCCTCCTCATGATCCACAGATGGCAGTCAGAAGGGGAATGTATATGAAGCTAGATTTCGAATAACGGAGCAGGAAAGATTGATATTTCAGGTTTTCTTGGTGAAAGTCTCGATTTCCAACAGTCTTGCTTTTTCAGTATGCATCTGACAAAGAAAGAAACGCTTGGCAGTTACTTCATGTGGACTTCCTGAAGTCAGGGGAAACCTCTCAGGAGGACTTCATTACAGTGTTTTCTTGGCATCTTTACGTGACCATTGTGCTCTCAGAACTGAAAAGTGCGGCTTTACGCCATAGACATGCGTGCGAGAGACAATGTGCAGCACATCTGCACAAAGCGTCCCCGGATTTTCACTGTGGTTTTAATTTTTCTTCTGATCGGAGGTTGATAACAAAATAGCGTAATAATCAGTTACAAGGGTTGTTGATGTTCATCTCTCCTGTATCGTGATGGCAGTAAATCTGAAGACCCACGATTAGTTTTTGACTTGTGAAACAATTTCGAGGTTGAAATTCAACAGTTAAAGAAAGGGTCATGAAACCATCCGTGGCTCCTCCACACATTTACATAACCACATGATACAGTGATTTGGGAGATAACTGCAAGATAACTAGGCATTCCTTTCATAACTGAAACAGGACGAACCTCGATCGAAAAACTCCCAAATCACTTCTCTATTACTCCCATGTGAAATATTCATTCCTGAGTTTACATCTTGTGTCAGACGCTATGAAAACACATCGTCTCAGTGTGAGGTGTTACTATAGAGGCTTCTGGTTGTAAGACCTGGGGAAAAACGTAACAGCAGCCCACTCGAGAGTAATCCTTGACTTACGGTAGGAAACTGAGAAAAGCAATGAAGAAGTCTACAGCAGTTGCTGGTTGTGCTTGAGGCGCTTACTATCATTGCTCACGAATGTTAGACCCAGAGAAAGACGCTAGAGCACTTGTTGTACTAGACAAGTTGGAGGTCTCCACACCCTCTTCGGAGTGCGTATTCGACAGACAGGAATGTCACACTCGTGAGGTGTTCGATGAGTCACATAGTACTTCCGTCTCGGCGGGTGTAAGGCAGCGCACAGGCGTGTCCCGGGCATTAGCGTATAACTTCCAGGCGCCACTGTTGCTCCGTAACAACACGGTCTGTGTATTCGCTACACTGCTGCCATATATGCCGTCGCCTTTTCAGGGATGTTGTCTCACTTCCAACATGCTTTCAATATCACCGCTTATTCAAAGATTCAATTCATGTTTACTGTCTCAGTAATAGTGTGGCTTAAGTAGTTCCACAGCACAGAAGCATTTTTAAACATTTTCTTGTATTCGATATTTTCGATCAGACAGTATATGTAGAAAATTAATTGGTTGCCTTAGTCTGCCTTATAACAGTTACAATTGTAACGTAGCTCCGTCCACAGACAATGGCAGGCCGGTCGGTGCCGACCGATCCGCTTTGTCATAGCCTGCCAATGACGTCATTGGGTATGGTAGGGAGTGGTGTGGAGCCAGTACGCCGCACTCCCGACCAATGTCGGCTTTTGAGAATTATAGCCGCTGCTTCTCAATCAAGTAGCTTCTCAGTTGGCATGACGAGGCTGGGAGCACCTCGTTTCAATCAATCCGCCAAGGCAAAATCCCCTCTGGCAGTACCGGCTGGTCAGCCGCGCTGATCACTCAGCTACGGAGGTGAACTATTAAAGTAACATCATGTGAATAAACTTACACAAGTTGTATATTATTTGATTTATTTGATAAGTTTCGCTCAGACGCGCACTTCCTCAGTCCTGTGGCAATTACAGTAGACGACAGCATCAGTTAAATATAATTACTAAACCCAACTTACTACCTATTAACTTCCATTCATTAAGGCCAGGTTCTCATCCAAAATGGTCGAAAATTCGATTTTTTATTGCATGTTTTGAAAGGTACATGTGTCTAAAATGTAGGGACGAAAAGATTATGTAGCCTGTGCGTTACAAAAGTTTCTACAGTCCATTGTGTAAACCACTCTCAAGGCCGCCGTGGGACAATTTCGGACGGAGCGCCCGGCTCTGGTAGAAAACTTGCCATGCCGTGACGCACGTTTACGAAATGATTTACACTGCAGTATGTGCGCCAAAACATTCGCCGAAACGGCTGATGAACAACACGTGCAGGCTGCCGAACGCGGCATATCCATCTCAGCAAGATAGGTTTTTGTCCCCAAGAAGAACGAGGGACTGATTTCCAGGAAGAATTTGAGTTAGACTGACGGTTGATATACAGTCCTGGAATTGCAGACTAAACGTAACTAACGAAAACACTTTTTTCGGTCAAAACATAATTTTTGTCCACCATATTGGATTAGCCACTTTGAATTTTGAAAATCTAACTTCTGATCTTCGTTCAGCAACATCAAAAATATATAATAAGATGTAATTCTTCAGGCTTTCCAGACGATCTAATGACATCTTGGGCTGTCCGGTCGCACCTGATGAAGGTAACGAGTTACGCTACCGAAATATCGTGCAAGTACGACTCTGATATCCGGCAGAACACCCGACAACCCATGATGTAGTTTTTATGCATATTGAACTAATAATACATACAAAAATTTTACCGAAAATAAAAACCGTACAATCTGTTGACTTCTACCTTTGACTTCCGATAAGTAAACGATACTTTTGGGAGCTTATATACTGATAACATACGAAATTTGTTAATACGACAAGTTTTGTGTAAAGTCATAACGAGTGAAAATAAAAATTGAACTAAAGTTCCGGTTAGCACCCTATCGTAAAATTTAAGGTTATTTAATTGTGGTTGGGTATAAGTTCCCATAAATTTAACGTAGTATCGAATGATGTTACTCATTTTTGATTTCAGATAACTCCTGACGGACTGCACTGCACGCATACTGCCTACTGAAACTCTCAGGCCCTTGATCAAAACATAAGTATGGGTGCCATTTTTGTTTTGAAAATTTAAAATAAAGTTGAAACAAAATTGAAAGTATGATCAGTCATAATCCGCAGACAGATCCTTTGTATGTCTTTTCATTGTCTCAAAAAAAAAAAAAATTCCAAAAACACTGTCTATTTAGATAATTTGAATGAGAATCTGACCTTAACCTGGTGGCTACACGTAAGAGATATGAAGCTCCGCTCAGCGCAGTATTTTTGTTGACGAAAACACTAAAAAAGTGCTTGGTTTCTCTGTTTCTTGAAGTGATTACGTAAATTAGAGTGAGATTCACCTTCGACGTTTAGTGCTTCTGAACACTTGGCGCCTGGTGGTGGCATACTAACAAGCTGCGCCTCACACGTCCGGGATATCGGCACCGTTGCTCGGCTGCACTCGTTAAGCGCAGGTGTGCGGAGGCTGCGGCCACGCCCCGAGGCGGCACCTGCTAATCCCGCCGCCCGCGAGCACACGCCGCTCCCGCGCCGCCGCTTGTGTACAGAATTCTGCGCCGCGCGCCCGTAATAAGCTTAGCCGCAATTCCGCAGCCCGGCCGCGGTGCGTGTAATAAGCTTACGGCGGGGCATTAATCGGCCATTCCCGTCACGCCCGCCGCCGTGGGAGTCTGCTGTACACCGGTACGGCACAGTAAAGCAGTACAGAACACGTACGGCGCCAGTCCCAGAAACGCGCCGCCTTCCCTTTGGCGGGGAGTTCGCCTCGGAACTTTATTAGCACTGCCGCACCGTGCTTAGACGCCGGAATTGCTCCGTCTTTCCCGGCTTCGACGAGCGCAGCACATGTTCCAGCGTCGCGTATCCCACTGTACAAGGCTCAGAAACTAGACGAACTACAAATTTTCCGCACCCAGAATTTTTTTTAAGAAACGAGTTACGTGTAATTGTATGCTTAGTAAGTAATCCTGGAAGACAACGATTCCCTTTCTCCAGACACTATAAGATTTAATTTACATGAATTTACTAGCTTAACGCCCGCTGCTTCGTTCACGAGGACTAAATGGTCAGCATTGGTTTTTTTTTGTTTCCTCTTCATCGAATTTTTATGTTTTCCACAGATTGCAAAATCTCTTAACCCTCCTACTACTAGAATTTTTTTATTACATCGAGTAGAGCCGGCGTCAATATGACCCCAAGTAATTAACACGGGATATATTGGCAGTATTTTATTTATTTTAACGAACTGACATAAAAGCATACATTACTGACTGAAACCAGGTAAAGTGTATATATAAGCACTTACAAATCTTATCTTAATCAAATGGTTCAAATGGCTCTGAGCACTATGGGACTGAACATCTGAGGTCATCAGTCCCCTAGAACGTAGAACTACTTAAACCTAACTAACCTAAGGACACCACACACATCCATGCCCGAGGCAGGATTCGAACCTCAGATCGTAGCGGTCGCACGGTTCCAGACCGAAGCGCCTAGAACCGCTTCGCCACACCGTTATCTGAATACTTGGTCTTATAAGTCCTTACATTTAAAACAAAACAACTCTTTACATTTAAAACAAAGAATCTCTGAATGTTCTTTACAGACAAAAAAAGCATCTTCTGCACGTTTCTGAACGTTCTCTATCCACTGAACGCTCGTATAGCAAGCACCGTGCAAGTTCTGTCCCCTTATGCACTTCTGCTGAAGGAGGAGGACGAGGAAGAGAAGCCTTGGTGCGCCGACTTCTGTTTTTCTGTACTAGACTTGTTCCCAGTTCCAAAAGAAATTCTCTTGTAGTTGGATTTTTTATTCCAGTCAATATTCAAGTCCAGCCAAATTATGAAAGCATTTAGGGCACTAATATCTTAAATATTATAAATAATAACAATGGGCCATATTCTTGTCATACGTTTTGTGGTGTAGGTCCTGATAATTTGTCCAATGTGTCTACACCTGATTTTGTTGCATTATACTCTAGGATTACGGAGGTTTTGCTTCTTCGCCGTCACCTACTTCCTCTGTGAAATGCATAGCACCTAGCAATATCACTGTCTTACCCTTTTTTGGGCAATAGGAGACTACTGTAGGTGAATCCTGGAATCCGAAGGGACATGAAGCTGCAATTCTTCCCCTTGCTTCCATAAACTCTGCATGTAGTTCACGACGACTTTTTCTTAGTATTCCTAGCAAAATCATTTGTTTTCGTTCTAGTTCCTTTGCCAGTTCCAAACTTGTAAAGAAATTATCTGTTATGATATTTCTACCACTCCCAGATAACTGTTCTGTCAATTCTAACACTACACTTTTTCCTTCATTTATTTCTCTAGGCTGGCCTTCGCCATTTCTTGTGTAAGAATGCAGGTGTGTGACACACTAATTAGTGCTGTCACATGCAGCCCACATCTTTATACCATACTTTCCAGGTTTTGAGGGGACGTACTGACGAAATGGACACCTACCCCTAAAAATTACCAGTTTCCATCAACTGTAGTATTCTCGTGTGCTTCGTATGCATCATGTAATGTGCTTACCAACTGTGCTAATAAATACCTTATAGGAGCCAATTTATCGGAGCTACGATTCTGTCGCCAGTGCTGAGCATCATCAAACCAAATACAGCATGACATTTCTGCAAAGCGGTTCGTACCCATTGAACTATTGAAAATAGGTCGGCAATGCTCTTGATTCCAATAATTCACTATGCCCTCGTTGCGACCTTTGTACACATTCGCAAGAATAAGCAGGGGAAGAAATCATTCAAATTGTTCTCCATCAAGATCTGTCCATTTTTTACCGATGGTAATGTTACCTTCTTTGTTGGTCTACTTTAAAATAATCTGGAAAATGCTGGGCCTCATAAATAATTCTAATGCTGACTTCACAGTATTTATGCCTCGTGGAACGTGAAGCCATCTTTAGTATATTTCGTGTTGACTGTCTCCCACGTAATCCAACAGAATTTTTTTCCCATGCTTCATTTCCATTTACGGACCTAAAGAAATTGGATTACTATTTTACTTATCTACTTACATATTATTTATTATTAGTGCTATCATTAAAGTTTTTGCAAACATATGGTAGATTATATATGCTTACTTGAAAACATTCTGATCTGAGATGTCAACAACTACAGGAAGTAGAGTTTCCAAATCTCGAAGATCTTCATCAGAGTCTTCAGTTGAATCACTACCTCCAGAAGTAATAGCATCAATCTCTTCATCATCATCAGATGGTGTATGTCCTAATTCCTCTGCTTGATTCAAAATTGCTTGTATTTTAGCACTACTCAAACTTTTTCTAGTCATGACGTAGTTCTTACACACGCTGAGGCAAAATACTAGCGACAAATGAGGCAATACACAACAACGGCTGAGGCAAGAAATGGCAAAATGGGTATAAATCATAAGTGGAAAATGTTAATTTCATTGTTGCAGGTGTTTCGTATAACATCTGTTCAATGTAACACTTGTCATTTGGTTTTCATTATGTTACATTCAAGAAACAAAACAAAAATTTAGATTAGTACTCAGTGAATAGCCCCTGAAAAATTTTTAATATGTTGTAAATGTAAAACTGAACAACATGTCATTGCATACAAGCAACATAGAGTGATAAAGTCATAAATTTTTAAAATATTCGTTTTGAAAACAAGGGAGTTAAATATTTCAAAGTGCTTGTGGGGTTATACTGACGCCAGTGGTACTAGGAGGGTTAAACGTTCACGCTAATGAAGGCGGTAGAAGCATTGTCTTTTTCGACTATATTTCTGACAAAAAGTGGTTCTGGTAGTTGGAGTCGGAGGGGTGGAATTTCGAACATTCCCTTAGTAAAGCAATTCCTTAACAAAACAATCCATTAGTAAACGATGCTCACAGTATAAGATGAACACTGTCTTCAAATTTCAAGTTTGTGTTCTTAGAGGTTTACACTGAGCGATGGCGAGCCTGTGAATCCGTGAAACTGTTTCATACCCTTATGGACTGAATTTCCAAAGACACTTATACATGTATTGCTTTAAAATTCTTTAGTAATTTTTTAACAAAGATATTTTCGAAAAGATCTTTCATTCACTAATTCAGTTACCAGAAATGCAGAAACACATATTCCCTTATTTCTGGTCGGGAAACCAAATACCAGTTCTCGTAGTTCTAGCTTCAAACTAGCATTATGACATATTTTTGAGATCCTTTCATCCCCTATTTCACCTTCTTACGAGTACAGTTTTGAAAAATACCTTCTTAAACGATGGCGAAAGTATAAGGCCAAGACACTCTCCAAATCTGAAGATTCTATCCTTAGCGGTTTGGCCTGAGCGATGATGAGGCAGTGAGGACATTTCCTTCTATATGTATAGATGCACATACTGTTTAAGAGATAGTCTCATCATTTTCAAATTTACATGCATAACTACGTTGGATAGCAAAAAGTAGAGAATGGTATAACGGACAGGAGATTGGGTTTTTATGCATGCTGCTACCATTAATTCAAAAAAGCACACATCAGCTTCTCAGATTTTTTAAAGTACGTAATGAAACAATGAGCAATTTTTATCTTGATATTAAATATGAAACCAGTTATCGAGACAGTCAACTGAGAAAGGCTCATCCCGAATATTCCAGACTGAAGGATGATGCTCATGACTGGTTTGTATACTGCATTGCTTTATTAAGCTTTCTATGTTGGAGATGGTATGTTCTTGCACTTTCTCTGACATTTGAACTTAGACACAGAGCCATTTGCTTGGGTAGCTACAGCCGGTCGCTCTGGCCGAGCGGTTCTGTCGCTTCAGTCCGGAACCACGCTGTTGCTACGGTCACAGGTTCGAATCCTGCCTCGGGCATGGATGTGTGTGATGTCCTTAGGTTAGTTAGGTTTAAGTAGTTCTAAGTCTATGGGACTGATGACCTCGGATGTTAAGTCACATAGTGCTTTGAGCCATTTGAACCATTTGGGGTAGCTACAGTTTAATGAGGACTCCTAGCCTCGGTCAAATGCAGCATTTTTAGACATACAAGTATTTTCTAGAATTGAAAGAACAATAACTAAAGAAAACAAAAGTAGGGCTGAACGAGGTATGAACCCTGAACCTTCGGTTTGTAATCTGACACCCAGTTAACACGATTCATTAAACTTTATTAATGAGTAATGCTGTGATACTAAATAAAATCTATCGATTTTATGCTTGCATGTTTCTGAAACTTTCCTAATCATTACTAGTGCATATGTTTCAGAAGTGCAGCGTCGTTGAGCTCCAGCAGAAAATACAGCACAGAATAATAAATGACATTGTTGTAAACTTAAGGATTTTCTTTTAATTTTATACAAAGTATTTCCTCTTCAAAAGATTTCGTCTTTCCATCACCGAACCACGCAACGTAACCATGAATTTCGTTTCTACAATTTTTGGGAATATTAATTTTAGACAGATACATCCAACGTTGCTAATGTAGAAGAGCATGCTCAGAGAAAGTCCTTCAGTGAGTACTGAAAAAAGTAGCTGTTTTCGCATACTAAAGAGAAAAGAATGTAAAGGGTGGTGTCTGATCTTAATGTGGCCTCTATTTTCAGTAATAACCACTCAGATTTTAAAATAAGTGTTAGGTTGTGTAATTACACTGAAGAAGTTCAGTACCCTTCATAGTTATTGCACACACGAATGACGCTGGAATGTAGGTGAGTCTAGAGGAGCAGATATTTTTGCCATCGCATCCGTTCTGTACAGCTGGAGAGTAGCCAAAAAGTAGTCAAAAAGTAGTCAAAATGGCCTGTAAGCCTCTAGTATATAGTATGTTTCTAGACGAAACGAACAAAGTTAGCCCAAATATTAGAACATTTTATGACTCAGAACGAAAACCAACCTGCTCGAGACTTCATGAATCACATATCCACACTATAGCTACAGGCATTTTAACATGGTCAGCCAGAGCTTCTTCATGTGCAGGAAGAATCCCGCATTTCCTTCCTACTCCGGATTGGATTCACTTCCACTCTCTAATCTGGTTTCCAGTGTGCTAAGAGGTATTTGAAAATATTCAGCATCCTTTCTGTTTGATAAACTTTCAACAATTTGCTTTGCTTTTTCAAATCTTCTACTATCATTTAGCTTTGTCTGTCTTCGTTATATGTTTTATAACAGTATCAAACATACAAAACATATAAAAAAGGGTACTGGAGCAGATATTCTGCAGCATTCACTGAGTAGGGCAGCACTACAGAAAGCACATTTTCAGGAGTAAGATTTCACTTCCCACGATGGCTGAAGAGGCCAGTGGACGGGGATGTGGAGCGCTGTGGCTAGACATGAGAACTCCCGTTACGTTAGCAGCGAGTTATGCGCAGGATGCGCAGTAATTGTGACGCGAAGCAAGAAATCTTGCTTAACAAGTACTTCCTAAAAAAAACTCGCTTTTTCCGATGCAGATTTAGAAGCGTACAGATCATAAGTACTGCCATACAACAGTATTTCAAGGACAGAAATCTATCATATTAAATAAATGAATAACATTTTAAGCTAACGGAAACGTACGAACGGCTACGAAACATCACATGTGTAAATACGAGGGCAGGTTGCTTGTCTCAGTCGCCAGTCTCCGACAGGATGCCTTCTCATCTAGTTCCGTTGTAAGCTCATGCTCTTACGAAATTGCTAGTTTTCAGTCAATCATTATTGTGTCGATTTATCAGTTTATGGGGATTAGTAAATAAATACACCATAATGGCATTTCTTTTGAACGCTATTCTGAATGTAACTTCCTGCTTCATCACTTAGAATCACAGAAAGTAGACTTATACTTCACAGAGAACCCGAAGGCGCTGATACTGTTTCTGCTAGGGACATCAACTTTGAGAGCTCGACAAAACATGTAGAAATAATCCTACATAATGACTCACTAAGGTAGTCGAAGGTCGGATTGTAGAGGCAAATATTAGAGCAAGGGATCAGTATAGTAAGCAGGTTAAAGTGAATGTAGGCTGTAGTAGTTATGCGGAGTTGAAGATACTTAAATGTGACAGATTATCGTGGCAAGCTGCAGCAAACCAGTTTTCTGACTAAAGTCGACACTTACAACTGCAGACGCTCTGCTTCTGAAGTAGTGTAGCTGTAGGACAGAATCGACAGTATTCAATTGTAGAAGGTGTTACGTGGATGCACATTCTGAGAAGGTAATGGCGAGCCCAAGATATGTGTACTGTGACCTCAATGGACATATTTTATGAGATATTTTAAACATGTCTCCACGTTGGAGTAACCAATATAGTGCTTGGGAAAATTCTGTACTAAATTTCTTTGATTTAATAAAGAAATTGTGTACTGTACCAAACTTCTGAGAGAAAACATAATGTTGTTTATGAATCTGAGTTTCTGCATCAATGCTAATATTCATTGTCAGTTTCTAAATGTTCATGTGCGAATTCCTAAGAGACCAAACTGCTGAGGTCATAGGTCCCTAGACTACACGCTACATAAACTACCTTATGCTAAGAACAACACACACACCCATGCCCGAGAGAGGACATTTTTTTATCGTTTGCATGTGAGGAGTCGCGTCGCGAAGCCCGAGTGCGAGAATTTCGCTTCACTCTGTATGTATCAAGATAAATATTCAATCTACACTTGAGCCCTATCTATGTTCTGCCGAGTTGGAAGAGTGCCACTGACGTCAAACATACTTCTCTGGCGGATCTCTGAATTATGATGGGTTACATATGTCTGTCATTTATAAGGACATACCATTACGGATTTGGTAAAAAAACTATTCATTGTCTTTGTTAATTTAATACTAAATCCAATTTTTATCATAATTCGCTTCACGGTCACAAGATTGAGCGTTACTTCATAATCTAATAAAGAAAGAATCCTGGTGGAGTTTTCAAATTTACTGTACAGATTGTGCGCCACGGTAATAAAAAAAAAAAAAACGTTATTATAAATGGATCTATATGGGCTACCCAGGATTATCTTCGGCTTATAAATTTACTCGTAGCAGTTTTAGGGAGTTGGCAATATAACATCTGTGTGTACCAAATAGTGTTGTAGGTCCCAACTACCTATGTGCAATACATTTAATAGTTTCTTTACATTCAAAATCAACTGTCCACACCTGCTCCAAACACTGATCCTTCTCAGATCTTTCAGCATTTTGGTACATGTGTTGCTTACTTCCTACAGATAACAGCTTCATCTACAAAAAGCCTCTCGGAGCTTCTTATGAAACCAACCAGATAATAATGTAGGATATGAAGGAAATGCTTCCTCTTTTTGTTATATATATACGAGGGCCGTTCAAAAAGTAACCTCCGGTTGATTTAAAAAAATACACCAAGTTAAATAAAAATATTTTAATATATACATCTTACAACTACATCTTTGCACTATTTTTCTACATAGTCTCCATAGCGATTGAGGCACTTATCGTATCTCTTCACAAGCTTTGAAGTTCCTTCTGCATAAAAAACACCCGCTTGTGCCTGGAGCCAGCCTGTGACCGCATCTTTGAGCTCTTCGTCATCATCAAACCGCTGTGACCCGAGCCATTTCTTCAAATGCATGAAGAGGTGATAATCACTTGGCGCCAGGTCTGGGCTGTAAGGTGGATGGTTGATAACGTCCCACTTGAAGGACTCAAGAAGGGCCGTTGTTCTGCGAGCAGAGTGAGGACGGGCGTTATCGTGCAAAAAAACGATACCGGAAGTCAGCATACCACGGCGTTTGTCCTGTATAGCCCGTCGTAACTTTTTTATTGTTTCACAGTACACGTCTTGATTAATGGTCGTACCACGTTCCATGAATTCAACCGACAACTCCCCTTTGGCATCCCAAAACACCGTTGCCATCAGTTTTCTGGCAGAAAAATCTTGCGAGGCTTTTCTTGGTTTGGTAGGCGAATTTGAATGTGCCCACATCTTTGATTGTTCTTTTGTCTCAGGGTTCATGTACTTAATCCAGGTTTCGTCACCGGTCACGATTCTGTTTAACAATGGTTCTCCTTCGTCCTCATAACGTGACAGAAAGTCTAATGCAGAGGCCATTCTTTGAGTTTTGTGGTGGTCGGTAAGAATTTTGGGCACCCATCGTGCACAGAACTTACGGTAACCCAATCTTGCTGTCACTGTCTCATACAAGAGAGTCTTCGAAATCTGTGGAAAACCAGTAGACAACTCCGACATTGAGAAACGTCGATTTTCACGAACTTTTGCATCAACTGTCTGAACGAGTTCGTCAGTCACCAATGATGGTCTACCACTCCTCTCTTCATCATGAACGTTTTCTCGTCCACTTTTAAATAAACGTACCCATTCACGGACAACTCCTTTACTCATAACTCTTGGTCCGTACACGGCACAAAGCTCACGATGAATAGCTGCTGCAGAATATCCTTTGGCTGTAGAAAACCTTATGACAGCACGCACTTCACATTTGGCGGGGTTTGCTATTGCAGCACACATTTCAAACTGCCACAAAAACCAAACTAGCGCAGGTACGACGTTCACTCGACCACGGCTTGATGCCGACTGACCTGTTGAGTGCGTGAACGCACAGATGGCGTCGCTACTCCCCCCACAACCCGCACTGTGACCAATCGGAGGTTACTTTCTGAACCGCCCTCGTGTGTGTGTATATATATATATATATATATATATATATATATATATATTATTTTATTTTTTTTACTGGCAGGCGCAATCACAATGTATTCTTCATAAGTTTATTGAGCCCAGCTGATGTCGCCCATCTTGACATCGTGTTCAAACCTGGCAGTATGCGTACTGCAGTGCTGCATGCAGGTAACCATGTACATAAATTGTAATTCTGTCCTACATATAAACAGAAAGCATGAAAGCTATTAATATCAAGAACTAACGTGACTGAACTTATGTGACAGTAAAAGCAAACAATTCCAGTACATAGAGATCTGTAAACAGGTCATTTGCAAGATGACTGCAAATGCGTGATCAAAAGCCACAACTGACATCAAAGTCCTTCAAACAGACATTTTATAAGGCACAGTTCAGACGATGTACGGTGATATGACGTGCTGCCAAGTGAGATATTCATGCAGCAGACCACCACAGAGCAAATGGCAAGAAGTTCACAGCGCTGCATTATTTATTACAATCAAAATCATGTTACATATGTTGTAAATACAGGTTAGTGCTGTGAATGTGTATGACTTATTCTTGACAAGGTGCAGTTACATCTATTCTAAACTTCAAACAATTCCAGTCGAAACTGCATGACCTATTATTCTGAATCATTGGTACTGAATGTTTTAATAACGCTACATTATTCAACATAATCTACGACCATACCACTTACATTATTAACGCAAGTTAATGATGTACCGGATGCTTGACGAAATCATCTAAAATTGGTTGATGTTTCTATAAACTATTTTCTAAATTTCCATTGTTTGTGACTCACGCATCTCTATAATATATTTGACTCAGATCAGTGAAATACGAGTACAAAACGTGTGCCTGTTCTGAAGCATGCTTAGGCAAGTCTGAACTTGAAGACATAGTGTTTTTCTCGTTGGATCAAGTCTCGTCTTGCTGGAATTGGCGAGTCTGAACTTTCTAATCTCTTCTGCTCTTCGGAAAAAAATGTACCTTGTCATTGCTTGTCTCTGAGAAAGCACACAAGGCTTTCAGTAGAGTCAGCAAATCATGACACACTTGGGGATTGTGAAAGTATGGCCTTGCTGAATGAGTAGGACTATAGGTACAAAAACGAGACTACCAGCTACCACCAGTGCCAGTAAGTCACTGATGCTACTGCTGCTGCTGTCCTCTGTAAGGGTGTCATAAAATTTCAGAAATACAGTCGAACACGCACTAGTATTATTAACAAAATTTTTACTTTGCTTACCATTTTTTATTGTAATTCAAAAAAAATAGAGTTTCTACTGCTTATATTGCACAATTTGAAGCATTTAGGTGCTGGCACAAACGCAAAATGTGCCTAAAAACTATCAGCGTTGGAGAAAAAACAAACGCGCTTGAGCTTGAGCATGAGAAGCATCACTATGAAATTTAGACCAGCAGTGCTGATTTATTTGAACAATTGTAAGAGACATCTACCATCACAATCCTCAGCTATCACTGATGGGGAAATTGAGTTTCTCAACAATGGTACAATGTGCACGATTTAACATGGTAGATTGTGTAACATGAACACTGTTGGCTTCTAAAATAGTGATGAGGTCCCATACTCATTCACAGAGCGTAGGGGACGATGCGAGAGAACCGCATCGCCGTACTAGGCAAGGTCCTAGCGGAGGTGGTTTGCCATTGCCTTCCTCCTAGAATAGTCATGCAAAGTAATGTAAGTTCACTTTTTAATGGAATTCTGAGTATAAAACATGATTTATGTTCCCAATGTGAGCGTGGGGTGGATCTGAGGTCCTGTTATTCTGTGCAACGGGTTAATCTGAGATGTACCCTTCACCCTGAGGCTCCTGCAAGATGCAGCGTCCACCCTCACACTACTACAGAAGTCAGACAGACGCTCCTAACTTTCTAAAGAGAAATGCCTGAAAAACTTTCAGCAATAAATATCTTCTGGAGTCGTCCGCTGTAAGGAAATGACACAAAATTTCTTGCGTAAGTTAGTGGGATACTTGGGTACTGGAGTAATGCTAGTTTGTGTAAGAAAAACATGAAACTAACGAAAGTTATTATTTATTTTGTAAAAATTCTGAGAAATCACAATGGCACTTTTAGTTATGAATTGAAAAAGTTATATCTTCGTTCTTTTTGGAACGTGAAGTTACCTCTCAAGGATAGGATTCGCTAATGAAATTTCTATACAAAGTTTAAGATTGTTGTTGACTTGGCAGAATGGCTGAGAGGCGCGCCTACTCATGTTGAATAATTATCCTTTAGAATGTTGCTAGGTACGGTCGAGGCTGTCGCGTGTGAAATGCAGTGAAGTGTACTGATGTGGAGGAAATATGGGGCTCGCAATAGCTGTAGCGCACAGTACCATAAGCTGTGATGACTACTGTCTGCGCCGCTCGCTGCTGACAAATAAGATAACTCTCATTCTATCTGTATTGAGCTTCATGAATCAAACTCTCCCTACTCCTTGATAAAGTCAGGGATTCCTATTCACCACTAGTCTAACTATTGGCTTGGTACACCGGTCAAATAACCAGTCCACCGCGACATCACTCAAAAATTCACTCGCAGGCGTTTAACTATAACTATGTCCATTCACACTGCACGATAAGTGTGTTGGCCAACACAGTGAACAATGCTTAATCGCAAGGACTCAATATAGAGAGTCGCACTTCGATTCGCTCTCGACAGAGGTGCTCTCCCAGTGAAGTACTTAGGAGAGACTTGTTCCTCACTCCAAGAGCGACAACGGAACGGTGCCTCTCCTCGCCAGACGTGAAGGGGTATATCTTTTGGTCTCTTCCATTACTCCTTCAGCTCAAGGCGTCAGAAATATCGTCTGCCAATCAACATTGCTCTTCGAAAACTGGAGAATGACGTTTTGTTTAAGGCGACCAATCCGGAAATCTGTAGTATCGGCGTTTGGCGTTTGCTGTCTCCCTGTGAAAATCTCTGAAACTGCGTGCTATGTGTAAAGAATGCGTAGGCTGGCCGCTCCCACACAATGTAGCGGAATTTGCTTTTAAGCCAAACATGGGGTCGTTCCTTCTTTCCCTCGGGCGAACGCTGTCTGCTCCACGGGCGTCCACCGGCCATCGTAGATGGGTTGGGACTGGCCTCCTGGCGTGCAGTTGCCTCTCTTGAACTAAAAGCTCCTGTGACCGTCATGTCTGGAATGTGTGTGCGTACGCCAGCCTCGAGTTTTTCAACCACGGTGCGCACTTGCAATTTATTAGTTATTTGCATATCGTTTACATGAATTCATACAACATTGACTTTATCTTATCGAGTTTGGGGCCCCCAGGGGCTCAGCATTCATTTGCTGAGTACGGGCTTGGCGACCCCGGGGTCCTGAGCTGGGGACTGGTCAGCGCCGCCAGTCTCCTGTCACTGAAACCCCCGGACATGCTTCAGCGACCACCGTATGGCGCAGCGGTGGAATGTTGTGTGCTGCGGGGAATGGTAATCTTGGCTTGACCGCCTGGATTGCGAGGAAGGCCAACCTCTATAAAAACCCCTCAATCTTCCGGTGTGCTCCGCGCCTATGAGATGCATGGCTGTTGAGGTGGAACAGTTGCAAGCGAGCAACCTCTGGGGCACCTGCCGCACCCCAGTTGTACAAGGCTTACTCAGGCATGCGGGGCTCTGTCTGAGTGGACCTTCAGTTCCCTAGCTGCTCGTGGGACCGCAATGGAGCCTTCGACCTCTACATTTCCCCCTACCAGTGGCTTGGGTGGGCCACTGGTAGGAAAACATACCCCATCGAAGAAGCGACTTCGTGCTGCGAGTCCTCCAGCGCCTAGTGTTGATCGAGATTTATCAGACTGTCGTAACAGAGCACATGCTGTTTTTGATTATTAAACGGAAGGAGGGTTTCTCCCTTTTACATCCACAAGGGTCTTGAGGGAATTGCAGAAACACTTAAATCTGTGAAGCGACTGCGCAATGGGACTTTGTTAGTTGAGACATCTAGTTCCCATCAAGTCGCTTCTCTTCGGAAAGCAACCTGTCTCGGTGAGTACGCTATCGAGACCGAGCTCCACTCCACTCTGAACTACAGTAAGGGTATTGTGACATGTAGGGACTTGATGGATATCCCCACAGACGAGTTAAAATCTGAATGGGCTGATGAAGGTATTGTTGACGTGCAGCATATTATGAAACGAGTCGATGGGGACCTAGTCAAATCCGACTCGTTTATTCTCACGTTCAGTTGCCCACGACAGCATGTTAAAGCGGGGTTCTTACGTTTGCCAATAAGGCCATATTTCCCCGACCCAATGCGCTGTTTTAAATGTCAGCGCTTTGGGCATACTACGTTGGGGTGCAATGGGATAGCCACTTGTGGTAAATGTGGTCAGCCTGCCCATGATGGAGCTAATTGTTCATCGCCTGTGAAGTGCGTGAATTGCTTTTGGAGTCACCCTGTCTGGAGCCGGGTCTGCCCCATCTATCTCGACGAACGGAAGATACAGGAGATTAAAACATCTAAGCGCATCCCCTACGGTGAGGCCAAGAAGTTCTTTAAGGCCATTCAACCTCCTGCGTTTACTACATCTTTCGCTTCTGCTCTGAAAAAACCGGTACAACTGGCCACTGTTGCTACGCGAACGGAGGTTGCTAGTGTTAGCACTAATATCTGCGTTTGCCAGTGCACTTGTGCTGCTGCGGTTGTTTTGCAACCTGTGGCTCTCCCCGCAATGTCGGACAAGGCTATGGTTGCTGACATTGGGGTACTTCCTCCCTCTCCCCATATGGGGCCTTCTGCCGAGGCGAGTAATGCTCCACCTGTTGACAAGGCTCTGCATTCTAAGCCCCCAAGACAAAGACGCCGAAGCTGAAGGTTTTGCCACCTGAGGAGACTAGTCAGGGTTGGTCCGATGACGAGGCCATCGTACTGTCTGACATCTCCCGTGGCTCGTCATCGGAGCTGATGGACATTGACGTCGACCGGGGGCTATATTCTCGCCCCAGGAATAAATCTCTGGCCAGTACAGGCTCTCCTCCAAAGCACAGAGGCAGGGTGAGAGTTCAGCCCCCCTGATCACTGGCTCCCACATTACAGTGGAACCTGAATGGGTTCAGGACGCATGTGGCCGAATTACAACTCCTTGTACGAGAGTGTCCTTTGTGCTTATGTCTCCAAGAGACACATTTTCGGGCCACTGATGCTCCTTCTTTACGGGACTATACCGTCTATCGGAAAGATGTTCTGACGGGGGAAAGGGCAAAGGGTGGTGTTGCGGTTTTTGTCCGTGACATGCACCCCTCATCTGAGCTCCCTCTCGTTACAGACCTGCAAGCAGTTGCAGTTGACCTTCTTGTGGGTCGGAGACTCACAGTCTGTTCACTTTACTTACCACCTCAGGATGCGATAGACTCTGAGGCTCTCGCAGACCTTATTAGCCAACTCCCCCGCCCATTTCTTCTTCTGGGGAACTTCAATTCTCATAATGTCTTATGGGGCTCTTCGACTACTTGCCCCAGGGGTCGCATTCTGGAAACCCTCATGATGTCTGAAGAACTGTGCATCCTCAATTCTGGTGCTCC
The DNA here is from genome assembly GCF_021461385.2 of Schistocerca piceifrons. Lineage (NCBI taxonomy): Eukaryota > Metazoa > Arthropoda > Insecta > Orthoptera > Acrididae > Schistocerca > Schistocerca piceifrons. The sequence continues at coordinate 432,485,446 of NC_060139.1, forward strand.
CACTCATTTCTGTACTGCTTCTGGGTCGTCATCAGCTATTGACCTTTCCTTTTGCTCTCCAGCACTCGCAGATTCTGCTCTGTGGGAGGTTGCTGCTGACCTCCATTCTAGTGACCACTTCCCCCTTTGGATTCGCCTCCTGAATGAGGCTATGGCATTACCAGTGCTGCCCCGGTGGCACCTCTGCCGAGCTGACTGGACACTTCTCAGCCAACTGGCTGTTTTGGAACACCGTGCCAGTGTCCACGAATGGGCAGATCATGTTACAGCCGTGGTCTCCCATGCTGCTGAATTGTCGATCCCACGGTCATCCGGTCATCCCCAGAGGCGTCCTGTCCCTTGGTGGACCACTGAGTGCCGCTCAGCCATCCGAGCCCGCCGTGCAGCTCTGCGCTGCTTCAAGTGCCGTCCGTCAGCTGACAATCTTGCGGCCTTTCGGGTGGCAAGGGCCAAGGCGCGGTGCGTGATTAAAGAGAGCAAAAGACGGTCATGGCAATCGTTCTTGAACTCCATCTCCCGCTCCACTAATTCTATGAAAGTATGGGAAGCCATCAGGAGGATTTCCGGGAAACGCAGCCAACTACCCGTCACGGCATTGCTGCATCAGGGAAGTCTTCTCACGGCGCCGAGAGACATTGCCCAGACACTGGCCATGCACTTTGCGGCATCTACCGCCACTATTAACTGTGATCCAGATTTCTGCCGCTACCGCACTGCTATCGAGAGGGGTCACTTGGACTTCCGGTCTCCAAATTCTGAGCCCTACAACTGCCCCTTCAGAATGTGGGAACTGGATTCAGCGCTGTCTGTGGCTCATGATACTGCGCCTGGTCTTGATTAAATCCGGTATAGCATGCTGCAGCACTTGTTACTGTCTTCCAAGGAAGTTCTCCTGAATTGTTTTAATATGATATGGTTATCCGGCACGTACCCTGACTCATGGCGGGAGGCGATTTTGATTTCCCTCCTCAAACCGGGGAAAGACCGAACGCATCCCAGTAGTTATCGGAGTATTGCTTTGACGAGCTGTGTCGGGAAGACGTTGGAACATATGGTCAACCGTCGCCTGGTTTGGCTGCTCGAGACCAGGCAGCTCCTTAGCCCCTCTCAGTGTGGCTTTAGGAGATGTCGTTCAACTATAGACAACTTGACCTTGCTTGAGGCGGCCATCCAACAGGCCTTCCTGCGTAACCAGCATTGTCTCGGTGTATTCTTTGACATTCATAAGGCGTATGACACTACTTGGCGCCGCCATATCCTCAATCAACTCCATGAGTGGGGCTTTTGTGGCCGTCTCCCCATCTTCATTCGGTCCTTTCTTTCCCACCGCCTCTTTCGATATAGTGTTGGTAATGTGCTATTTGATTTGTATGTGCAGGAGAATGGTGTTCCTCAGGGAAGCGTTTTAAGTGTCACCCTCTTTGCCGTCGCCATTAACAGTATCACGTCCACTATCCGGAGTCCTGCCCAATGCTCCTGGTTTGTGGACGATTTTGCTGTTTTCTGTTCTTCCTCCAGTATTGTCACTACTAGTCGGCAGTTGCAGCTTACGATACAGCGATTAGAGGCATGCAATGCGAAGACGAGTTTTACCTTTTCTGCAGACAAATGTGTGTGTGTTCATTTTAATCGTTCTCGATGTCTTTTTACCTCCCCTGAATTGTGTCTAAGGGGCACGATTCTTCCTTTTAGCGACACTGTGCGGCTCCTGGGCCTCACTTTTGATTCCAAGTTGTCGTGGTTGCCTCACCTTAAAGACCTCAAGGTGCGGGCCCTGAAGGCACTGAATATTTGCAAGTGTCTGAGCCATCGGTCCTGGGGAGCAGATCGGGCGCGTCTGCTGCAGTTTTATAGGGCTTTCGTCCGATCCCGTCTTGACTATGGTTGCACCGTGTATTGGTCAGCAAGGCCTTCGTATCTGACGATTCTTGACGCAGTACACCATGAGGGTATCAGGCTGGCCACTGGTGCCTTCCGTACCAGTCCCATCCCCAGCCTGTGTGCTGAGGCAGGGGAACCGCCGCTCGCCATCCGGCGGAATCTCCTCATGGTCCGACGGGTGTGTCAATTCCTTGCCTGTCCTACCTCCCCTGCGTACCCTACCGTTGCCCGACCGCCTATGTAACGTCTCTTTTCCAGTCGTTCCAGGGCAACGAGACCATTTGGGATTCATGCCAAGCATTTGCTTGAGTCTCTTGGTGTGGAGCGTGTGGCCCCCCAACGACAAGGTTTTACTGGCCTGCCTCCCTGGTTGCTCCAGAGGGCCAGCGTCCTTTTAGACTTGTCGGAGTACCGGAGGAGCTGCACTCCTGCGTTTGTTTTTACCTCCTTATTTTATGATATTTTAAACCAGCATCCCGACCATGTACCAGTATTTACGGATGGCTCTAAACAGGGGGACTCTGTTGGTTGTGCTGTTGTTTTCCCTGATCGAGTCGTCAAGTTACGGCTTCCTGCGGCGTTTACCATCTTTGATGCCTAATTGTTTGCGATCTTGCGGGCATTGGAGCAGATGCGATGTGTTCCCAGTCGTAAGTTCCTCATCTGTTTGACTCCCTGAGTGCCCTTCAGACCATGCAACACTTGTACCCAGCGGATACGGTCGTCCAGGACATCCACCTGCAACGGCAGGGGAAGGAGGTTTCCTTCTGCTGGGTGCCAGGGCACGTGGGTACAAGGGGAAACGAATTGGCGGATGTGGCTGCCAAAGATGCATGTTCCCTCCCTCACGTTGTTGCATGTTCCGTCCCCCTCCATGCTGTTACCTCCCTCCTGCGTTATCGCGTTCTGCGTCAGTGGGAAGAGGAGTGGCTGGCATTCGGTGAAAATAAGCTGCGTCTGGTCAAGGCCACCACGCGGCCATGGCGCACGTCCTACCAGTCATGCAGGCGGGATGAGGTTCTCCTCACTCGCCTCCGCATCGGGCACAGTCCCTTCACACATGGTTTTTTACTCCGGCGGGAGGACCCCCCAATCTGCAGTGCTTGTGGCGTCCAGATTACTGTCCGCCACATTTTATTTGACTGTCTTTTATTCTCTGACCAGAGGGCGGTGGTTTCTTTGCCACCGGATTTGCCCTCTATTTTACAAGATGACGCAACGACTGTAGTTAAGGTCTTACGGTTTTGTGTCCTGTCCAATTTGTTGCCTCGGATTTTAGGGCGAGGGTTTTAATGTGCTGCTGGGTGACTGGCTCACCCAGGTTTTAGGTAAGAGCTCAGCCAGTCACGATTACCTCCTTGGTCCCTTCGGTTTCTGTTCTCTTTTCCTTGTTTCCCTTTCTTTTTAGTGTGTTCCTTCTCCTCTTGTTTTGCCTCTGTATGTGGGGATTTGGAACTGCGTCAGGTCTGTGTCTTTTAGCCGTTCTCCTTGTTCGCTGTTCGTCTTAGTCCCTTCACTGCATGTGTTCCTGTTTTTATGCGTTTGAGCGCTGATGACCACGCTGTTTAGCGCCCGTAAACCTCAAACACACACACACACACGAGTTTTGGTTCGAATGAAGCGTCCTGATGTGCGGAATATGATTGTGAGAACGGAATATGTAAGCAATGAAGGTTAGGAGACCACGATATCTTACATACCTCCCTCCTTCTGACAAAATTTTTGTCTGGGGTTTGTCAATGCCGAGGGAAACATTGATAAAGTCAGGCAAAAATTGTTCTTTTAGATTTTCCAACAAACTTTACTCAGCCATTCTTGACAATTCTTTCTAATGATTTCTTTATAGCTATTGTTTCTATTTCTTAATTCTACAATTTATGCTTTGTTGTTAGGCAAATATAGATTTTACAAAGGTTGTTATTCTTTGTCATTGCCAGTACATGACTCTGTTTTTCTTTTTCATTTCCAAAAATTGTTTTTACAATACCAATTTTTCTAAACTCGTAAGTGTACAGTGTATCATGTTTTATTGTGTTATATCTTTTCTTTAGTTAAGCTTGCGTAAATGTTGGCAAAAGCTCTGTTGTGTTACTTCGTTTTATTTATTTAGGCATTATCTTTTTCTTTATGTGTCACTGTTATTTTTTTTTTTTTTTGTAGAATGAAGGAGTGTTTCCTCTTAATTCTATCCTCGGTATTAATATTATTACCCCAAAAAGGTGTATTTGAATGTTTCTTAAACAAGAAAATTCCTGCATAAATCCTACTCTACTAACTAAGTACCTTTACAAAAGGTTTAAGGTATCTATAAATTGTGGACTTGGCATACATAATTAAAATAATTGCTTTTACGAGAAAGGAAAAAGGTGCTTTTACAAATATATCATTTCCTTAGCTCTACATTTGTGTTATATCAGTCTTTTCCTTTTTTGCTGCGTCAGTTTCTGTGCTCGACGATCCCCACTGAAATACTGGAAGGCATCGACTCATTTGCATGGGTGTCACAAATCATGAGAGAAGCACTCTAGCATGCGATGCCGGGTCTTACATGTTGGCATTGTCATCATGGAGTGGTACTTTTAACCGATGATGATGATGACTGTGGATTACTGCATAAACAGTGATGTCTTGGTACTCCTTTGCTGTCACACCTGGGATGGTGCGGCAGTTCGATGATTGTAGTTGACTACCGCCGATCGTCACCCAATATTGTGCTGTGACGACTTGGTACTTCACACCTAGTTCGGTATGGTGATTTGATGTGGTAGGGAGAATACTGTTCATTTTGCTGAATCTATTTCTAGATAATGTTGGTTGGTACTACTTAATATTCCGTTTGCCGTTAGCTTGTATTTATTTGACGATTCAAGGTTTACTTTTGGAGAGGTGGTTGTAGTAGTTGCTATGCCTCAAAGTTCATGGAAAGACGTTTGTAGCAATTTGCTTTGTAGGATAGGAAAGAAAGTTATCTTGCTGTCTTCTGCCCTTCTTCATCTACCATCTTCTGTTCTTCTCTTCTCTTCTTTCTTGCATTCTTCTGTTATCCTTGGGCTAGGAATATGTGAATTTTAGTGTAGGAGTGATATATGATTTGTGGGATTTGACTGCCTTTCCAACTGTTAATTGATGAGTTTGTAGATCTTAGTAATTTTTTGTACCTTCATTGTCGTCTCGTCGTATTATGATTCTCCCCACGCTCTTCTGTTGTGTAGCAGTGTCGTGACATATGAATTGTCAGTGCTGCATGTTGTCCTCCCGAAGTCCAACCTGGTTGAAACCTGCTTGAAACCTGCTTGAAACCTGCATTTCCAGTGTGGCGTAGGTCTTGACGTTGTTGTTATTGCCCTAAGTGCTTTCTCAACATGTCTGTACCCTCTATGTCGCTATCTAGAAGCATCTGGTGTTAAGGGAGCTGGTGATTGGTGTTGGTGACGATGTCCCTCTGACTCGTAGAAATATTTACAATTTTTGTTTTACATATATTTGTTATTTACAAAAAAACTCTGATTTTATATAATGCAAAAATTTTCTGATAGTGGCAAAAATTATTATATATATATATATATATATATATATATATATATATATATATATATATTTTTTTTTTTTTTTTTTTTTTTTTTTTTTTTTTGTGGCGGTGTTCGTAGCGACAAACACTTGGCTGTAGAAATGGCTTACGAAGTCACCGCCACACTTTTAATAGCGGGCCGACCGGTCCGCTGGAACAGTGAACAGAAAGATGAAAGCCCAAACACTCAGATTAAATAAAAGTCGGTACTTATCTTTATTTACGAAGATACACAAACACAGTAGTGAACTCCGTATCTACAGAAATCTGTCTAGTTCGAGTCGGAGCGGCTAGGTCAGCGTCGGCTGACGACAAACAACAACTCTGCTGCGATGGACACACAATTGACTAACATGTACACAATTCGGTGGCGAGTATACAACTGAGCGGCGAATACAGAACTGTCCTAGCGCTCGCGACTCCAGCGCTTAGGAAGCCAGAAGCCAGCGGTGGCGCGCGCAGACTTGCGGCGATTTCCTGTATCGCTGGCGCTGCTTATGCGGACGGCGTCCGGACTTTGATGCTGCCAACCTTTTGGCAGCGGGCTCGGTTGGCATTACTGGCTAGGACATAACAATATATATATGTATATGTATATGATTTCTTTTCTTTATTCCAATTATGTCCTACCACGTCTTCATTCTTTTAATTGTTGTGTACCATTTATTGTTTGTGTGCATGTTGTAGTGTACTTGATACTACAAGAGATTGTTAGTGTGTATTGTGTCTCTTTTCCTTTCAATTAATGTGTTATTCTGTTGATTTATTAATTTAACTTTTATTTAGTGGTTATTATAAGATAGGGTAGACGTTAGTTTGCCTAACCTCTTCCTCAATTTTTCACTTCAATATTTACGTTTTGCAGTGTTTGGTGGCCTGATTTCTACTTCTGGTTTCTCTTTGCTGTGTTGTTCTTGTCTTTGTGGACCATAACTTCCTCGGTAATTATTCGCGCCCTGGTCTCGCCAGTTGCAGTTTATAACATCGTGACCTCTTTCAAAGTACCCTTGACCGTTGGCATTTTGATTCCTAAACCCATATCCGCCACTGTGTGAGTGTCCATTACCGTTCCTATTTCGGTACCAATTATTCTGGCTATCGTTTCTATGCCAATTGTCTCCATTGTGCCACTGTCTTTGTCTGTTAAATTGCCTGAAATTATTGGTGTTAGGATTACGATTATTATTATTGGAATATTCGTTCCTAGTCCTCTCCTTTTGCTGTTCCATTTCCTTTCTTTTTTCTTTCACTTCGTCTTCTTTAAATATAAATTCAAGTTCCCTTAAAACCTCTTTGAATTCTTTAGTATTTTCATTTTTTCCTACTGTCACCTGCTGATACTTTACCGGTAATGTTATTCTACACAGACGTATCAGCTCTCCGTTACTGTATGGTTTGTCTAGGCATTGATTCTTTTTGTCCATTGTATCAAAGAATTTTACCACGCTTTTTTCTCCTGAGTTTTCATATGGTGTCATCTGAAGTAACTCGTATTTAATTTTGTTTTGCGCCTCCTTGGACCAATATCTTTCGAGAAATGCTGTTCTGAACTGTAGGTAAGATGTACTGGTAGCCGCGATCTTTTGCATCACCTCTGCTACTGTCCCTGACATGTGTGCACAAATGAAGTCACGTTTGTGAGCTACGCTCCAGTGGTTTGGTAAGCCAACTTGAAACTGGTCGATAAATGTGCGTGCATGCAAGGTACCACCTTCTTCCTTGAAATGTTGAAATTTTCTAACTGTAAGGAAGTGGTCTGTATCATATCTACTCATAAATCCGGATTGTGACTGATTCATGGACTCAAATAATCAGCCACTGCTTGTGTCGTCGTGTTTATTCTCTGGTAATCTACTGCCTGTCTGCCTTTACTCAATTTCCTGACTCATATCCGCGTCATATCGTATCATTGGTGAACAAAAGTGTTGTTCGTGTGTTTCTACTCTCGTCGTTCGTGGTATAGTACCTGTGCTGCTGTTATGTAGTGTCACTGGATTTACTGGTTCAGGTGCCTGTCTTTCGATTGATATCGGCTGAATGTATATGTTCCGTTTTCCTGGCTACTGAGCCTGGTTCTGTGGCATGTCATGTATTACTTTAGTCGAGGTTTTCTGTTTCGATTTCTGCGCGAGTGTTACGTCTAGCCTCGGTTCTACTTGAACTTTCTTAGACGGCGCGTGTTCGTGTACTGAATTAATGCTTGACGCGTCAGTTGTTTCGCTACAGGTGTAATCGGTCTAGATCTTCTCTTCGATAGTTTGTATCAACTCTGTTCGAAGCTTTTCAAACTGATTTTTGTTTTTAAGTTCTATTTTATTGATCCGCTGATCATATTTTTTCAGTGCAACCCTTGCGTCCTTGCTTTGAAATTCTTGTTCTTCCGAAATTTGTATTGCTGTTCGAGTGGCTTTTTTCGTAAAACGTTCCACCTTTTTGTCAACGTTTACGATGTCCACTTGGACCTTGTCCACGTCAGTGCGTAATTGCTGCTGACCTTGTGTTAGTACCTGAATTCTATCTCTAGATTCTTTCGCGTCTTTGTTTATCTGAGTGATGTGACTATCAATTCTGGTGATCCCTTCCTCCATCTGGATTTTAACCTGTTGGATCTGTGTCTTAATCTCTTATCTCAAGTTCTGATTATCCTGTTGGATCTGTGTCTTAATAGCGTGATTCTTTTTCGTCATACTAGCGTTCATTTTTTGTAACATCTCCATGATCGCGTCCTGTCCTGTAACACTACCTTCTGCTGAACTATGTATTCTCGATCGATTGTTTTCCACGCGGCAGTTACGTCGTTTACTGGACTATGCTGTGGCGTTTCTAAGTTTGATAACTGCAATAACCTGTGCTGTCTGTGTTGAGGACTAATTGCGTTTGTCATTGAACCATTACGTGGCGCAAACAACTCCGCATTCTGCCCTCTCCGTCGTGTTGTCTTGTGTTTGCAGGTACAGTTGCGTCTGTTACGGAACCTTTTCGTGGCGCTCGTAACTCCGCAAAATTTTGTGTCTGCTGTTGGGGCATATTTCGAATGTGTACGATAGGTTCGACGTATTCTAAATGTTCCCCCTCTTCCTCACTGCCTACTTCTGTTTGAACGTTAGCTAACTGCCGGTTCATTGACTATATTGACGCGTATTCTGTCCCTGAATATGCGGCAAACAAACGCGTTTCCTGTGCTCGTTTCGCTTCTAATCTTTGCCATTTCCTACGTGGGCTGTCTATTTCTGGAACAGAATGTGCCCTACCTGGAATTTCATATTCTGGGAATTCGATGTTCTCATCCCTTCGATTCCCATCTGTCTCATCTGTCACAATTTTATCCCAGTCCAACTGAGCCTGCTGATTCTGCAGCTCCCCGACTGGCTTATTCTCTGATTCACCGTCTGTCCTATTTTCTGTCCACCTTCTGTCCTATTCTCAATAAGCTCGTTTACTTGCTGTCTTTCTGGCTGATTCTCCCCCATCTTGTCTATTTGCTTTCTCTCACGTAACCTTTTGGCTTGTGCTCTCGTTAACATGGAAATTCTTTCAACACACTACAACCCTATGTCTGGAATGTATGTGTGTACGCTAGCCTAGAGTATTTCAACCACGGTGCGCACTTGCGATTTATTAGTTATTTGCATATTGTTTACATGAATTCATTCAACATTGACTTTATCTTATCGAGTTTCGTTTCGAATGAAGCATCTTGATGTGAGGATTATGATTGTGAGGGCGGAATATGTAAGCAATGAGGGTCAGGAGACCACGACGTCTTACAACAATATATAATGTAGTGGAACTACAGTGATGGAGACTAAAATTCCAAGAATTAATTAATGTAGAGTAATGACATTTTTGGAATACATTTGTCCAGGCAACATATGTAAGTGATTAATATTGCACAAACACAAAATTAGTGGAAGCAAGAGAAAAGCCGTTGCAGATGTGAAATGCTGGCACATTAACATAGGGTGTAACCACCGAAATGTTAAATGCAAGTATCCACATGTGCCAGCATTGTGCTGTACAGGAGCCGGATGTCAGTTTTTGGATGGAGTTCCATGTATTACACTAGGTCAGTTAGTATGCAGACCATTAATGCTGATTATGGATGATGCTAGAGTTGTCATACAATAATGTGCCATACATGCTCAGTTGGAGACAGATCTGGTGACTGAGCAGTACATCGCAACATATCGACACTCTTTTAAGAATGGTGAGTTACAGCAGTATGTGGACGAGCCTCATTGTGTTGGAAAACACCCCATGTAATGCTGTTCATGAATGGCTGCACAACAGGTCGCGTCACAGACTGACATACAAATTTGCAGTCAAGCTGCTTGCGATAACCTCGAGAGTAAGCCTGCTATCATACAAAATCGTATACCAGACCATAGCTCCAGGTGGAGGTCCAGTATGTTTACACCGAAGACAGGTTGGTTGAAGTCATTCAGCTGGGCCCCTCCTAAAGAACACACAGCCATCACTGGGACTAAGGCAGAACCAGTTTTAATCAGAAAATTCATTGTTGTAGTTTCTAATTAAAGCTGGTTCTGGCTCAGTGCCACCCCATCCTCCAGTGAGATCTTGCCTGAAACCACTGAAGTCGCAGACATGGTGCTCGGTGTCGGTGGATTGCAGGCTGCAGAGCGACAAGGTTGGAGCTGTCCTTGAAGGAACTGATTTGTAAGTTTTCCTTGTGTCACTGTGGTGTTAAAGGTAGCTTGAATGTAGTTGCTAATGCAGTATGATGTGCTATTGCAATACACTAAATATGATGGAGTTCCAGCTCTGTAATAGTGGAACAAAGGGGAAAAATGATGAATTTTTGATACCAAATTGACATCATACCGATTGACTAATTAATTCAACTGTTCAATTAAATCATCTCAGCCCTGCCCTTCCAGAAATCCCGAGCCTTCCCCACTCTTCCCCTTCACTGAATCTGGGACTCCATTGATACCAAATTAATTGACTAATTAATTATTTGTCATTTAATTACACCCTCCTGTTCTGAGAAATCACCACCACTTCCCTCCCCCCCCCCCCGCCCCCCTCTATTGATGGGATGTTCACAAGTAGGTGAAAAATACCAAAATTTGTGGGAATTTCAACAATAATCATTGTATGTAAGGAAGATATTTTTGCTATTGGTCTAGCACTATAGAGTTGCTCCAGTCAGTTTAGCCAACAGCCCTATATAGGAAGGTTGGTTAATAATAAAAGGACAGCAAACTAGCACTGAAGAGCTGGGTTTTGTATCCCGCCTGGAAGGCGGCGCGTGGGTCTGCTCCTGTAAACTGAAAGGCTGGCCGATTGAAGGAAGTGAGTAGGATCATGAAAAGGTAATACACATTGGTACTGCAAGAAACTAAAAGTGGTTTACTGGTGCATGAATATATACGGGGCATACATAACTTTGTAATGATGAGCAAGCCTTAAACCCGTCACAAGTAGTACATAGTCTCAATAGCAAGCTGAGGTTGAAGCGATGTTTCCAGGCCGTCTGCTCTGGATGAAATGGGGAGAATCTGGAGCTCGTAGAGCTCTCCCGCTCCGGCTAGAGTGCACTGTCGTCGGTGTCTGTCGTAGTGCCAACGTAACAGAGCGCACCTACTTTGTGGTATCGATAGCTGTCGATACCACACTGGGGAATAGCCTCCTGCTGACCTCCAAGTAAATAGCAGCTGGGAAGGACATAAGGATGGGTAAATGTAAATGTCGCGTGACTAGGGCCTCCTGTCGGGTAGACCGTTCGCCGGATGCAAATCTTTCGATTTGACGCCACTTCGGCGACTTGCGCGGCGATGGGGATGGAATGATGATTATTAGGACAGCACAACACCCAGTCCCGGAGTGGAGAAAATCTCCGACCCAGCCGGGAATCGAACCCAGGTCCTGAGGTTTGACAGTGTATCGCGCTGACCACTCAGCTACCAGGGGTGGACACAAGGATGGGTGATAACAGGAGACAGGACTATCACTGAATTGCAGGGATGTAGCCAACTACCGATTTACAAGTGAATAACTGCTGGGAGAGACATAAGGATGGGTAATAATATTAGGACAGTGACCCGCTGTCCCAGGGCTGCTATAAATCCATGCCCCTGTTTACAAGAAACATGTAGCAACAGCACTGCAGCCACAAGTCGCATCCCATAAAACAGAAACGTGGAAAATACATCGTATGACATTTTTTATGAAACTAGTTGGTGGCGTCGACTCAACAACCGGTTTTCTACATGAAAAGCTGTATGTTCTACCTCGGAACGATCGCTAGCGCACCTGCTGATCATCGCGCGAACTGTTGCGTCACGCGAGCGCATCGCACAGCCGAACACGCACCTGGTCTATCCCAGACAGGTGAATGTGTCGACAATAGCAGAGTGTTTCGTGGCGTTGCGTCTTTGTACCTTAAGCCCCTCATCTGTCGCATCCAGTGCTCCTGGGACATGTCACAGCCGCCACGTCGCACGCTGGTCAGACGTCCCCATAGGATGCAACACGTGTGGTTGAATTGATCACATACGATTCGAAGAAGCAGTCGACATTTCTGAGATCAGCGGTCAGTCAGTCGTAGAATTTTGTACCATTTCTCACCACCCCAAGTCAGCACTGCATTTTAAGCGACTCATCACACAAGATTATCGACCACCTGCACTGGAAGAGCTTTCTGTGAACAGTAGCACCATATCTCAAACATATCACAGCCTGCACAACTGTGGTGTGTTCTTGAACTACATTCCTTCTCTAAACACCTGGCCGCTAAACAAAAAAACGTTCAGAATGTACACTGCAACACCTGTACTGTGGAGTCTTAGTAGTATCTGAGTATTTAGCACAAATAGCAACACAATAAATGAATGCAGTAAAGAATATAGCCTTCATGCAGTGCCATTTCAATAGCAATGTAATATGTTCTGACATAATGGTACATCCCTCCCTGATGTATAGCAGTGACATCACATTGTTGTAACCTTCAGCTGAGAAAAAAGAACCAGAATATTCGTCTTTCACGTTATCTCGCCTTATGTCAGAAGAAACACGCTTTTTGCAAACCAAAACATCCTGGAGAAGCTGATTTTGTGAAACTTTCCGTTCTAAACATGTCGGTGCTTTTAGACATGGATTTTCACATTTCCACTCTGTAGAATAGTTCCTGTTGTTTCCTACCAAAAGTTGTCACAGACCTACAAAACTGGGATATCCACAGTCCTCCTCATCCCTTCCCCCTCTCCAGACCACCACTCCTGCATCCCCCACCCAGCATGTCCCAACAGAACTGGAAGAGTAAGTACACCCTACTTAATGCTATTACATCAAGATCTGTTACATATATGTCCATAGTTATTATTATCGTAGGTAACGATTCCTCTTCTTCTTCGTTCAGCAGCACTACTGGGACCTGCATCAGCAATGCCCTCCAGCTTGTCGAAATCTGTAACAGCAGGGCAGCCCAACTTGTCAGAACCTGTAACAATACTGAAAACTACCTCAAACGTACTTTAGAAATCATGATCCCATACTAAATACCTCATTCAAAGCTGTCATAGTATCACAATGTTTCCGAAAAAATATGAACAGTTGACAAAGTACAGACAAAATACAATTTCATAAGTGTGAAGTTATCCAACTGTGTAAACATCTGTCACTGACGTAATAAAAAAAATGTCTCTATCTCTCAGTTAAATTATCCAATAGCTGTGTAATTCTGTGTTAGAGAAATATAGTACCAATGTGTAAAGTTGTGAAAACAAATAACATATTAGATAGGCAACTAGTGCTTGCCACACGCTTAGTACACAAAGCAGGTGTGTATCCTCTGAATATAAATTTAATTATACCCTCAAATGTTACAGATTACAGCAATCGAATGAAATGTATCACTGAAAACCTTCTTTGTATCTTTGTAATTCAAAAATCTTTAAAAATAAATGTTTTAAGTACAAAAATTAATCACTCAAAGGTGTGTCCCGTAGCGCTAAACTGTGCGTCTTGCTGTAAGATAATTTCTGACATTACTTGACGGTAAAAATGTGCCAAGTGTCGTAGTTAACGTCCCCCATAAGCAAAGCTCTGCTGAAATCGATGTACTTACCTCGTCATAAACAAAAGTGAAATGTGACTACGAAGGCTTTCCCAGCGTAGTAATTGATAATATTCTTCTCGGGTATGCAGCCGGATAATTACGTCTTCATGACACAATATTTCCGCGGTCCACCTGACCGCCATCTTCAGGTGAGAGTGCTGGTGCACGAACTCGCCGGAACTGACTTCCCAGCGCAAGCGGCGGCCCCTATATAGGCCGCAGAAGACCCACAACGCGTGCGCGAGACTGCACTCTAGCGCAGTAGACATACCCCGCCACCAGTGGTGGAAACGGGAGAAATCGAGATATCGCTGTCAAAAATTAAAAACTTTTTTATTCCGACGATCGAACCACAGACCGTTGTTTTTTAATATCAGATAACACCGGATCCCAAGTACTACTTAAAAGATAACCCTTGTCTCTATTAATAAGATTGGCAGATAAACGAATCTCTATGGGTTCTTTTAAAATACAGTCCCAATAGCGAGATGCAGGGGCAACCATTTGTGTCTCGTCATGTAGCATTCTGTGTCCCTCGGTGAGACAGTGTTCCACCACTGCAGATTTCTCAAGCTGAAGCAGCCGTGTGTACCGCTGACGCTCAACACATCGGTCCTGAATGGTCCGGATTGTCTGACCAATGTAAGCCTTCCCACAATGGCAAGGGATCTTATACACACCGGGCTTCCTCAAACCCAAGTTATCCCTAACAGAGCCAAGCAGCGCTCTAATCTTGGCTGGCGGACGGAAAATACTTTTGATATAATACCTTTTCAGAATCCTTCCTATCTTTGAGGAAATGCTCCCAGCAAAAGGCAGAAAAGCCACCGATTTGCAGGTATCTTCTGGTGGTTCAGGCGAAGGTCCAAACTGGAAAGCACGACGGATCTGTTTATCTGTATAGCCATTCTGCTTGAACACAATCTTGATGGTCCAATTCTTGTGTCAAGCTTTCTCCATCTGAGATGGCATAAGCTCTTCTCGCCAACGTCCGCAGGACCCCCATACGCTGGAAAGATGGATGACAGCTAGAAGCATGTAGGTAACGGTCCGTGTGCGTAGGCCTTCGATAAACACTGTGTCCCAGTGTCCGATCATCCTTTCTGTACACCAGAACATCCAGAAACGGAAGCTTTCCATCACTTTCCACCACCATGATAAACTTGATGCTAGGATGCAGAGAATTAAAATGATCTACGAGGCGGTCAAGAGCTTCTCTCCTATCAGGCCACACCATAAACGTATTATCGTCAACGTACCTCCAAAAACAGGTTGGTTTTAAGGACGCTGTCTTCAGCGCCATGTCCTCAAAATCTTCCATAAAAAGATTGGCGACTATTGGGGACAATGGGCTCCCCATAGCCACTCCGTCAGTCTGTTCAAAATATTTGTCATTGAATAAAAAGTACGTCGACGTCAACACGTGGCGACAAAGCCTGGTTGTTTCCACATCCAGAGAGGGCCTTGCCCTGTTTGAATCCCGCCAGTTCTGATGAAATTCAGGTCTGTCGTTATGGCCATATCGTCTGTCGTCATGTCGGTAGTATCCATAGTTTCTTTCTTGTCGGTCATGCGATGGAGAATTTCTCCCAGAATCGTAACTGCGCGGTGGACCATTGCATCTGAAGTTATTGTGTCTCCATTGATAATAATGATTTTGGTTCTCATATTGTCTGTTTCTCTGATTGTCTCTGTCATGGTCATTACTGCGGAGAGGTGATCTTTCCCTGTAATTATTATTACTTTGCCAACGATTGTCATATGGGTGGTGTCTGTTTTGGTTACGATTTGCGTTGTAAGAATAGACTTGTGTTCAGTTGTAATTTCTGTCATCATGGAACTGTGACGAACGTGACCAGTAATGATTGTCTTCCTGTTTTCGTGACTGTCTGTGTCAATTTCTTATTCTTATAAAAGTCCCTGAAAACCTTCAATGTCGTCTTTGCAACGTCCTGCCAAAATAATATGTCTTAAATATTCAGGCAATTTGATTAAGCAAATGCGTATGAGTTCTGAGGGGCTGTATGGGTTTGACAGGTACTGATTCTTGTGCAACGAGACTGGAAAATTTAGATTGTTCGACATGTTTCATCATTATGATGCTATGTTTTACGCGATCTTGAGTAGCTTGAAACCAATATGCTGAGAGGAAGGCATGATAAAATCCTCCTTCACTGTGACAATCATGAGTGACCGATCGCATTCTTACAGCTGGTTCATTCTCTAAGTGCCCACACATAAATTCTAATCTGTGCTCTAATGACCAGTTGGGAGGAAAACAATGAGAGAATTGATGAAGCCTTGCTTGTGGATGAATGTCGTTGCCGGTATTCTTAAATGTTTTGAATTTACGTCTAGTAATGAACAACTTGTAGTCAAAATCATCATGACGGCGAGTCGCATATCGGTCATTGTTACATCGTGTCGGCGGTTCCATCTCAAAATTCGGTGCACTTTGCAAATTTCTTTCATAATTTCTTAAATGACCTGTGTTATTATTTTGTGGCTTTTCCATATTACTATGTCTCTCTTCCCGTATTGAAGCGCGAGTGTCCTCTGAAATGTGTAATTCTTGTATTACATGTGCCAACTGATCTTGTACTTCTCTGATTTCTCTTTTGTGTTGTGTATTAATTTCGTTCTGATTTTGTTTAAATTTCTTAATTTGTTCATGCTCTTCTGCATCAGTGAAGACTACAGGTCTTGGGTCACTCACATCATCATCTACCTCTGTAAATAAGTTAGTGAACTGATCCGAAAGCTCGGCTACTTTCTCTTATAATGTACTGATTTCCTCCGTGTGTTTTCCTGAACCAAGTTTTATAGTATCCACTGTGTCCTTTAAGTTTTCCTGAGTTTTTGCAAGTTGCGAAACCGAATCGATAGATGCAACTGAGTCAATATTAGCCCGCAAGGTATCATGATTTTCATGAACAATAGTTTGCAGTTCTTTTATGGCTGCTTCGTGATTCTGTAATGTATTTTCATGCCGCGAAAAATTAGGTTGAAAATGATCATAAATTTGTGTTTTTACATCGTTACAGACTGTTTGACATTTAGATTCGATGTTAAGTAACTCAGCAGTTAAATCTTAGCGTGTTTGTTCAAGAGTTGTGTAACTTTTGAAGCTTTTGCTGTGTTTATCTCTGATTTTGTTCCATTGTGTCCAACTTCTGAAGCTGTTGTCCCATTTTTTGCATTAATTGTAATAACAATGCACTGGTGTCTGAAACATGTTCCTCTGTACTTTTCGGCAGTGCATTTGCACCGGCAACATTCGCATTTTGAAAAGCGGAAAAAGTGTCTTGACTTGATTGAGAAGCGTGTAACCACGCAAAACCTGAATCTACAGTATTTGCAAGATTGTGTCCTGTCATTTCGGATTCCTGGGGTAGCTGTTGCCGACCGACCGATCGACAATTCTACCCTGTTCACTACTTGTTTCACTGTCTACACCATTATTTATTGCCTGGTCCATTTCCCTATGCACAATTACCAAATTACTATGTTGAACATTAGTTAATTCATTACGCGGTGGTGGGAGGACGACGGTTCAATACCGCGTCCGGCCATCCTGATTTAGGTTTTCCGTGATTTCCCTAAATCGCTCTAGGCAAATGCCGGGATGGTTCCTTTGAAAGGGCACGGCCGAATTTCTTCCCCGTCCTTCCTTAATCCGATGAGACCGATGACCTCGCAGTTTGGTCTCCTGCCCCAAACAACCAAACCAACCAACCCATTACACGGTGGCGCTAAAACACTACAATCGTCATCACTGTCATTTGTCAGTTTACTTTGGAGCCTAGCATTACGTTTTTCACACGCCATAATTGTCCCAATATTTCACACGATAACACAGAAAAGCACAATTTAAAGAGTAAAATACGAAAACACGTTAACATAGCACTGAAAATAATATCTAATTAATTGCAAGCACAGCTGTGAAATATTTGGTGCAAATCTACATGCATGCCACAACTGTTTTACTGTACAACAATGAAAAACTACAACTACAAAGGAGATTCTCTCTACAATTACGCGCTATCAATAAACAATAACTACACTAATTACACAAACAACAAGGAAAAAAATCAGAAGATTCCAATGAGGTTTATCCTCGGTTAAGGGTCGACATATGAAATGTCCCATTAGAAAAATTATAAATGACAGCTGAGTAAAACTCAACGTGCTCAAACAGTTTTCTCTTTACTTCTTCTGATCATCACTAAACTGACACACAATATTTTTTTGCGCAACGCAATCTAACTTGCAAAATCCTCTACAAAAGAATGGCCCTGACTAACAATAACCTATACCTTTCATGAATCACTTACCCCACAAAAATCTTCGTTAATCGAACTACTGCAATACAGCGAGCATCAATACTGCCAGCTAAATAAAAGATTCTAATTACTGAAGGCACTAAGGCATAGTTAGCAAATGAAAGATTTTGATAGAGAACAAACAATGTATTTACCTTAATAGTGTTCAAAAGTCATCATATATATAACTATCAATTCATGACATCCATCTTAACAAATTTCCTTTTTATGGCGGGCACACGTCCCAATTGTCCGTTCTCAAATCTCTGGCATGTCTCTCTCCACATCCACCACTGCTGGCGGCTCACCTCCAACTGCGCAATGCTAAGCGCTCTTTACATCCAACTACCCAACACTACACGAGCGAATATTCCAACAATGAGTCCAACCAGCCACAGACTGCACATAGCACAGTCAGTAATTTTCATATAGAGCGGTACGTGGAGTTACCATGCTTATGTCCTTCCCAGCGGCTATTCTCTTTTATATCAGCGGGTGGTTACTCCCCTGCACTTCAGAGACGGATCCCTGTGTTATTATTACCATTACTTCCTACAAAGGCTAGTGACTAGACTGGCTGGAGCAACTCTCTAGTATTTTATTTTTATTTTCTAGGTCATTGCCGCTCCCATGATTTAAAAATTTAAAAAAAAATTAAATTTTAACTATCGCTTTCACCAAATGACGGTATATTGGACGTGAATGGTGGGGAGTGGCTACAGGACAATGTTCAACGTTACTATGTTATATATAGCGTATGTGAGTACTTTCTGTTTTAATCCAAAAAACTGGTTGTTTTTAAGCTTAATTTATACCTCAGAATTGGCGGGATCGAATAGTTAATATGAGCTCATATTATATTATTTTTTGTACAGGTTGCCTAAGGACGCACCGATACGTGGTGCGAAACCGGTCGCAGATTTAATCAAAATCATTCATATAGCCAGTGCGGAATTTTCTTTGGAAAAATTATTCTTACTGTACATGTTCATAGATACAATCTTATTATGAATGCTGCAGTTCTTCTTATGTCCAAGTCTGCTAAGAAAAAGTGGGTAGAAATTCCGCCTTATGCAAGACACAATTTTGTAATTTTGTTTTCACTCAGACATGTTTCAGCACTTTTTGTGCAATCTTCAGTGGGTTTATCTGTCTATTTTATTTCTGGAAAATTGTTGCTACGTGCTGATCTCTTGTGTGGAACATATTTGACATGGTACAAAATTTTACATTTGTAAAAGAGGCGATTATTGGCAAATACGTTACATTATTTTGCATGCGGTACAGAGCTGAAACATATATCACCGTGTTGAAACATTCTATAATGTTCATTTATGATAAGTCTAAAGGCTTTATTTTCATACTAAATTTGTAAATAAAGTGAATGTACTTATTTGTTTCATTTGTTTACATACCCCACAGGAAGCTATTGGATGTGCACGCTGGTAGCTTTAAATGTACATAGTCTACAGCTTGTAATCCGCAGACTTCCAAACTTTCTTTCAATTTTCTGTTTATTGTTCATTTCCGACCGAGAAACGCTATATATCTGATTATTAGCCAAGTTACCTACAGTTTTTGGTTTTGGTAAGTTTTCTCTTGTGTGTGTAGAGGTAGTATGCTTATTTCTTTCGTAGTTGTTACACATGCATTGTGTAAGACTTGTTGGTAGCTATCAACAAATTTTGGGACACAGACATCAAACTTAAAAAAAAAATAATGAAATGGAAATGAAGTCTCATGCTTCTTGACAGAGCATAGGGGAACGATGAGGGAGACCCGCACCACCGTACTAGGGAAGGTCCTAATGGAGGTGGCTTGCCGTTTCCTTCCTCTGCCCGTAATGGGGATGAATGATGATGATGACAACACAATAACAACCAGTAATCCAGGGGCAGGTGAAAATCCCAGATACCGCCGGAGATCGAACCCGGGACCCGTGGTTGGGAAGCGAGAACGCTACCGCGAGACCACAAGCTGCAGAAATTAAAAAAAAAGGATACTTAATATAAAACTGAACGAAGTATGTTTGGCCTATAAAATAACACCTAGCCATGTAGTCATAACTGTAAATAACATGTCATCTGTAGAATAAGAGACAGAGTGTAAAGCTGAAGTCATGTCGATAAAGCAAAAAATTCCGTACCTACGTATATGCCAAAAGTACCCATCATTTTTGGATGAATTAATGTACTGTGTTAGAACATACATAGATACCATAATAGAACGAAAACAGATAATCCATCAAGAGAAAGTCACCAAAACGATAAATCACACAAATGCCCATCAATCACAACATTAATATAACAAACACATCATTCACGAAGGAGCGATTAATATGACACACACGAATTTACCTGGACAGGGAAGCTGCCTGCTTGGAAAGGAACCCAAACATAACATAAACGCTATGGTGTCCCACAGAACAATAGGGAATATCATAACAGACACTGAGCGAGGCCTACACGACGAATCAAAAATAGAGACTGAACACACCTGAATACAGTACAAACCTAAATAGGGAACTATTCGCTGAGGAAGTAAAACATATAACCACTTATAACAGAACCACCACAAAAGAAAATATAATGACAACTGAAAAAAACCTACAGAAGAAATTAATGTAGGAAAAATGCCACTGTCACAAAATCAAGCAAGAGCAATTCAGTTGTACTCATAACAGAAAAGGAACTCATTGGCAACGTTAGAATTCATCCAAAGCAACAACACAGAAATAACAAATGATCCAACAAACTGATATCAAAAAACTTATGTAAATCTCTGAAGACATAGAAACTATTTTCACAGGTACAAAGATGAAAAGTCTGATACAGGAAAATTTAAAGGCCTAAAATTCACAAACCAAATATTCCAATATAACCATTGATAACTTCACCAATGCACCACGATGCAACTTTGCCAGACAGACATACGCGTTGCTACAGGCAATACACAAGAACGCTGAAAACAGTAGCCTAGAGAACTCAAATGACTTCATAGGAAAATATGAAATCAAAACATACCAAACACGGCTACATTAATTTCATTTCACATGATTTCCACGTAGACACACATTCCAACACTAAAAACCATGGACCTGCAACTACAAGGAAATACCTGCAACAATCGTACAAGAAATATCAGCCACACTCACACTCATCACAGTACAGAACTACGACATATCAACAACAAGTTTTACTCTCAACAAGAAAGACTACCTACGGGATTCCCAATCAGTGGGCTCTTAGCTAACAGAAGTCACACAGAAAATCAAACCGTCAACAAAATACTTAAACCAAATCAATACAAAATAAAACATTGGTAAAGATACGTAGATAATATAATTTGAGTAATAGATTAATGAAAGACTCGTATAAAAGAAGTTCATGAAGACCTAAATATATCCACTCACAAACACAGTTCACCACTGAAATGGATACAGATGAAAAACTCAGTTTTTAAGGCCGATCACAAGAGAAACAACAAACTTGAAGTCACAATTTACAGGAAATCTACAATAACGAGCACCATCACTTAAAGCAACTTCAGTCAACCCATTGGGTCATAAAGAAGCTAGTTTCAGATATTAATACAAAGAATGGATAAAACGTCTATGAACAGACGGAAGTACACAGAAGAACAGAACACAATAAAACACGCGAAACAAGTGAACACCTGATAGCTATAACAATACGTAATGGCGGAAGAAACAGTGAACTTTGCAAATCTTATAAAATGCATGTGTAACGACCACAGCTAAAGAAATAAGTGTGTGTTAATTCGACACAAACAGGGAAAAACATCACAAAATCAAAAACTTTAAGTAACACCCTAAATAACCGCAAATACAGCAATTTTAAGTCGGAAATTAAGTATAAACAGAAAAATAAAAAAAAAACATTTTGTTGCTTGCAGATGACAAATTGTAGTATATTTAAATCTTCCAGCACAAATAACCATTAGCTTCAGTGCAAACTAGTTCGTGCATCCACTCTATTCCTCAATTTACTGTAAAACTAAAATATTTAGACGTACCGTAAGTGAACAACGTAGAACGCCTAAACTCAATGTT
The DNA here is from genome assembly GCF_021461385.2 of Schistocerca piceifrons. Classification (NCBI taxonomy): domain Eukaryota; kingdom Metazoa; phylum Arthropoda; class Insecta; order Orthoptera; family Acrididae; genus Schistocerca; species Schistocerca piceifrons. The sequence continues at coordinate 432,507,369 of NC_060139.1, forward strand.
ATACTTATCAACTCTGTACTGTAAGCAAACTAGTGTGAAATTATTGACAACAGTCGCTTCTTTTACAAATGTAGATGTTTCGTGACGAAAGTTCATGTAAGAGATTTACATGTAACAACAGTTTTTGAAGAAATACAGTTAACAAATAAAGCAGCTGAAGACATTACAAAAAGTGGTGAAACATGTCCACGTGAAAACAAAACTACAGAACGATATCTTGCATTTGGTAGAATTTGTCTACAGTTATTCATACATAGTTTGTATGCTACCTTCATTTTATTCATTCGTACTCCCATTGCTTCCTCTTCTGTCAGCTGAGTTTCCATCCAAGCTCCTAGATGTTTACATCCCTTCACCTTCTAAATTTTTACTCCTCCTATTGCCATCCACCAGGGAGCTGCCCTGTCGTCTGGCATACTGCGTCTCCTTGATAAAGATCCGAAGGCCTGCTTTAGTCGCTTGTCTCTGTAGTTGCATGGAATGTTTAACTGCCTCTTCTAATGATTCCGACAGTATCACAATATAGTCTGAAAATGCTAGACGGTCAACCCATACTCCTTTTTTCTCGCACCCCAGGCTTATTCCACACGCTCCTTTCACTTCTCGTCACAACTCCGCGATCACCTCATCAAGTCACAGTTAAAAAGCAAACGGGAGAGTCTGTCTCTGTGTTGTGTCACTCTGGTTTCAATCTTGAAGGCCTCTGGAAGCTTTCCTCTGAACTTGGCCTTGAATTTTGTGTTTCTCAGGATCTAAAATTTCTAAAAGTGTTCATCTAACTATTGAATCGTACATAGGCTTTCTTGTAATCTACGAATATCTGCAAGAAATTTTTGGTCCGCTGTTTTTAATATGCGATTACAGGTCTCAGGCTCAAAATTTTTTCTGTGTGTGGTCTTCCCTTTCTTAAGTCTCATTTGTACTCACTAATTTGTGGATTTAATTGTTTTTACATTCCAATGAGCAATACATTTGGAATGCCTTATTGGTCATTGGTATTAATGATATTCCACTGCAGCTCTCGGCTCCGCCCCATTTCCTACATTTTTCTTGTAGTAAGTGTCCTTTCGTTGATCGTATTATCATTCATATACTTCAATTGTTCTGCAATGATCCCATCTTCCCCAGGAGCTTTATTATTCTGCGAGGTATTTATAATGCTGCTAACCTCTTCCTCATTTGGTAATCATGAGTGGGCATTTGGTTTTTTCTCGTTGTAGCTGAATATTTCAGTTGGCGCTTCACGGCATCATCTTGCAATTTCTTTCTTTTTTTTTTAATTTCGCGCCACCACTACTATCGAGCATTTTTAAATTTCCGCTCTTCGCCATCTTGCATGTGTAACGTCATTGGTATCGCTCAGTTCAATACCGCGTTTTATCAAACAGGGTTCTATTTTGTAATGTGGCCGCCTTCTTGATTTATGACGTCAGTAGGATCATATATTTCAATAACCCTTTAAGTGCAAAGTAGGTCTGCTTGTATTTTGGGGATAGTGGCATGGCTGCTTTAACAGAAACATTTCGTTTAGTCTCTTCTATAGCCTGCCGAGAGGGTCTGCTATCCTTTCCGACATTAGTTTTGGCAACCACCAAAATTTCAGTGGTAGGAAAGCGCTATTGTGGACCCAGCGGTACATGCGTTCAGTTGTGTTTGCAGGAGTAGGTTGCTGCGCTCTATTCATTCATGAAAGAGCAACAATAGTTTTCTCTACAGGCTGCTTCAGTGCTTAGGCAAACATCTTTACGAAGGCGGATGGCTATGTGGCCTTAAACGCCTGTTCAAGTGACAAGAGAAGACACTTTAAGTGTGTTTCCTACTCTTTCATGAAGAAAGGACTTTCCATTTTCCAAACTGGATGGACTTGGCAGCAATTTACACTGTATGGTGGGCCGATATATCGAATACTTGGTACGTGGTGGTGGAGCCGCATTTTCCACACTTCGTCTGATCGTTATAACTTATAATGGCGTCACCGTAGCGCTGACACTTACACAGCGGATTTTGTGCAATGAACCTAACAGCCTGCCGCAATGAACTCAGGCAACTTCGGTGGACTGAATGTCACTATAAAAGACTCTGATTCCTGGAGCTCACTATCAAACTTCTTTCTGAAACCTTAGACTTCAATGACACGTTCGATTTCCTTTTCCTGTTGCTGTTCTTTGGTATCTACATTCATAATGTACCGGCGCGTCACAATTGCTCTATAATAGTTTAGTCCATCGTGCAGCTCACTGCTGTTAGAAAATTCTCCAAATAGTTTGACATTTAACAACCTTCTCATGTGAGTAGCTTTCAATGTCTCGTTCAGGGGTGTACCATTTAAAAGCCTCTATGTAGATCTAAGTAGCCTACCAAATCCCTCTAGAGCTTTATGGATGTAGAAAATTGACAATTTTTCAGAGGAACCTTCTATACATTTGACAATAATACGTAAATTAACGACGACCGATTTTGTGGTCCGTTTCTATCACTGCTTCCTCTTACATTTGCAAACATCTGTGGACTTTGGGTGTTACTACTAGACAGTGGACCGCCCGAACCACTGGCAGTAGAATAATTGGATTTAGGTTTCATGGAAGTCCCACGAGCAGCTAAGGAACTAATGTTCACCCACGTCAAGTGCCACTCGGCTGAATAACCTTTATACAACTCATGTGCGGTAGGTTCTCCAGAGGTTCCCCTTTACCGACTGTTCCACCTGAACAGCCATGCATCTCATCTGTGCGCAGCGCACCTTGAGCTTTTATTACAGAGGTTTTTGTAACCTTCGTGATCCGGACGGTTAAGCCAGGATCGCCGTTCCATGTGACATGCAACGTTCCATCAATGCGCCAGACATTCGACGCTGGAGCACGTGTGTAGCTTGCATTTCCAGAGGACTGGGAGCGTTCGCCAGTTACCAGCTGGGGAAACTAGGATTTACCAAGTCTGTACCCAAGAAACAAATGCTGAACTGCCTGTCTTACTCGCTTTTAAAGTTACCTGTGGGGTCACATGTAGCTTTATCTAAAATACCACAGATTCGGGGAGCTTTGCCCCCAGCCACCCCTAACAGAGAAAAATCTGGGGATCTTAATAGCCGCGGTAGTACCTCAATAGCACATAGACAGTTTACAACGACACGTGCCATATAAGAACGAGCATTATCCTGTTAAAAAGTGCCACCATATTACTGTCACATGAGAAGTGTCACATAAGGACGCCGTTCATCAGAGATTTACGGCTGTACCATCAGAGCTTCCTCAGTCTCTACCAGCCGTGACTTGAAGCCATTCCCGAAGCTGTTCACACCATGGAGCCAGGAGTAAAACTGCTGTATACTCGAAAACATTGGAAGGAAGGCACATACCCTAGATCGTCGCCATACTCGGCAACTGCTATCATTTGGGCTAGTGAAGAACCAAGATCATCGCTGAACGCAATGCCACACCATTCAGCGGTAATTCATTCTTCTCTAATTTCAACCGTTTGTGTTGTGGTCTAATCGAGAGCCTACGCAAGGGACAGTAATTCCCTAGACATGAAATGTTTCCGAAATTGCCAATATGAATCATGTGCAGTTTTATGACCACAAAGGGCATTTGTACCGGACCGGGTCGCGAAACCGGATTTCTCGCTGTACGTGAGAGGTCGTCTTAACCGCTTCGGCTATCCGACCACGACTCACGGTCAGACCCAAACGTCCATACATGGTCGTCTATGTGTCATACCTATACACGTACATCCTATTAATGTTATTCCCGTACACGGTAGACGTTTTATTTGTAAGCTACAAACTAGATATCCTTTGATAAGTACGAAATTGCAGTGCCTGTGTTGTGAGGAAGTACGATGCAATGCTCTTTCAGACATGCATCCCGGCCCAAAGGAACAGCCACTGCGGCAACTACAGCTGCTATGAAGGGCATGAGACGTATTTGAAATTGCGAATATGAACCTCCCCCAGCTGTACAACGGAATGACGACAGTGGAAATTGGGGTCAGACAGGGACTCGAACCCGGATTTCCTGCCTTTTTTTTTTTAAATTGAGTTATTTTCTCATCTATTGTCTGTTTGTGAGATGTTTTAAGTAAATGGATTATCCCAATCCCATCTTAAATGAAACTAGAAATTTACTTTCTCACAATCACACGCATTTCGCGTACTGAGAGGAAAGTCTTGCCTTATGACAGACTACACTTCGGCACGCCCCGTGTCCAATACACAGTGCTCACTTAGCAACGGCCACAATATGTGGGAGAACTGAGTTTCCGTTTCAGAGCGTTTCCGCAGCGAATATACGATATAGCATGTCTCCAATATCTATATGTATTCACTGACATGTAGGCAAGCTATTAATGTGTTATTTGTGTCTTTCTGACGTTTGAGAGGCAAATGCGGAAATCTGAACTATAGCGACGTTATTTCCAAATGTTTCCAATGTACTGTCATTCATATCTTGACTGCTGGAGGACAAACACTGGTACACATCCATCGGAGAATGAAGAATGTGTCTGGGGCAGCGTGTCTCTCGCAAACCACCGTCGAGGAATAGTGCGATCAGGAATACTCTGCTTCGTGATAATGTCATAACGTAGAAGTTTCGCCAACTGAAGTGGGAGACACTAGATCAGCCACCCTATTGTCCTTATCACTCCCCATACAATTATCACGCTTTGGGTCCTTTATAAAAGGTGTCGATAGATTGATGACCCTTGTCGGGCGAGCATGTGCAGTAGGCAGTTACGGTCTTCTTCACGAACCAGAACAAGATGTTTATCGAGAGGGCAACTTCTGTCTGTTGTGTCGGTGGGGTGATTGGCTCAGAGCTTACGGCGACTTTGCCTGGTTGTCATACCGATGGTGGGCTGTACGGCCTTTGAACTGAAATATTTTGATCGTCCTTTATAGCTTGCGGGCTTGTAACCAAGAAACGGCACACATTTCTGGTAGTGTTTAGTGTTATTACCAGGCCTCATAGGGTAGATAAGGACACTGAACAGTGTCAGATGTTGAGTGATTACTCTGAAGGACAAATCAATGACGTACACACATGTGAGACAGTGTTATCAGTACCCGACACAATTTCATAGGCGCCTCATTTTAGATCTCCATTTGGCAGCTGGCCATATCGCGCTATATGCAGGTTTGTAGCTTATACCGATGTGTCAATGGTCCGAGGTTGGACTAAATGGGATCGTAAGGGCATGTAGAGTCGTTTTCAAGTTTTGTTCGAAAATGGTTCAAATGGCTCTGAGCACTATGGGACTTAACTTCTCAGGTCATCAGTCCCCTAGATCTTAGAACTACTTATATACCTAACTAACCTAAGGACATCACACACATCCATGCCCGAGGCAGGATTCGAACCTTCGACCGTAGCGGTTGTAAGGGGTCCGCAGGCCCTTACTACTAGGTTTGCACTCACACAGGTCGACAGGGCAACTATCGATTAGTGTGTCGGGTCGCGAGAGCGAGAGTTGAGTCAAGTCAGTGCGTGTGGTAGGTTCCCGCGAGGCGGGCAGAGCTGAGCAGAAGCCAGCAATTGATAGAAATTACCGACAAAGGGAGTGGCCATCGCCGCGGTTCAACCCCTTTGTGTTAGTATTATACTGGAAAGTGGAAAAGTATAATTAATAGAGTGATCAGTGATATTTTTGTGGCGATATTTGTAATTACGCGTCTACCGCGCCGGCATCATTTGGATTGCAGTGTTGTATTGCAGTGTTGGATTGCAGTGTTGGATACAGTGATTAAAATTTGCGTGTGACGATAATGAATAACAAAGAGGCGTGTGCTAAGATTAGCCGTTATTAACTCTGTAAGACGAAGGCAGTGGCTGTCTCCTTACGTTGTGTTTTTGGTGATAAATATAGGTTGTTGATTAATGAAGCTGTGTTGCTGTTCTTCTTGGCACCAGACATTCATTATTGCAGCATTCGAGAAGGACAAAATGGAATGTAACAACTCCGTAGCAGTCCAATTCGATTGCCAGCCCCATTAGGTACACGGTCACATTAATTAATATCTATCTGGGCTGCTATCAGATCCCGATCAAGCGGGATAAGTCAGAAGATCAAACGGGAGTGTTACACCCTCGGCTTACCGTGAAAGGACAAGTGCAATTTTAGGGCGAATCGCAAAGAACAATAGGTAATTTTATCTTATTTACCGCGAAGAAAATATTTTCCAGTGTTGAATCGGGACAGAGCATAAACTTTAAAATCGCAACAAGAAACAAGTGCATTTTGAACAATACGAAGTAATAGCACCTTACGATTGTGACTAAACTTTTTTCTTGCCATATTAGATGAAAATAATAGTGTCAACAACTGTGTTATAATGTGCAAATGCGTAAATCTGCGCGAAAAACTGTGAAAAGTGAACACCAAAGAAAGACATGTGTAAACATTAAAATAGCAAAACGAGCCAAGAATTCGTCACGAAAGTTTTAAAGAAGTGTTTAGTGATAATATTTTGACTGGAATTGCTTTTTAAATAGTGAAAATCGGACAGCTTTATGTGGACCCATAAACTGTTATGCGGACGACAATGTATTGTGGCGACGCAATTATTGAGTGACATCACGCAGACCCGTGTAGCAATGGCGCCAAATAGCTTCGATCTGCGAGGTGATTTCTCACGACATCCCACCACGGAGCGGCCGGCTGAGCGACGCGACTTCGAGACACCGAGCGCAGTCCCGGCACCTAGCGGCCAAACAACAAACTACGCCCGCCTGCAGCGCCACGGAGCGGCCGACGGAGAACTACGACGACTTGCAACAGCAGCACAACCTCACGCAGCTCCAGCGGCAGTACAGCGCCACGCCCACCTCAAACGTCAAAACATCGCGACTCGCGGTAACGTCAGTTGGTGAGTGAAGACGACTGGTTGACATAACATTAAATTGCGGTGTGCAGTCTTCGTGATAAATAAACAATTTTTAACTGATATTTACACTAGGACAAGTGCCCAATTGTAGTAATTTCCGAAAAATTTGCGAAGCATACTCTGAAATATAGCATACTTATTTATGCACACTGCACTGTCTAAATGGTAATTGTACAGATATGCTCATTGTTTTTGGGGATTTTACATTTATAGATTTTATGAGTGTTGTGATTATCTTGTTTAAAAATTTCTACATAAACTGTGAATGTGGAAGCTGTTATTGGAAATTATTAGGTTTTTGAGAGTTGTTATGTTCGACGCTCCTGCACATTGTATCAATTTAGGGATTAATTGAAAAATACTTCAGATACTGTTTGATTAGTTTCATGGTAATTAGGAGTTTTTTGGGTTACTAGAGGTTATTCTATATTACTTCCTGTGTGTTAAAAATAAGCAAACATGTCTACTGAAGATAAGCAGGTTTGTGAGGTAGTAGTTGAAAGGAAAGGGATAGGACAGGAAGACAGAGATGATTCGGAAATCAGTGATTGTGGATTGTTATTGAATAGCCCATTAGCACATTCAACTAATTATCCCGAGACACCGGGACAAACGACGAGAGCTAGGCCAGTTTCAGAGGATGCCGATAGGTGGTCGATGTTGGTGGACTTGATAAAAGAAGAGTACCAAAAAACCAGCGAAATATTACGAAAATTCAGAGAAGAGGAAAGAATATCCCGAGAAGCGTTAGAGAAGAATTCACAAGAAACAAGAGAATCGTTAGAGAAGCGTTTACAAGAAACTAACGCATCGTTAGAGAAGAATTCACAATAAACAAGAGAATCGTTAGAGAAGCGTTTACAAGAAACTAACACATCGTTAGAGAAGAATTCACAAGAAATAAGAGAATCGTTAGAGAAGCATTTACAAGAAACTAACGCATCGTTAGAGAAGAATTCACAAGAAACAAGAGAATCGTTAGAGAAGCGTTTACAAGAAACTAACGCATCGTTAGAGAAGAGTGCACAAGAAGCTAGAGAAAGGGAAGAAATATTTCGCAAATCATTAAAGGAAGATTTACAAGAAACTATAGTACGAGAAATCAGAACATCGTACACAAAGATGGAATGTAATCTGAAGAAGGAAATGCAGGAGTTACCAAAACGACTGAAGATGAATGTCGACGAGAGAGAGAGTAAGCTACAGAAAAATATAGACCAGGTCCAGGAAGACGTGGAGAAGATGGAAGGAAAGTTAACAAAGAAGATAGAAGACGATGTTGAAGAAACTAAAACCGAATTGGGAGAAAGGATCACCGAGGTGACGCAGATGCAGAAACAATGCAACGATGCGGTTAAGGAGATGGGAAATAAGCAAAACACATTGCCTGTCCATCTGAGAAATGCTGTAGCCGTGCAACGAGGAGAAGATAACCAGTGGGTTGTAATAGAAGGTGAGGCCTTCACTTGTGAAATCAAGAAGAAGAAAGGGACTACTAATTATGATCAGTTTGAAGGAGGATTCTTGAAAAACTACTGGTCCAAAGGTCATCAATGTGCAGCACTTGAGGACCTACTACACCGCAAGTCACTTACTAAATGGAGAGGAACATCGAAAGAGTTTGCCGAGCATTTGTGGGAACTGAACGAGACCTTGGAACAACCCCTGAGTGATGACGTAATGATATCTGCGATAAAAAGAAGACTGAATCAGAAGATGCAAGAAACTGTATCTGGGAGCCTAATTAAAAATAGGGAGGCCTTGATGGAGATACTGGAACAGTTGGAATCTGTTCGATCACAGGGACACAATCAAGCTAATGATCGAAACCGAGAGGGAAGTAATGACCCAAGGATTCATTTTAATCATTCGTCTGATTACAGAGGAAGAGGCGGAGGAACCGAAAAACTGAATGACACTCCAGGTGAGGTCCGGTCAAGAGTGAGGGCTACCAGGACCTGAATAAACCTGCTAAGATATATTTAGGACATTAGCTGTAAAATGGACATTTTAAAAAGGGAAAGGTTTATTTACATTGTGTTTTGTGAGGTATTACAATTAGAATTGCATATTTCATGTCGAAGATTATCTAAGAATGAGTATAAAACCTGTAATAACTAATTTGTAGTATAGTAATTCATATGTCCTGTGTTTAAGTAATAATTTTTGAGTGTATATGTTGTCTGTTTCATTCAATATTGGACTAGAGAGGACTATTGCTGGTTGATATAAAAATTGTAATTTGGACAATGCCATGTTTATGAGATGTATAACCTCTTGTAAAAAAATTATTGTGGAGGCAGCCCACTATCGGAGTCGAGGGATTATTTGATGAATTGTAATTTCATTAATTATTTGCACTGTGTGTTTGTTCAAATGTAGCAATGTTTCATTCCCTTGCCGATTCTTTTTCGCCTGCGGCTCTAAAGAAGTTTTCGAGGGCGGGGATGTAAGGGGTCCGCAGGCCCTTACTACTAGGTTTGCACTCACACAGGTCGACAGGGCAACTATCGATTAGTGTGTCGGGTCGCGAGAGCGAGAGTTGAGTCAAGTCAGTGCGTGTGGTAGGTTCCCGCGAGGCGGGCAGAGCTGAGCAGAAGCCAGCAATTGATAGAAATTACCGACAAAAGGAGTGGCCATCGCCGCGGTTCAACCCCTTTGCGTTAGTATTATACGGGAAAGTGGAAAAGTATAATTAATAGAGTGATCAGTGATATTTTTGTGGCGATATTTGTAATTACGCGTCTACCGCGCCGGCATCATTTGGATTGCAGTGTTGGATTGCAGTGTTGGATACAGTGATTAAAATTTGCGTGTGACGATAATGAATAACAAAGAGGCGTGTGCTAAGATTAGCCGTTATTAACTCTGTAAGACGAAGGCAGTGGCTGTCTCCTTACGTTGTGTTTTTGGTGATAAATATAGGTTGTTGATTAATGAAGCTGTGTTGCTGTTCTTCTTGGCACCAGACATTCATTATTGCAGCATTCGAGAAGGACAAAATGGAATGTAACAACTCCGTAGCAGTCCAATTCGATTGCCAGCCCCATTACGTACACGGTCACATTAATTAATATCTATCTGGGCTGCTATCAGATCCCGATCGAGCGGAATAAGTCAAGTAGAATAAACCGGAGTGTTACACGGTCGCGCGGTTCCTGACTGTAGCGCCTAGAACCGCACGGCCACATCGGCCGGCATACCTGAACTCGTACATCCCATTAATATTATTTCTGTGCAGGTTAGACATTTTATTTGTAGGTCACAGGCCCGGTATCGGCCGACAAATAGAAAATTTCAGTACCTGTGTTATAATGAAATACAATGGAATCTTCCTTCGGATATGCAAGCAAGTCTGAAAGAACAGATTACCATGTACGCGTGTCTGCCAGATGGCATCAATTCAGTATCGATATTACTTTGATTTGATTGGCGGGGCTTGCGCAAGGTGAGAACTGTCGTGATCGGTGAGAAGCGAATTTAGAGGCATGACGTGCTGGGACTGGAATAAGTCGACCCCGGGTAACAGCAGTTGGCGTGGCTCATGAACGGAGTGTGCTGCTGCACGCTGTTGACGCGGGGCGCGTAGGGTTTGGACAAGAACGCAGAGGCGCTGCTGTACGGCGTTTGTGCGGCCCGGGCCAGTGGGCAATCGACGTTGATATGTGAGGCCCTAAATACAGGAACAACTACAGTTGAGAAATCTGCAGTCTGTTCAATATCGAGAACACGGCTTGTGCCCGGTGTATTTAAATTAAGATTAAGCTGAAGTTATTTGTATAGCTGTATCGGTCTTCGTGTGTATAAAAGAGTGGATTGTTAATATAGCTGGTACTGCTAAGCTTTGATTCTCTTGATTCTGCGGCTGACAAATGAGTGACAGTGACATTAAGCTACCAGTTGTAAGAATTGCATAAAAGGGCTGAACTTCTAGCATTCGGGACCGCTTTAGTTTAACACGTAGGCTCCCGACATTATTTCTTAAGTTAAATTTTTATGCAGCGGTGTGCTCTTTGAATCTTATATTTAGTAGGACGGACACGTCTTGTGTGGCGAATAACGAACTATTGTTTTCCGTTTTGTGTATGCAGTTATCAGGTTCCTTACTGGCTCGTACGCCGTATTTGTGAAGTGCTCCACGAGTAAGATCTGTCACGTCATTTCTTTAAATAAATAGTATGCGTGACATTAACGACAATAGATGCTCATCATAACACTTATTTGTGTGACAGGTTTAAGGCAGTGGTAAAGGAACGATTGTTATTATAATTAAGAGAATGCATTCATTTATGTTTCAGGACTACCGAAATCTCCACCGTGGTGTTGTTGTTTGTTTCTCATGTTCAAAATGGTTCAAATAGCTCTGAGCACTATGGGACTTAACTTCTGAGGTCATCAGTCCCCTAGAACTTAGAAATACTTAAACCTAATTAACCTACGCACATCACACACACCCATGCCAGAGGCAGGATTCGAACCTGCGACCGTAGCGGTCGCGCAGTTCCAGTCTGTAGCGCCAAGAACCGATCGGCCAGCCCGGCCGGCTGGTTTCTCATGTATTTGGGTATGTTGGTTTCTTAATATTATCTGCTTGCCTGTGTGCCTGTCTTGACACTTCTAATTATTTCGTTCAACTGAGTGATATGGTTTAATCAATTATTGCAAATGTATGCTCTTGATTTATTTGCCCAAGCTCACTAATATTGTAATTATTAGCCATTATGAACTGCTAAAAGTTATTGCGGAGAAAATTTTGGATCGAGTTATTTATGTTAAGTGTATTCAACTCGTAAACCAGATGTTTTGAGAACTGATTTGTACTGACTGCCGTCTCTGTTCAAGGTTGGACCTTATGCACGCTCCCCAGACCCCTCGAATTTATTTGCTTACTTTTCTGTGGTGGGACTGGGGAACGGATGCGCACCCCACCCTACGATCCGAGAACCGAAAGATGAGTTTCATTTCTAACCAGGTCAGAGGTGCGGGAAACTGCTTGGGCGACATAAATAGTAAGTGGGTAAATCACATACTGTAAAATTTGCTATTCATTCATTGCTTTACGTAATCCTTAGGGAGACGTAAGGATAAACATTGAAAGTTAAAACTTAGTTTGCTCAACCTTCGTGTATGAACATACCTGATTAGGCTTTCTGTTTTCTTGTAACTGTTGAAGTAACTAAGGGCAAAGAGATACATGCAATTGTTTCTGTGGCATATCTGATAATTTGCTTCATCGTCCCTATAGTGTGTTTACAGAACGAGGATGTACAGAATGGAAGCTATATAATATTTGTATGTGAGTGTTAGACTTATTGTGATGAGACTGGTCGGTCTCTGAGTTAATCTACCAAGTTCTGTTAACTGAGCCTAGTGGAGTGTTTAACTGGTAATTTTTGGGCATTGCATTGTTTTGATGATGTTAATACAAAAGGGGAAATAGAAATATGCTCATATTAAAATCGATTAAAATTTTATTTAACATGCATCAGTACTCTGCACCTTACCACTTCCAAACCAACCAGTGCCAAACACCTCAACGGGCACTGTGGCGACTACAACTGCTATGAAAGACATGAAATGTGTTTATAGTTGCAAATATGAACCACCTCCGACTCTGTAATGGAATGATGGCAATGAAAACTTGTGCTAGACCGGGACTCGAGTCCGGATTTCGCTACGGTCGCAGGTTCGAATCCTGCCTCGGGTATGGATGTGTGTGATGTCCTTAGGTTAGTTAGGTTTAAGTAGTTCTAAGTTCTAGGGGGCTGATGACCAAAGATGTTGAGTTCGATAGTGCTCAGAGCCATTTGAACCTTTTTTAGCCCGGATTTCGCGATTTACGCTTGTGGTCGCCTTATTGGTCTCAGCTCTCCGAGCGCGACTGACAGCCATCCCCAAAGTACCACGTGTCGTCGTCTGTGTGTCGTACCTGTGCTTGTATATCCAATTAATGTTGTTCCTGTACTGGGATGATTTATGTAAGACATAGGCCTGACATCGGTCGATAAATTCAAACCTGCAGTGTGTTGTGAGGAAGCATGATGCAATATTCCTTCGAAAATGCATGCATGTTTGCAGGAAGAGGCACTGTGGCAACTACAGCTACTATGGAAACTTGTGGTGGTTCATATTCGCAACTATGAATGCATTTCATGTCTTTCATAGTAACTGTAGTCGCAGCAGCGCCTCTTCCTTCAGAAATCCTTGCACGTCTGAAGGAAGGTTGCACCGTACTTGTCCACAACACAGGCACTGCCATTTCTTATTTATCGGCCGATACCGGGCCTGCGATTTATAAATGAAACGTATCCCTTATATTGTAATGTCATTAGCGCTGATGCAGGCGTACAAAACTGCCAGCATAAATTTAAATATGATCGGCTCTTATGTTAAACTTCTATTGTTACATGACATGTGGTGTCACCGCCAGACACCACACTTGCTAGGTGGTAGCCTTTAAATCGGCCGCGGTCCGTTAGTATACGTCGGACCCGCGTGTCGCCACTGTCAGTGATTGCAGACCGAGCGCCGCCACACGGCAGGTCTAGAGAGACTTCCTAGCACTCGCCCCAGTTATAAAGCCGACTTTGCTAGCGATGGTTCATTGACAAATTACGCTCTCATTTGCCGAGACGATAGTTAGCATAGCCTTCAACTACGTCATTTGCTACGACCTAGCAAGGCGCCATTATCAATTGTTATTTATCTTGTGATGCATGTACCGTCAGACCGATGTTCACCAATTATGGATTAAAGTTAAGTATTCCAGAAGCTACGTACTATTTTGGCTACTATAAAGACCTTGTCCTGTTCCAGACCTCACGCCATCCTGCGTCAGCTTAATCGCGTGCCTTTCGGCTTCGTCATAGTGGCTTGGCTGTCTTGCCAAGCCACAACATGACACATTATGACCAGCGGACTTTGACATTGTCGTCTTCCAAGAGCAATGTCACACTGCATACGTCACTCTAGCCGCCAACGGAGGCAGTGGAGCAGCGACTAAGAAACGTGATAGCGTTGTAGCAGAACATGTCACTTAATTGCAGTCAGGAGAAAGCTAACTGTAACAGTACCCAGGATCAGACTATTGACTGTCTATGCGGCATCAGGCACAGACGCATAACGAGAGCACTCACAGGTTTATTCTGAGAGAATCACTCGGCTTTTTGTGGGACATCTCTGTGGGCGGATATTTCAGCTGCATTCTTGCAGGGAAAAACCAGTATCAAAATTTTACCACCCGTCCGAAATTCCATTATTTAGTACATCAACTGACTCTTTTCGACACCTGGGAAGAGGTGCATAGCGATCGCCTGCGATATACATATGTCACGAGCCACTCAGCCAGTCGTATGTATCACTTCCCCACTCGCTTCAGACGTCCTGAATGCGGAAATGTGGCCTTCGCCCTGCTAAGACCACAGCTTTTATGCGAGCACAATCAGCCTCAAATGTCAAACATGTCTTAGATTGGGTCAGCATAGTCAGAAATACATGGGAATCCTGTGAAACATGCATCACAAAGTACTCGTACATACTTAAGTGATGGCACAAGCCAGCCCTAAGGCACGCAGTGATTACGTTTGACAAGGAACGAATGCTATGGCATAATAAGAGAGAAATTTATAAAGTGATTCTGTAGGACCTTATGGAGCACCCACCGTCCGCAGAACGTCAAGCTATCATATTGACCCCTACTCGGCGCCGGTTGGAAGGTGTAGTCGGAGCGCGATACCAAGACAGCAGAAACGTGTCGTTGCAGCTCTCAAACGACGCCGACAAGCACTGATCTGTTCTCTGGATTTACCTGGCGGTTGACACCTGGTATCGCAGGCGATCATCGCAACAGACTTCTAAGCTCACTGTCACCACTTCTATCGTAAGGAAGGTCGTAAGGATATGGCCACAGATGATCCATCGTACCTTTGACGGCCAGGCGGCGGACTCTCTTTTAGCAAAAATCTGCGCTGCAGAAATCATCGATGCGTTTCCCAAGGGTATTCTTAAACCCGGGCCAGACGGAATGACGTTGCAGTTTTATAGGACCTTTAAAGACATGATACTCCCGCAGTGGAGGGAAATGTACCAGTATCTGCCGTCCATCATGACGACGCCACCACTGAAATTTCTGGAAAGTCTAATTATTCCGATACCCACACACTCTGTAGGCACGCGACCTGACAGCTATAGGCAGATCACTTTACTCAACTCAAAGTTTAACATTGTTACTCGTCTCCTGGTGATGCGTCTCCTGTCGCCTGCGAAGACGTCCTAGGGTGGAGATACTAATATACCGGGTAGTTATAATTAAACTTTCCCTGTTTAACACGTTATAACACGGAAACTAATTACCGTAACAGTACCGGACATGGTAGCATAAATGTGAAGGACATGGAAAATAGAAATACTGCAAAATCAATTCAGCTGAAGCACTTTTAATGGGCTGCTATGGCAAATAATATCATTACATATAGGTTGAATTACTGGTACAAAAGATGCTGAATATGGTGCCCATCAGTGTTCAAATAGTCTGAAAGTGCAGGATTGCATAGCAGAGCGAAAAGTCCATAGGTCAGTTGGCTACCTCTCTCGATATGTTGCGCTTCAGATCAGCACATGTTTATATATTCCCTGGTAAACCCTGTCCTTCAGGTAGCCCTACAACCAGAAATCACAAATGGTTCAAATGGCTCTGAGCACTATGGGACTCAACTTTTGAGGTCATCAGTCACATAGAACTTAGAACTACTTAAACCTAATTAACCTAAGGACATCACACACATCCATGCCCGAGGCAGGATTCGAACCTGCGACCGCAGCGGTCGCGCGGTTCCAGACTGTAGCGCCTAGAACCGCTCGGCCACTCCGGCCGGCCCAGAAATCACAGAGAGTGACATCAGGTGATCGTGCCACCGGAGCATTTGGAGACGATCAGCTGATAATTCGATCATTTGCAAATGTGTTTCGGTGAAGCAGGTGAACTTCAAGAGCGATGTGCGGTGGGGCCCCATCTTGTATGAAAACTGTTGAGTTCAATCCGTCTTTCTACTGTAGGGCGGGGATCATATGATGGCGAAGAAAATCCCAGTAACACTGCATGTCTTTGTACCTTGAGCGCCAACATGTTCAAAAAAGAACTGGCCAATGATGAACGTAGCCATGAAGGCACAGAATACCGTGATACGTTCCCCATACACCATCTTCACCTCCAGTAACTTGAGGTGAGGATCCCCACACTCGGTAATTCTGTGTGTTCACCTCACCCATCGGAGGAAAATGAGCTTCGTCTGTCGATAGGATGGTCCAGGATTAGCCTTCATCAACTTCAATCGTTGCAAGAAACTGGACAGCGAATTCAATACATCGTTGTGTGTCCTGTGGTGCAAGCTCCTCTACGATATGAATCTTGTACGGATACCATCTGAAAATGGTACAGTGGACCATGGGGTGTTAAACTGTCGTGACACAGCACGCGTACTGCCTGACGATCGGGTATTGAGCGCAGCGTTGTCTGCCATAGCAACAGCGATTTCATCAGCCACCTGTGGTGCAACCGGGCGTCGGCCTCTTCCCGGAGCGACGCCCAGTTCTCCATTTGTTTCGAACTTCTTCAACGTGATCCGCACAGCATGTGGAGAAAGAGGACCCTTCCGTAACCGTGTCTCGAAGTGCAGCTGCAGCATCACTGTTGTTTTGAGAACAGAGCTGCACGAATAATGCCCCGCTCCTTTTCCAATCTCATGTTGACACGTCATCAAGTGCGCTGCGAATGATCAGATGTGTGAGACTATGAATCATTATGAATCACGGCACCTGGTGGCCATAGCTGGAACCGGACGGTGGCACTGTGACGCATGCAAATCATGCACCCGGTACATTGGACGTTAATGCTACCGAATTTGATACTCGTACGATAATTAGTTTCCGTGTTATAACATGTTAAATATGGAAAGTGTAATTATCACCACTCGGCAGAATAAACGCTATGTGGCTGTAGAGGCGCCATCGCTATTGTAACAGTCTGTCTACTGCAGGGAGCCACGAATTCAGTCGACTTCGATCAGGTAATCGATCGCGTGAACCACACTTTCCTCGCGAATGTGGTGGAATGGATGGCTTCTGATCACACACTGAGTCCGGGGCGGTTGTCGCCTTTTAATCATTCAAGGATCATGTACGCCATCGCACTAGAACCACTTCCCTGCGGCCTACAACGTCGTTTGTCAGGGATTACCTTGCAAAGATGCACTTTCAGCGTCGCCAGATCCTGCACAATGACCATTGGAAGGGGGCTTCCGGATGAAAGTGTGCCTCAATTCAGGGAGATGGAGACTCTACGCTGTCTAGGAACAGTTTTCACTCGAGACATTTGTCGCACCGTGGTTATCAGATTTCGGCGTCTTCTTCGGAACATCATGATGGGCTTTCGAAGTCAGTTGCTGCGAGCAGTGGACATGTTACAAAAGGCACTCTTTATTAACATTTATGAAGTATCCACATAACACACATCGGACATATTTTACCTCCATCTACACTGATGGCACGACGGATGCGACCGGCCTTAGGTTATTTTGTCATTATCCATGCTAGCTTTACACGCAAAGCATCTTGAAGTTATGGGCTCACAGCCTCATTATTATCACCAGACTCTGGTCGAAGCACTCTAACCAAGCTCATGTCAACCGCCGATGGCCCTGGCCCACATTGCACCAGTGACATCTCTTCTTAAATACAGTTGTTTCCATGAAGACTTTCCTCGCTCTAGGGTTCTCACTATAGGAGATATTTATAACCTTTTAATGCGGTCTCAAATTCGGAACGCTGTCAACGCGAGTCACCCAGAGGTTACGTGACCGACAGTTCAACTATCATATTTCATCACGGAAACGAGTGTCATTCGTTGCATCGTCGTTGCTGGTATATATCCCAAGCGAAACATACCCATGCTATCGCCCACTCTGCCTAAGCTGTTGCATGGACGACACAGACGAACACCGTCTCATCTGGGGCGCGGAGGCGGACTTAAGGTTCCATCTCCAGCAGATACCGACCCTTTATGTCCGGATGCCAATGCACGTGACTGTCCCAAATACTCTCATCTGTCCGGTCGCGTCGTATTTTCCTCGTTCAAAAATGTATGCGGTCACCTGGATAAAGGTTGCAGACCCAGTAACGTGATCGATTTTTGGACGTTTTGTCAACACAACACTACATAATGAGACGACGTGGCAAATTACAAATTACAAAGTTCAAATTCAAATAGCTCCAAGCACTATGGGACTTAACATCTGAGGTCATCAGTCCCCTAGACTTAGAACTACTTAAACGTAACCAACCTAAGAACATCACACACCACCATGCCCCAGGCAGGATTCGAACCTGCGACCGTAGCAGCAGCGTGGCTCTGAACTCAAGCGCCTAGAACCGCTCGGCCACAGTGGCCAGCTACAAATTACAGTCCACCTTTGCTAATTACTTATATAGCATTGTTTACAGCACGCCACGCAGTTGGAACCTGCCAGATGAGTGGAGCTGAAAGACGTAGCTCTATTCTCATGATCATCGAAGGCTTGGCATTCCACCCCAATGGAATGTTGTCAACCAGCGTCTAGCTTCTCTAACTTCTTCAAAACGAGCGTTCGCCGATGTATTTTCCTACATAAGATGCATCTTAGAGTTTTTTACCTATTTCTTACGTTATTAAAAGGAATTTACTCTTATTCATTTTACATTGTACAGTTAAAAACAGAAAAAAAAACATGGAATTGTTTCCTTAGTTGTCGCTAAATATCGCTAAATGCAGTTGGAGAAATGTCTAGGTCGCACAATTCGTTATTAAATGTTACACGTTTCCAAAAATCATCGTCAGACATAAGATGTAGATTCATAACTGCAACTTATGTCGTACCTGATTTGTCACCTACCTCTAATACGGAATAATGCCTGCATTCAGTAATGTTACGTTGCCATTTGGGTTGCGCGCGTGGGGCGAGATTGAATTATTTTATAGTAATTACTTTTATTATTTGAGGAAAATATTTTTTGTTACGAAATAAATCTCGCATAAACAGCCTGGTATGAGTGTGCATAGGACACATAAAATACGCCTGGAGAAATTGAAGAATGACATCTTTTTTGTCGTTCAAGCCCCGTTGAATTCTATTCCTGTCTCAAGAAAACCTTTGTTTGTGATAGTGTTTTCTATCTTTTTAAAGCGGTCTTTGCGTGGCGAAGAAAGTGGTAATAAAAATATTGAAGTCCACGTCTGCACAAACCCCACTCTGAAAATCACTCGACCTAAACCACTACACAATAACAATTAATTTCCTTTGAAGATAGTGTTTCTTATTGCACCAATGAGGCAGAACAAGACCCTCTTTCATTGCCATTCTTTATTGGTTTCCCTGGTAGCACAGATATATTAATGTGTGTGGCCTATCATTGTCGTTTCAGTTTTCCCACGTCACACGCTTCTCGTTTGAAGAATTCAGTTATAGCTTGATTTATTAAATGGACGTGACTGTCTCATTAATGTTTGGTATTTTATATTGCGATTTACAATAAAATATGCAGATTCATTAAACGAATATCAGAACAATTTTTAATGAGAATAACACGCGAAATTTATTACATAACAGAAATTAAAATCGTTATTACAACACCCTTTCCATTCGGCGAAATGTTACCTATACAGCTTCGTGGTATGCAATTCTGGTCGTCTCAACGGCTGACGATTTATCTTAGAGATTGGTATTTCTAATCATATACGATATCTCATGTCAGCATCTCTTTTTCTCAACACTTGAGAATGAGGTTTGGTTAGAAATATTTTCTAATCAGCTTCTGACTTTGAATACCGATTCTGCGCTAAAACTTACTATTTGCAGAATATTTTAACGTTAAAGAGACTTTTAGCTACCATAGTCGAAAGGGCATCATGGATGCTTAGCTTCATACCTACATTTCACGAAGCTTACTTATTAATCACGAGTATGAGACTCCCTTTTGTATTTTCTTATTACAAACACAATTAATACAAAATTGTTTTTAAATCCTAATTAACTGTATAATTCGTATACAGCGCTGACATAGATAACTGAGACCACTGTAGTAGTCCATTACCTCTCCCAGTCGTACAAGCTGGCTTTTCTAAACAGATACACTTTCCGGAATGGCAAACATATTTGTCACTGTCTCCTTGAATTGTGATTTACCGATTGGTACTACCGCCTTAATGTCCGTACATAAAGTACGAAGTGCAACTAGATTCTCAAAATACAGTTAACAGTTAGTGTCGCCTTAGTGATATACCAGGTCAGTAGCGAACACCACGTTCTAACCTACATGTTTCACATTTATTTACTACGTTGTGTTTTATACAACTTCTGAATCCTAAATCCTTTTATGGAGCTGGTGTTTTACGTCTTTAATGAAGGTTAAAAACTGCATTATGCGGTACACGGTTGTAAAGCATATTGTATTAGAGACGGTAGATCCTGATCTAGGATCAGAACATTATTGTGTCCATTGTAATAAAGAAGAACAAAAACACACACAGCAAAATATGCAGTATTAAAGGAAACATTTCGGGAAACAACATTAAATACACCACATCTCACACCACTCTAACGATGTACTTACGAAACTATTTCAGCGATGCATTTGCGTGATTGTAATAACAGTTATCAGATGTGCATTTTCCCATCACTGATAGTAGCTCTATATATTGAACGTTATATCAGTTTAACCTTATAGACTACTATGTGTGATATACTCATGGACTGAACTAAGTCGGTAAATGATTATTCAATGAAGTCTTTAAGGCATTGCAAAGACATACCCACTACTGGTAGTCCCTCATAAAACATACTGTTATAACTGTGCATTGCATAATGCAGTTCTCAACATCCACTGTGTAATCTTTCCTTACAGAGAGAATGTTGATGGTGTTACTCATCTACATTGTTCGGCTCCCGAGAGTAAGCTAATCATTGGCGTATCAAGCATGTAGTACATTTATACAAATGTGACATTTATTGCATGCTTCCTTCTTGCTGGTACTAGCAACGTATACAAAGTGGTAGGAACGTGGAGGAAGCTGTAAGGTGTCGGGCCGAAAATACGTTCACACTAAGCTTAACATAATTTATTAGACAAAAATTCAAACTTCAATTTTAAAACCCAACAATCTTATTCTATCTTTCGCAGAATGCATAACACATGTTTTGTTCTTCATATTACCATTTCTGTTGACCTCAAGCTACAAGAAATAACAGTTAAACAGTGTGATGATGATCTGCATGAAACCAAGCTGTAACCACAAATTTTACACACTAACTATAGGTCAAAAGATAAGAAGGAGTCAAAACTGAAGAGAGTTTCTGAGACTTTAGGTAACAACTATGAAATGACAGAGCCGTTTTATGTACAAGTTAACCCCTGAGTTGAGCAAAGTAACTATGCTTAAGAGATTTTGACGTGAGCCAGTTACAGTATTTCCACCTGGTCAAGCTAATACTAACTTGCTTCTGTGATACACATTATTAAACCTTGTAAATGACGTTATGCCAATGTTCAAGGCAGGGAACAATTTAAAAAAAACACGTAAGTAACTTCATAACTTCAATTAATAAAAGACACTAAAAATTAAAGCCTGAGAACACAAACACGAAATAACATTAATCACGGGCACACAGTTTTCAAAATGGTGTCTCCCTGTAGGAGCCGATTTACTGTATTAGAAGGCATCAATAAGACAGTTAAGAAAACAGTAATGACAGCTTTTAACTAAATAGCAAATGTCTATAACTAACAGTCCACACAGTATGCAGAACTTGAAATCGTAGCAATACTTACAATTCACTAATTGGAAAACAACAGGGTGATAAATTAAGAAAACGGAGTACTTAAGAGACCGGCTCCAAAGAATAACACACATGTACAAGCCCCACTGTCATGTCGACTGCCTGCTCCGTGCGTTTTTTAAAACATCAGTCATTAATGCGGACTTAACGGTGTGTTGAACAGAGGAGAACATTTGGATAGAAATACCTGAGACACAAATTTCTTACCAAAAGTAACCCACCGACATAAAACATAAGGGAAGGCACTTTTACGCTAAAGAAGGACCTAATTAGTGGTATGTGTTACACAACAGCTGCTGCTTCCCTTTTTTTATGAATCTTATGACGCTTAAAACAGCGAGCCACGAGGTACTCTCCTGTGCCAATCTTTTCACCTCAGATAAGCAGTTGCTACATACGTCCTCAATTATTTGTTGGATGTATTCCAATCTCTGGCTTCCTCTACAGTCTTCATACTCTATCACTGTGGAAATTATTCCACGATGGCTTAACAGATGTCCTATATTCTGTCGTTTTCCTAGTCAGTGTTTTCCATATATTATTTTGCTCACCAATTCTCTGAAGGGCCTACCCGTTCCTTACATTATCTGTACACGTTTCAACATTCTTCTGTAGCACTACATCACCACATTTCAAAGGTTTCCATTCTCTTCTGTTCCCGTTTTCCCACAGTCAGTGTCTCACTGTTCATTCCTCTTCAACTGAACTGCCTACTGTTCTACTCATGATCGCAGTATCTACAGCCTCGGAGAACTACAAGCACATCTCCTCATTACTCAGTACGTCTGCATCACACTTCTTCGCGTATTGATTCTTCCTGGCTAATCTCTTAAACTTCACCCTACTCTTCATGACTACTACATTGCGATCTCCGTCGATATCTGCTCCTGAGTACGCCTTACAACGTCGTATCTGATTTCAGAATCTCTGTCTGATTATGATGTAATGTAACTGAAATCTTCCAGTATGCCTTGACCTTTTCCAAGTATACCTCCTCCTCTTATGATTCTTGATCAGAGTATTCGCTGTCAGCATATGAAATTTATTACAGAACCCAATTAGTCTTTCTCGTCTTTCGCTCGTACTACCGAGCCCATGAGACTGTCGGCTGGTATCGATTGCGGTCTGTAGATCGAATCTCTGGTTCGTCTCCCCTCTGGTCGCCGTGCGGAGTCCTTGCGCTGCAGCTTCCGGTGTGAAATGTTTGCGAAGTGGGCGACTGCGGTACGGACAGTCATCAGGGAAGTGGAGGGAGGGAAATGGTTGGAGGAAATCTATGTTGTCATGTGCCAGTGGTCGCTGTCTTGACCGATTCACTCTGATGGGAAAGAATTTGATTATGATTAGCTGATTCCGGTACGCTGAAAGGGCACCTCTTTCCTGTTGTCGAGCCGTGTTAGGTGATCTAGTTTTCGGCGTTTGCGGGATCTATTGTTACATTCCTTCCCTGTGTGATTCTTCTCTGAGTTGAGAACTTGTGCTTTTCCGGAAATTTGGATCCGCCGTTAGTGTGGCCTATATCGCTTATAGAAACTGTTTGAGTCTGCCTACTTCGGTGTTCGCTGAGCTCCCTGCGTTGCTTTACTGCAAACTGATTTGGTTACGATCCCCGGGTATGACGATTGTGTTGACAGTTTTTTACTGTTTGATTTCAAGATACCTCTTGAAACGGAGTTATTTTCGCCCTGGCGAACATTCTCCCTTAATAGTGTTACCTCTTGCCAAATGATGATCACAAGCGGTGGGAGTGTGACGGCGACCGCAGGCGCTGCTGGTGCTGTCAAGAACTTTTATGATTAATGTGTTCTTTTAATTATGGTTTATATTCAGATCTGGCTAGATCTATTAACATACTGGATGTAGTGCCAGAAACCTGTGAAATTTATTCTGTTTGCAATCTTGGGTGTTGTAATACGAGATTCCCTATCTGGTTCTTGGAGTCTGATTGGGTCGGCGGACCATCTTGTACTGGTATCTCATCATTATTGTATTAATAGAGTCAGGATTTTAACCCGAAAGTGAAGTTCAAAGTTGTTACTTAAAATATACTTAAACAATTTCAGTAGCTTTGTTACATTAATATATTTATTCTTGGTTAAATTCTGCTAGTGTTGAAATTCTTAATTTAATCTCTGTATCATCGCACTAATTGACCTGTTGGTGTTTCTAGGCATCTTCTTGTTACATGTCGAATATTTTACGAGCACTGTTCTGTTGCCTCATGAATCAGATACTGTTTCTGCAGTCTCTGCGTGCAATTGGCCCAGCTTCACAAGGATGAACGCATCGGAGGCGATATTACTGGTCAGAATTTGGGATACGCCGCTGCCGCTACCTTGTGTAAAGCTACTCTACGGTACGGTGGCTGCTGCTTCAGTTAAATGGTTCAAATGGCTCTGAGCACTATGGGACTTAACATCTGAGGTCATCAGTCCCATAGAACATAGAACTACTTAAACCTAACTAACCTAAGGACATCATACACATCCATACCCGAGGCAGGATTCGAACCTGCGACCTTAGCGGTCACGCGGTTCCAGACTGAAGCGCCTAGAACCGCTCGGCCACCCCGGCTTGCTGCTGCTTAAGTTAATTCTTGGGTCTAAACGCACTGAGAGTTCGCACATTTTTTGTCTTTGGGTTTGTATACATTTCGGTGCCGTGCTCTTTCTGTATCAAAGTTACCCTAGTCAGACGGACCATTTGCTGGCCCTCGTATTTGCTTAAAATTGTCAGCTCTCTCAGAGGACTCTATTTAGTTTTGGTTTGTAATTTAGAAACTATTCTGTTATCCCGGGAAGGACGTTCGTTTGAACATTTTACCAGTTTCTAAATTTGTACTAGTCGTTGTTACATTTGACATTAAAAAATCTTGCTTTAAACTTGACAGGTCACTTAAAGTATCGTGTTACATCTTGGGTCTGTAATCCAAAACCATTGTGTTAGCCTGGGGCTAACACAATGTCGTTGTTAAATTGGTTGAGCCATTGTATTCCTTTGAATTTGAAGCATTCCATTGACTGTTTTAGGAACTGCTGATCTCTAAACGATTATTTAATTGTATTTTACTATTCTTCATTTTTTTAAAATTGTTTAACAAATGTGAATCACTTGACAAATAATGAATGATGTCATAACTTGGTCAATGAATTCCTGTTAATCTGGCTTGCTTGAGCTTAGCCCATATTCTACCATAATCCTTTCGCGAAAGGCATAGGTCCCGTGTTCGAGTCTCGGTCCGGCACACCGTTTTAATTTGCCAGGAAGTTTCATATCAGCGCACACTCCGCTGCAGAGTGAAAATCTCATTCTGGAAACATTCGAATGATATCGACATTTTGTTTGAAGTTTTGGATACGTTAGAAGATATGGGAAATAACTGTGACGATTCCATGAATTGTGGTCAGGTGTTTCAGTAACAGTTCTGAACGAGAATACCATCCAAAGCTAAAAGAAAAAGAAAACACGTACTGCAAAAGCTTTCTCCGACAACGAAAAGGCAGTGAAATATTGGTTAAACGAAGGAGGGAAAAAATGGTTCAAGTTACGCAGTGTGGAAAGGCCTTTTCGTTTCGTAAAATTGGAGCATGAACTGTACAAATGGAAGAATGAATTACATGAATAAGAAATATACGCCAAACGGACACCCAAAACCATCTGAATGAAAAAAACTGTTCGAAAGATTTAGAACTGCTCTGGAGACGCTATACACCCATACCGATGGAGGACTGAGTCCCCCGAATTGCATCTGAAATGAACATTGTTAATTCGCAGGCTTTGTTGACCTGACTTCGCAGGTTCAAGAAATCGTACAGAATGGGAAATCGCAAAATTACCAGTTTTAAGTCACGCGAACGTGTGCAGCAGCTGCCAGTGATAGACAATGCTACAGAGAAATTCATAGCAGACTTAAAGTCGAAACATGATATTGTCCACGCTACTGCTGTTTATAACGCTGATCAGTCAGGTTTCATGAAAGAACAGCGTGCACATCGCACTTTATCATTTAGTGGTGAAAAAAAGACGGTGTCGGTTGCCCAGTCAATGAATGCAATGACACATTCATATACGATAATGCCAGTGGTAAGTATGAGACGTTCACTGTTTCTGCAGATGTATATCATTCTCCAAAAACCGCAAGGCAGATGAGGACCAAAAATTAAAAAATGGACTGTTTAGTTGCAATAATCTTGTAATCGACGTATCAAAATCTGTAAAAATGGAAAAGAATGATTTCAACAATTCTTCCGAAAAGTATTCCTACCAGCTGGAGAAACTAATTGATTGCTTTTGTTGGATTCATTGCCTGGACATAACAACGCCTCTGTTTTTGTGGAGGACGACGAAAAATCTGTAGCTATAATGTGGATTCCGCCTGAAACTACTAGTGCGTTTCAACCTCTCGATAAAGAATTTTTTCGACAGTGGAAAGTATTTTTCAGGAAATTATCAGACAACATAGTTTCCGATACCTCTCTCTCATTTCAAGTTTATTGGCGGAACAATATTCTTAAGCTCTAGTAATTTGTGCATTACCAGTTTTCTTCGCCGCGTCTTACGAATTTGGTCAAGTGTGCCTGGTATGAAGCGCAATATGCAGAACAACGACCGGGACCATTTCTCACTCCAGCCCAGTTCTGTCTAAATAAAACTGCAAAACGCCTGGCTGCATTAATTTTTCCTTTGTCCGGTGTGCCTGCACCAAGGAAAATGGACAGTTCGCATTTTTGTGACGACTACAGGGAATAAACAAAGAACTGTTTCGCTAACAGTCAAATGTACAACATTCAAATATTAGTATAAGGAATGGAGTATAGGAATTGTTACAAAATGTAGTACTGCAAGACAGATTTCACTTTAACAAATTACAAGTCCTCATTGGTGGAAATCGTCTGTGACAGCAAATAATGCCATTAATTTATTTTCTCTGCTAGCCACTTTTATCAGAATTACATGTGCAAGAGTTGAATTGTCGATATGAAATTCTTCAAAGGAATGTTTGTATAGTTTAATCCAGGTTTTCACTGCAGCGAACTAGCCAACAAGCACGAGTAAAAGAGAATTCTGTCTGGTGTACCCGATAGGCCTCTTGCAGGTCTTACAACTGGACGCCACTGCAGCTACTTGCGTGTTACTAACCTCCCCAGTTACCTAATCGGAAAACGGAGACCTGTAGTTTAACGTGGAATCCGAACCGCATGTCTTTAATGGTCAATCCAACATGTGTGAGAAGTGAATGGTCGGTTAAAAATCATAGTAAAAGATTGTGTTCTAAACGGGATTTGATCCCGCGCTCTCTGGCGCGCGTTTTGGCAGTAAACCATTTTTGCTTTACAAAAAAAAAAAAAAAAAAAAAAAAAAAAAAAAAAAAAAAAAAAAAGAATATGACCATTAGACCTTACATGCATAGTGGGAACGCTAGCTGTGTCACCTCTTGAGATCATGCTCGATGTTGGTAACTGGTGTTCTGTTTATAAATTTCGCCTCAATGCAAATGAGAAGCCAGAGAGAAATGGCAGCCGACGTACAAGGAAAATTTGGGACCAGAGGTAAGGAGAGATGGAGCTGGAATTCCGTGTAAAGTGCACGATATCCACGCCCTGGCGGATACATATGGGTGGCCTACGGGGCGTCCCCCCCCCCCCCCCCCCGCTCCCCTCCCATCCCCCTCCCCCTGCGGAGCCGAACGCAAAGCCACCCACGCCGCCGCCGCCAGTCAGCCCGCATGCCATTTGTATCTTTCTTCAGTCAACTCGCGTGAATCGAGTTATCGAGCAGTTGTACTATGTAGCACGCACGTCCGGTCATCGTACTTTATACGTTTCTGTCTGGCACATAGATAGCTAACACATACCTACGAGAAAAGTACGGCCATTTTAGTGATCACAATACGTTATTCTGTCTGGCATTTGTTCGAGAAGAGTAGCGATTATTCTACTGTTTTACCAGAGGTAAGGAGAGATGGAGCTGGAATTCCGTGTAAAGTGCACGATATCCACGCCCTGGCGCATACATATGGGTGGCCTACGGGGCGCCCCCCCCCCCCCCCGCTCCCCTCCCCCCCCCCCCCTCCTGCGGAGCCGAACGCAAAGCCACCCACGCCGCCGCCGCCAGTCAGCCCGCATGCCATTTGCATCCTTCTTCAGTCGACTCGAGTGAATCGAGTTATCGAGCAGTTGTACTATGTAGCACGCACGTCCGGTCATCGTACTTTATACGTTTCTGTCTGGCACATAGATAGCTAACACATACCTACGAGAAAAGTACGGCCATTTTAGTGATCACAATACGTTATTCTGTCTGGCATTTGTTCGAGAAGAGTAGCGAATATTCTACTGTTTTCTTGTACAGAGAATCTTCGATACGAAGCGTTATAATTACAGACTATTCGCCGAAAAAGAAGCAGAAATACAAGGACTGAAGAATGAATAAGTAATAAGTCCTACTTGAAGCAAGTGTGGAGATTAAGAGTGAGAGTGGTCAGTTGATTGTGAAGTGTTAATAACAGTAATTCCTAGTAAATTGTCAGTGAAAATATTGTTACGAGATTCGTAAAAATATTTGTACTAATAACATAATAATAGTTTCCCGTACGTAACTCGTAATATGAGGTAGGTATGAGAACCTATTGATGCCTGTATCTCCAGTAAGAGTGATTTTATAGAAGATTCCTAAAAACGCATTGTTACTTCACCACTGACCATTAAAATTGCTACACCGAGAAGAAATGCAGATGATAAACGGGTATTCATTGGACAAATATATTGTACTAGAACTGACAAGTCATTACATTTTCACGCAATTTGGGTGCACAGATCCTGAGAAATCAGTAGCCAGACCAACCACCTCTGGCCGTAATAACGGCCTTGATACGCCTGGGCATTGAGTCAAACAGAGCTTAGATGGCGTCTACAGGTACAGCTGCCCTTGCAGCTTCAACACTGTAGCACAGTTCATCAAGAGTAGTTACTGGCGTATTATGACGAGCCAGTTGCTCGGCCAACATTGACCAGACATTTTCAATTGGTGAGAGATCCGGAGAATGTGCTGACCAGGGCAGCAGTCGAACATTTTCTGTATCCAGAATGGCCCGTAGAGGATCTGCAACATGCGGTCGTGCATTATCCTGCTGAAATGTAGGGTTTCGCAGGGATCGAATGAACGCTACAGCCACGGGTCGCAAAACATCTGAAATGTAACGTCCACTGTTCAAAGTGCCGTCAATGCGAACAAGAGGTGACCGAGACGTGTAAGCAATGGCACTCTACACCATCACGCCGGGTGATACGCCAATATGGCAATGACGAAAGCACACTTCCAATGTTCGTTCATCGCGATGTCGCCAAACACGGATGCGACCATCATGATGCTGTATACAGAAGCTGGATTCTTCCGAAAAAATGACGTCTTGCCATTCGTGCACCCAGGTTCGTCGTTGACTACACAATCGCAGGCGCTCTTGTCTGTTCAAAAATGTTCAAATGGCTCTGAGCACTATAGGACTTAACTTCTGAGCTCATCAGTCCCCTAGAACTTAGAACTACTTAAACCTAACCAACCTACGGACATCACACACATCCACGCCCGAGGCATGATTCGAACCTGCGACCGTAGCGGTCGTGCGGTTCCAGACTGTAGCGCCTAGAACCGCTCGGCCACTCCGGCCGGCCTCCTGTCTGTGATGCAGCTTCAGGGGTAACCGCAGCCATGGTCTCCGAGCT
Source organism: Schistocerca piceifrons (assembly GCF_021461385.2). NCBI lineage: Eukaryota > Metazoa > Arthropoda > Insecta > Orthoptera > Acrididae > Schistocerca > Schistocerca piceifrons. The sequence continues at coordinate 432,536,834 of NC_060139.1, forward strand.
GACAGTCCATGCTGCTGCAAACGTCGTCGAGCTGTTCTTGCAGATGGTTGTTGTCTTGCAAACGTCCCCATTCGTTGACTCAGGGATCGAGACGTGGCTGCAGGATCCGTTACAGCCATGCGGATAGGATGCCTGTCATCTTGACTGCTAGTGATACGAGGCCGTTCGGATCCAGCACTGTGTTCCGTATTACCGTCCTAAACCCACAAATTCCATATTCCGCTAACAGTCATTGGATCTCGACCAACGTGAGCAGCAATGTCACTATACGATAAACCGCAATCGCGATAGGTAACAATGCGACCTTTATCAAAGTAGGAAACGTGATGGTATGCATTTCTCCTCCTTACACGAGGCATCACAGCAACGTTTCACCAGACAACGCCGGTCAACTGCTGTTTGTGTATGAGAAATCGGTTGGAAACTTTCCTCATGTCATGTAGGTGTCGCCACCGGCGCCAACCTTGTGTGAATGCTCTGAAAAGTTAATCATTTGCATATCACAGCATCTTTTTCCTGTCGGTGAAATTTCGCGTCTGTAGCAAGTCATCTTCGTGGTGCAGCAATTTTAAAGGCCAGTAGTGTATATAGGCCCTGTATCGAATGCACCAGAAAGGAACGGAATCGACAATAAAAGTTCCACATACATAAATTACCGGATGAAGTCATCATTGGAAAGTCGTCCTTATATTATACGTCGTAAGGTACATATTGGCTAGTGACTTTCACAGTAGGTATTTCTTCACACTGCACATGTGTGGAAGCGAACGTGCTGGCAGCTAATATTCTCGAAATAATCGAGCTACATATGTAAGGGAGGCAGGGTCGCTGCCAGGTACTCAGTTTTAAAGATACAACCGTGGCGGTAACTTGGGCGGTGATAAGAAGTGAACAACAAACGATTATTGGCTATTACCAAGGACTGTCTTGTATATGTGTAAATCAGTTTAAATGAAACTTTCTTTAACTTTGCTTGTGACTTGTTTATTTTTATTACGTTAAAAATAAAGGTAGCTAAAGGTATCTTTAGCGACCCCTCCTTGACGATTTTCTGTATGCGCCCCTATCTCCACGCATTTCACGCTTCCATACAAGTTGAGACACTTCAATTATTCCTTCCCTGCGCTATTTTTGCGTACTCCGTCAAGAACATTGCTCTCGGCATCCAAAATAATCCTCACTGAATAGCAAAGTTCAGCATTGTGGCCCTAACAAGATACAGCTGTGTCCTCTGTGCTCTGTGCCGAATATTAGCTCCAATAACTAAAAACTAATAAAACTGTTTTCGTAGGCAGTGTTCGCCACAACATTTTCTCATTCTTTCCCTGAAGTATTAACGGTTCTGCGCATATACAAGCGAATGGTAGTGAATTTTCAGCAAATGCTCATTCGCACGTTTTCGCTTCCATTCGCTTCATTGTAAACCAGGCTTTAGGTGTCTGTCAACTCCGGATAATTCCGCTACGCGGCGCTGCGTGAGCGCGGTTCACAGAGTCACACGCTAGGCTGGCAGGGCTGTACAAACCGCTGTTATCAGCTTTTATTCAAACAGCAAAAATTTGTAACTTCTACATTTTTGCAAATTACTTGCAGTGCCTCTTATCAGCAAAAATTTTGTCAGTGCATTTCTTTCGTTATCTTCGTCCTGTGTAAAAAATTTCAGATTTGGTTTCGACATGTCTTATTGGACCATTCTCCTGTTACTAATACATGGGTGAGGACAAGATACAGATATCTCCCACAGAGTCTATCAAAATTTATTCTAATGCGTTCCTAAACACTCTTATATAAAATGGACATCAACCCCGAATGCTCCTGTGAACGTCATAGCGGTTTGGCAGACCTGATGATATTGATAGTAGCATGTTCTTGCGTCGCTCCGACCCCCGAACTGTCGTACTCAGAGAGCTACAGGTGACCTACAATGAGACGTCGACTGCGAATCACGGTGCAACACAGTGTTTTTTAAACATTGCCAGGTATCAAACAAGACTCAAGTGACAAGGACTGATGGGCGTACTGTGGGGCGTCGGGTAAATATCAAAATCGTCGTTAGTTTTGTTATATCGTTATGAAAAGTCACTTAAACTGTCTGTGTGTGCTCTTCACCTACCTTCGCCGTTTACAACAGCCTGAAAACTATTTTTACGTTCATCCAGAAAGCGACGCAGAACATACTGACCGTAATTTCTAGGCTGCAGGTCCAAATTACGCTTTGTACTTAGTGAAGGACAATGTATCAACACCCTATTTACTGATCGGAATCACCAACTATGACTATAATTAAAAGTTTTGAGTTCTAACTGATTGATTTATTCCTTAAAATTTCACACGCACAAAATATAATAACACCCCTAACAGAAATAATAATATCCCTGTCGGAAACAACACTATTAACAGTTCGCAGGCGACAAAAATAATCTCGACAATTGCCACGCGGTGTTGTCCAACATTGCTGGTGGCACAAAAACAGCTACAAAGCGACCCAGAACGGTGTGCAGACATCGCTAGTACACTTCTAACTTTTATCGAAAACGTCTTCGAGTCTGTTCAGCTATGACGTAATCCGGGAAGCCACGCACGCAGGCATTTGGCTGATGCAAACAGACTGATCTCTCGCTGCGATGTGTCTCTTCTTACTGCCTTTGTGGTCGTATTTCCGAGGTCTGTTCAAAAAATTCCGGGACATTCGGTAATTTCGCACCAATGGTGTATTGGAGCGAAATGTGGTTGGCTTCCCTGCACACGTGTGTGTTTAACGTGTAACTGCTGGAATTCACATTGTTGCGTGCCTGTTAGTCGTTGTTCAGCGCTGTATTGAGTAGAAAATTGTGTCGTATAGTGTGCGAATTTCGAGATGGCTGAATTTGAGGATCAACACGTCTCCATAAAATTTTGAGTAAAACTCAAGAAAACCTTTACAGAAACACACCAAATGATGCAGGAAGCCTACGGTAATGAGTGCTTAAGCCATACTCGGTGTTACGAATGGTTCACATGGCTAAAAAATGGCCGGAAGTTAATGATGACCCTCGCTCAGGACGCCCTTTGACGTCTTTCAGCGACGCCTATTTCAGGATCACCAACAAAAATGTGCGTGCCAGTCGAAGACTGACCGTCCGAGAGACTACCAGAGAATGTAACATGTCAGTTAGATCACGTCATGAAATCATTACACAGAATCTTGGAATGCATCGTGTTGCCACCAAGTTCGTCATACGGCTCGCAGACGAGAAAGACCTTCCCCTCGCAATCTGTGAAGAGCACAAAAAACGAAATCACTGTGCTGCCTCGTCTTTCATACTCTCCATACTCTCTGGCCCCTGCAGACTATTTTCATTTCCAGAGTTGAAAACCCTGTTGAAAGGACGAAGACTTGTAATGATAGACGAGATAAAAGAAAATTTTCAGGTTGCTGTCCGCTCGATCCAACTAGAAACGTACCAAGACTGCTTCTGGAAGTGGAAACTGCTTTGGGAGTGGTGTATCAATTGTGGAGGAGAGTATTTCAATGTAGACTATGCGCAATAAGTAAGAGGTAAGTGTAGAAAAATTTTAGGGACAAAGTTCTGGAATTTTTTCAACAGCTCTCGTATATATGGGCACAGCGGACCGCCTAACGGAACATTTGCTATCAACCGCCCTAGGCACAGGTAGCAGTATCTAAATAGCACCTTTCTCAGACACGTAGCAATTAATATATCTGTCGTTTAACAATTTACAATCTTCTTAATTTATATAGGGTTAATTTTGCTTTAGTTACTGAAAAAGTGTTAGGTCAAGTGCATTTAAACTTCGCCGGCTAGAATTTTTAGAACGGACCCGACGTAGAATATGGCCTCTGAACTACCTCTTTAATAATTGTTACTTACAATACAGTCTTGAAATTTGGTATGGCTATATTATTACATGAATATAATCGAGAGCTATAGTTAGAATTTCCATTACAAATACAAATGATGCATAATCTATTATTAACAAGGACATTTGTGTATCAAATTTGGCTTTTACTAAATAACTTGAAAACTTATAGAGATAGCTAATTCATGTCACATTCATAAGGCTGTTATATGTCACTGTTGCTACACAAGAATTTTCAACATTCCGAGTCCAATAATTAGCGACTTTGATTTACCTTAAAAACGCCGATTATGATCAAAATACTGCTGTAATCAAGTTGAGACTTGTAACTCTCAATTGTGATATACATTTGTTTATTCTGAACAATTCTTGGTGTTGTAATCTTATTATTCAGCGCCACTTATTTTTTTCCCCTTAAGATCGTATAACTTGTCTGTCATATTCATTTGATCATTCTGAGACTTTAAAATGTTAACAATAAAGTACTTAAGCATACGCTGACGAAGTTTAGACAAGTTATTTCAGTTTTTGATTTCACTCTTAGATTATGGTGCAATTCTTTGTATGTTAAGTACATGCGCGTTATGATGATTTGGTGCTGGTAGTAGTGAACTGGGGTAAGACCCCACACACTTGCTCACCTCTATACCTCTTACACTGAAGCACCAAAGAAACTGCTATAGGTATGCCTATTCAAATACAGTGATATGTGCCCACGTGACTCCCCCCGAGGGAGGTACGAGTCCTCCCTCGGGCATAGGTGTGTGTGTTGTCCATAGCGTAAATTAGTTCAAGTTAGATTAAGTAGTGTGCAAGCTTAGGAACCGATGACCTAAGCAGTTGGGTCCCATAAGATCTTACCACAACTTCCTTTTACAGAGATATGTAAACAGGCAGAATATGGCGCTGCGGCCGGCAATGCCGATATAAGACAATTGCCTGGCGCAGTTGCTAGATAGCTTACTGCTGATACAATGGCAGGTTATCAAGATTTACGCACGAGCGATGGGACACAGCATCTCCGAGGTAGAGATGAAGTGGAGATTTTGCCATACGGTCATTTCACGAGTGTACCGTGAATATCAGTAATACGATAAAACACTAAATCTCCGACGGCGGTGCGGCCGGAAAAAGATCCTGCAAGAACGGAACCAACGATGACTGAAGAGAATCGTTCAACGTGACATCAAATTGTGGCAGATATCAAAGCTGGACCATCAACAAGTGCCAGTGTGCGAAACATCGTCGACATGGGTTTTCAGAGGCGAAGGCCCACTCGTGTACCCTTGATGACTGCATGACACAAAGCTTTACGCCTCGACTGGGCCCATCAACACCGACACTGGATTGTTGATGACTGGAAACATGTTGCCTGGTCAAACGAGTCTCGTTTCAAATTGCAGATGGACGTGTACGGGTACGGAGACAACCTCATGAATCCATGGACCCTGCATGTCAGCAGGGAACTGTTCAAGCTGGTGGAGGTTCTGTAATGATGTGGGGGCTACGCAATTAGAGTGATTTGGGACACTTATACGTGTAGATATGACTCTGACAGGTGAGAACATAATCAGGTTGTCTGATTACCTGCACCTATTTCTGTTCACTGTGCCTTCCGGCGGACTTGGGCAATTCCAGCAGGAGAGTGCGACATCCCACACATCCTAAATTGATTCAGAGTGGCTGCAGGAACATTCTTCTGAGTATAAACACTTCCGCTGGCCGCCTAACTCCCCAGACATGAACATTAATGACCGTATGTGGGATGCCTTGCAACGTGTTGTTCAGTAGAAATGTCCAGTCCCGCGCACTCTTGCGGATTTATGGACAGCCCTGCGGGATTGATAGCGTCAGTTCCCTCCAGCACTACTTCAGACATTAGTCGAGTCCGTGCCATGTCGTGTTGTGGCAGTTCTGTGTGCTTGCGGAAGCCCTACACAATACTAGGAGAGTGTAACAGTTTTTTTGGTTCTTCAGTGTATAATGATACAACGCTTCTTTCACCTCAGTACGAACCAAATATATTTGGAACATTATGCGGGTATCAAAAATGCTCACGCAAATTGGTCTCCACATTGGAAAAATGCCCATGTGAACATTTTACCCGCAAACATTAGAGATTTTTGGCTAGACGTCATTAGAGCCAGACTACGTGAAGAATAATATGTTGCACGGAATATGGCACGGACACATCTGTGCAAGAAATACGAATACCATAGAGTTTTGAGTCAGTGCAAAGTGTCATCACGATCACAATTTTCGGCTGGACTGAGGATTTCTTTTCGAACACTACACATAAAGCCTTTGCCTGGCTTGTCGTCCATTTGACATTTTTTCTCTATAAACTTCAGGGCACTGACGTACTGGAATTTATTGAATTTTTGTCATTACAACTCTGGAATCTCAGGACTCATCTAAAATCCATACATGGGCAGTCAGTGTGCAGTTATTTGCGTGGGGCTCTCCAGACACATTGACTGAAACAGAATCTGAAGAGTTTGCAATCGAGCAGTTAATAGTACAACCTAACGGAACCAAACAACGGGAAAATCATTTCTGAAAAATATAAAATAAATAAATAAAAATAAAAAGCAGAGTGTTTGAGACTACACGTGAGAACACACTGAGACGAGTGCAGTATTTTGTGCAGAATGGATTTGTTTTTTACTGTTCGGAAACCAATTTTGTTTTATTTACTGTCTTAAATTTGTTATACAAGCAATTTAGTTCACAAAAATCTAGGAAAATCAGCTTTATCTACAACAAACCTGAATAAGCACTCATATCATGATCGATAAAATTTAGCTGTATCTAAACTCGCACCATCAACATAAACATCACAGGTTCACTTTCTTGTAGAACACATGAAGTTAATGTATTTGTGCTGTTTAATTCCTATGATTTATATCCAAATAGTATATGTTGTGCAAGAAGATGATAAAATTAATTTACGTGGTCAAAAAATATTTTCAGTACAATCTTGTATACATGTATGTTCAGTTTTTCAGAAGGTGCTCTATCTGTTTAATGTAACTGACGATGGCTAAAGTTTGTATCAACATCTGTAAGACCATGTAGCTCACTGTATTTCAGCAGAATACTCGAACTGCAAAAATGAACGAAAAAATGAAGAAAATGGTACTGGAGTAACTCTACGGCATAGTAATCCTAAATTCATGGGTTAAAATATTGGAATTTTAAATATAAATTTAATTCCTGGCATAATTCAAAGTGATGAAGCCTCTCTCTCTCTCTCTCTCTCTCTCTCTCTCTCTCTCTCTCTGTGTGTGTGTGTGTGTGTGTGTATGTGTGTGTGTGTGTGTGTGTGTGTTTGTGTGTGTGTGTGTGTGTGTGTGTGTGTGCGTGTGAACTGAATAAAAATTTAATTAATATAAGAGTAACGTGTGAGTTCCTTGAGGTGTCGGGAAGCTACGTACCTGATTGTAGTTTTCAAATTCCGGAGTGGAATGTCCTACTTTTACGTATACAGGGTGTTACAAAAAGGTACGGCCAAGCTTTCAGGAAACATTCCTCACACACAAAGAAAGAAAATATGTTATGTGGACATGTGTCCGGAAACGCTTACTTTCCATGTTAAAGCTCATTTTATTACTTCTCTTCAAATCACATTAATCATGGAATGGAAACACACTGCAACAGAACGTACCAGCGTGACATCAACCACTTTGTTACAGGAAATGTTCAAAATGTCCTCCGTTAGCGAGGATACATGCATCCACCCTCCGTCGCATGGAATCCCTGATGGGCTGATGCAGCCCTGGAGAATAGCGTATTGTATCACAGCCGTCCACAATACGAGCACGAAGAGTCTCTACATTTGGTACCGGGGTTGTGTAGACAAGAGCTTTCAAATGCCCCCATAAATGAAAGTCAAGAGGGTTGATGTCAGGAGAGCGTCGAGACCATGGAATTGGTCCGCCTCTTCCAATCCATCGGTCACCGAATCTGTTGTTAAGACGCGTACGAACACTTCTTCTAAAATGTGCAGAAGGTCCATCGTGCATGAGCCACATGTTGTGTCGTACTTGCAAAGGCACATGTTCTAGCAGCACAGGTAGAGTATCCCGTATGAAATCATGATAACGTGCACCATTGAGCGTAGGTGGAAGAACATGGGGCCCAATCAAGACATCACCAACAATGTCTGCCCAAACGTTCACAGAAAATCTGTGTTGATGACGTGATTGCACAATTGCGTGCGGATTCTCGTCAGCCCACACATGTTGATTCTGAAAATTTACAATTTGATCACGTTGGAATGAAGCCTCATCCGTAAAGAGAACATTTGCACTGAAATGAGGATTGACACATTGTTGGATGAACCCTTCGCAGAAGTGTACCCGTGGGGGCCAATCAGCTGCTGATAGTGCCTGCACACGCTGTACATGGTACGGAAACAATTGGTTCTCCCATAGCAATCTCCATACAGTGACGTGGTCAACGTTACCTTGTACATCAGCAACTTCTCTGGCGATGACATTAGGGTTATCGTCAGCTGAACGAAGAATTGCCTCATCCATTGCAGGTGTTCTCGTCGTTCTAGATCTTCCCCATTCGCGAGTCATAGGCTGGAATGTTCCGTGCTTCCTAAGATGCCGATCAATTGCTTCGAACGTCTTCCTGTCGGGACACCTTCGTTCTGGAAATCTGTCTCGATACAAACGTACCGCGCCACGGCTATTGCCCCGTGCTAATCCATACATCAAATGGGCATCTGCCAACTCCGCATTTGTAAACATTGCACTGACTGCAAACCACGTTCGTGATGAACACTAACCCGTTGATGCTACGTACTGATGTGCTTGATGCTAGTACTGTAGAGCAATGAGTCGCATGTCAACACAAGCACCGAAGTCAACATTACCCTCCTTCAATTGGGCCAACTGGCGGTGAATCGAGGAAGTACAGTACATACTGACGAAACTAAAACGAGCTCTAACATGGAAATTAAGCGTTTCCGGACACATGTCCACATAACATCTTTTCTTTATTTGTGCGTGAGGAATGTTTCCTGAAAGTTTGGCCGTACTTTTTTGTAACACCCTGTATAAGTCCTTGACAGAAAGTTGAGCTCACACAACTCGTTTGAAATGAGGTTTAAGGGGAAGTACGTAATGTAAATGCGTGACATCGCTTAAGACATCAGGAGAAACTGAACAACTTTACGTTCTTCTACTATTTCATTCGTTTGTTTTTTATTTGGTTACCTTTTCTTGTGCATCATGTTTTCGATTGGTATGATATTCCCTTCCTAATATTTTACCTTTACGCACTTATTACACCCATTATCTTCTCGATGTTGAACATCCGTGACTCTTGGCTTAATGGAATACAGACTGAAAAAGCATTTTATATTTTCTTCATTTAGTGACGCCACTTTTGAGTTTATGTGATGCAGTTCATATTCATATGCTTTGCTACTTATAGCCTGCTTAAATAGACAGTATGTAAAATATTTGCACATTCTGTATTCCATTAAATAATTTCAGCTATCCTCTGTGAAGATATGAAAAAGCTCAACGAAATAGTTATGCATCTGCAACGTTTTGATCAAGATTGGTACTGGTGTTTGCCAAACCTTTCGCTGAAAATGCCTTAGTTATCCCTGAAAATGTTAAAAAGTTAAGTCACATTCGACATTTTTTCTACTTCAATGCACGATCACTCTTGGTAATTTACTATCACAAGCGTCATGAAAATGTGGTTACGAGTTATTTCGTAGTTTGTCCCCTGATTTTCATTCAAGAAACGTTATTTTACGTTTTTTATTAAAGGCAAATCTAAATTTTTATGCTGTACTACATCTAGTAACACTGTGGTGTGTTCCGACAAAAATTATAGATATTAAGTTCTTAATAAAGATGGTTCTTATCATTAATCCTACAGTATGGAAATTTTTAACGTGCTCGGACCGTATTCTGCATATTTTGCATCTACTACTTTAAGTCTCTCGTTTCCTAATCTAATTCCCTTATCATGCCATAGTGTATTTCGGCGACATTTCATTACCCTTTTTTTGTTCTTGTTAATGATCATCTTATATTTTTCTTTCGAGACTCCGTTCATTCTGTTCAACTGCTCCTCCAAGATCTTTGCTGTCTCTAACAGAATTATGACGTCATCGGCAAACCTTAAAGTTTTTATTTGTTCTCCCTGAAATTTAATTCGTACTCCAAACCTTTCTTTGGTTTCCTTTACTGCTTCTTCAATCTAAAGATTGAATAAAATGTTGGTTAGGCTACAAATCTGTCTCGCTCCCTTCTCAAACGCTGCTTTCCTTCCATATCTCTCGTCTGTTGTAACTGCAGTTTGGTTTATGTACAAGTTGTAAATAGCCTATCGCTCCTTGTACTTCCCCGCTGCTACCTTCAGAATTTCAAAGAAAGTATTCCAGTGAACATTGTCAAAACTATCGCTAAGTCTACTTACGCTAAAATGTAGGTTTTTCTTTTATTAACCTATCTTCTAAGATAAGTCAAGGGTCAATATTGCCTCGCGTGTTCCTACATTTCTCCGGAATACAAACTAATCTTTCTCAGTGTCGCCTCCCACGAGTTTTTCCAGTCTTCTGCATTGAATTCGGTTAGTACTTTGTAACGATGACTTATTAATCTCATCGTTCGGTAATTTTCACACCTACCAGCAACTGCTTTTTTTGGAGTAGCTATAAAAGCTAACCCTTGTTTATGTAAAGATTTATAGCTGTTTTCACACTCCACTTGGGATTATCGGTATCTTACGCACGTAGCATGTGTACAGTTTTAATTGGCAAGCTCTTGTTTGTTTATTAGCAAATTAATATTAATCGCATTATCATTCAGGTTTCCACCCAAAAACCACAAAAATTTTAGTTTTTTCCCCTGCATATTCACAAGACTTTCTAAAATATTATTGCTACACGCAAAACTTGCAGTAATCAAGCTACAGTAGCCCATTACAAACAGTATTGCAAGGTGCTTAAAAATGTTATTAGGAAGGCAAAGAGTATGCGGTATGCAAATAGAATAGCTAATTCACTGGACAAAATTAAAGCCATATGGTCAGTTGTGAAGGAAGTGTCTGGTCAGCAGCACAAGGTCGACGGTATAAAGTCAGTTCGTAGCCAAAATATTTCTGTTACTGATAAATCAGTTATATATACAGCATTTAACGATCATTTTCTGAGCCTTGTTGATGAGTTAAATAAAAATTTAGTTTCTAAAGGGAATCATATATGCCCTTCCGAGATTGATGTCTGAAATACTCCTCTGTGATATAGAAAAGGGGGAGGTTGTGTCAATACTTAAGTCACTGAAGACTAAGGACTCTCATGGATATGATGGAGTGCCTATCAGAATATTAAAGTACTGTGCTGCGCATGTTAGCCCGTATTTAGCCATATTTGTAATTTTTCCTTTAGGAATGGTCAGTTTCCTAAACGATTAAAATACTCAGTAGTAAAGCCGCTATATAAAATTGGAGAGAAAGGATAATACAGACAATTTTAGACCTATTTCTATCCCATTAGTGTTTGCTAATATACCGATGACTCTTCTTTAGTCTTCTTCTTGTTTATCCTGGTTTCTTGCGATCTCTTGTGAAGAGGCACGATACAACACGTTCAGTAGTGGCGTGGGACAATCAATGAAGTTACACAAAAGTTAGTAATTTATCTTTTGAAACCGCCGGTTTGTTGGCATTTCTGGAAATAAAATCACTCTCATACCCTCATTCTGTCAGCAAATTTCGTGTAACAGTTTGTATGTGTAGTGGGACTTATTACGTCGAAAATCATTCTAATGAATTAATTAATCTGAATTACAGTGTTGTTAAGCAACGTGATCAACAAGGTGATATGTGTCTGAATTAAAACAGAACCTCGATATTTTGAATAAACTCTTGGTTTATTTATGTCAAAATCATCACTTGTCTCAAAATCAATTTCCAACTTCGTGCACTAAGTCCAAGAGCGTCTGACCTATTGTACGCTATTCACTGGACAGCTCGATCACGCATCAGCGTATAACGTATTTCAAATCGAGCGCGCAGGTTTGAGTTTTCCCTAATGGGCTAAAGGATTCTTTTGTAATAACGTGATGTGTCTATCTCACATAAAGTCTAAATGAAACTGGATTTCTCTCCATTCGGGTCAAAATCACAAGAAAGTTCACCGTACAGTCCAGCGAACGGTACAGGCGCTCTTTTTGCACTCTAAGTCTCAGAGTAAAAGCTGCACATAAATTCACAATTTTTCACACACACAAATTTAAATTTCAAAACACCTTTATATTAAACAGATAAATTATGGCCTGCAATTAGAAATTAACATTTCCCATTCTGAATGAACTTCATGAACTTGTATTTTATAATCGCCTGAAAGAAACGATTAGTTTGCTAAAACTGATTCAGATTACAGTCAACCCGGGTCTAGACGATGACGTCACGAGTCGATGCTTCCTTGGAATGAACGAAATACCTGTACTGAAAAATACTGTCCGTTGAGTAATTTACTGACTTTTATAATAAATTTGTTACCCCTCGCATCACTACACTGCCCCCCCCCCCCCCCCCAAAATCTGTAACGTCGCGATAAGATTGAAGGCGTTACAGGATTCACTGGAGCGTGTTAGGGTTGTGTACTGTGTTGTTATACTCTAGTTCAGTCATCCCAAGATTCATGCCACAAGTTGATATTGTAAGTGGGTGCCTAACAGAAATTTCCCGCTTAAATGAATCTTCAAAAGTTAATGAATCTGTTCTTCACTTTTTGACACGATGCACTTCACACTCTCTACACAATACACACACAACACTTCACTATTTGGTGAGAAGCACTTTCAACTGGCTGCACAAGGCAGGGATTGCAGCCAGTTCCGATAACAGACGTACAGAGCTGCGACGTCTACCGAGCCGTATACGCAGCTATTGTCGACTCAGTCATCTTCCTCTTTCTTTCTCTTCAAACACGCCGCGTACAGTGTCGGGTTGAATGACATATCAGATGGTAACATCATCTCTGCTTCTCCACCGTGTGTCTTGCGATTCTCTATGGAGCAAGTGTTGTGTCTTCGCATGATGTTGTTTTGTCGACAGAAAAACGAAATGAATGCGTAATTCTTCCCGTTATACGGCGAATGTGTTTCATAATTTGTTTAATAAAGTTAATTTCCTTGAAATTTTGATTACAGAATCTGTTGTCTTTTTCACGGTTTGAAGATACTTACTGCAGGTTGGCAATATTCTCATCGATGTGTACATCGGATATACCGCTGAGTTTAGAAGGTTTCATTCGTCAACCATAAAGTGCTGGTTTATTGTTATGAAAAGCGTGCTCCGAAATTGATCCCGGCATTTTTCCTTTATTGTGCAGGTTTTCGTCTTCATCGTAAATATTGTGAGTATTGTTCACCTGTGCTTGTTTTTGTGCATTTTTTTCGTCGTATACATCGTCAATCTACATTGAGGACTGTTTTATGACATCATTGTCCTCAGTTTAAGTTAGACAATAGTTTTTCCATGTTCTTATCACCGTACCTTCATGAGCACTTCCCTTACCATAATGGTTCTTGGTTTATCATGAAATTCAAATAATTATTTTGGTATGTATTGTATCATGCTTTCACTGTCTTCGAGACATGATTTTCTTCTTGTTATGTATTCCATATTAGACAGTTACAGCAGCTTCATTTTCATTCCTTTCTCATATTTCCTCTAGCTTTGATCGTGCCCATTACAATAAATGAAATATACTTTCTACCATTAATACATATAAAATTCCTTCAGAAATTCATAAACATACAATACTTATGCCTCTAGGGTAGCATTATTTTAAACTTAACTAATCACCTTGAAGTCTGTTAATCTTGCTTTCTCTTGTTCTTCAATCTATAAAAAGCTTCTTTCTGTATACAGAATTGATCTTTTCTGTGAACTTTTTCATTTTAATCTTCTTAAATTATATTTTCGTGGTGTGTTTGCCATAACACATACATTTAATTTAATATTAATTGAATAAAATAGCCTTCTCAACTATATACAAAATAATGAACTAAGTAATACACCTTGTAGCTCATCCTGTAGATCAAGTCTAATGCCGGTGTCCTGTTAGTAAATACTCTTCTCATTCGCTTTTCCTTCATTTTCTCTTCATAAATGGTACGTATGTTCTCAGGGATAATATTTCTTTATCTATGTGTGGTGGAATAAACCTTTTATCACATCAGAATCACAGTCAGCAAGTATATATAACTTACTTCATGGGAAATTTGTATTATTCTGTATGGTCCAGTATATAAATACTGCCATGTCTTATTTAACTTTTTCTTTATCGGGGCCTTTGAATGGTTTCTGTTCCATCAGTGTTTGCTAAAGTTATTGTAAAGGCTGTGTATGTAAGGGTAATTGATATTTTTATCTCACATGATTTGCTAGCAAATGTACAGTTTGGCTTTAGAAGCCGTTTAGCTACTGAAAATGCTATATTCTCTTTCCTCTGTGCCGTACTGGATGGATTAAACAATAGGTTTTGAACACTAGGAATATTTTTTGATTTAACTAAGGCGTTTGATTGTGTTGATCACAAAATATTGCTCCAGAAATTGGACCATTAGGGAATACAGGGAGTAGCTCTCAATTGATTCACCTCTTACTTTAGCAACAGACAGCAAAACGTCATTATTCACAATGTTGAGAATGGATGTGATGTGGGTTCTTAGTGGGGTCCAGTCTAGGGGGGGGGGGGGGTGCCCAAGGGATCAGTGGCCTGGCCACTCTTGTTCCTTATTTATATAAATGATATGCCCTCTAGTATTACAGGTAAATCTAAAATATTTCTGTTTGCTGACGACACTAGCCTGGTAGTAAAGGATGTTTTGTGCAACATTGGCCCAATTTCAAATAGTGCAGTTCATGATCCAAGTTCATGGCTTCTAGAAAATAAACTAACGCTAAATCAACAGTAAGGCTCAGTTTTTACAGTTTCTGACACACAATTCAACAAAACCTGACGTTTTAATTTCACAGAATGGACATATGACTAGTGAAACTCAACCGTTCTAATTTCTAGGTGCTCAGATAGATAGTAAACTGTCGTGGAAAGCCCACGTTCAGGATCTTGTTCAAAGACTTAATGCTGCCATTTTTACTATTCGACCGGTATCTGGAGTGAGTATTCGTTTGGCAGGAAAATTAGTCTACTTTGTTTATTTTCATTCGCTTATGTCGTATGGTATTGTATTTGGGGTAACTCTTCTCATTCTAAAAGGATACTTTTATCTCAGAAACGGACGGTTCGGGCAATAAGTGCTGTAAGTTGACGAACCTCTTATCGAACCCTCTTCACGAGTCTGGGTATTTTCACATTGACGTCTCAATACATATATTGTTTACTGTCATTTCTTGTTGACAATATTAGCTTATTCACAAGAATAAGCTGCTTTCACTCAGAAATCAAACCTGTGGTATCGATAGCTACGATGCCACGTCGTAGGTACAAGTTCTTAGGTTGGCACTATGAGAGCGGACGATCCACACCGACGACAGCGCCCTCTAGTCGGCGCTGTGCAGCTCTACGAGCGCCGCTCCAGATTCAGCCCTTTTGATCACCAGCAGACGACCAACCAACATTTTTTCATTATCATAGTATGCTAGCCACTACAGATGTGGCCTGTGAAACTTCTGTTAGCTTTGATACATCTGGCTTCGCACCTACGTGCTCATCACAGCCAAAGTTACGTAAACATATTTTATTACTTGTCTTACCTAGATTAAACATATTTTACTTTATTTGCAGTACCGACGTATTTCTACCTCACCTGCTCCTGCTAGCTTCCTACATTCGGCCTACCCTCCAAATTACAGGAGCAGACCCACGCGCCGCCTTCCAGGCGGGATACAAAAAAACCTATATTTGGATCGGACTTCCTTAACTATTGTGCAGAAAGTGTGCAGTATAGTGCTGCATCCATTTTCCTTAAGCTACCACTCGAAATCAAAAATCTTAACAGTAATCCTCGCGCTTTCAAATCGAAACTGAAGAGTTTCCTCATGGGTCACTGCTTCTATTTTGTCGAGGATTTCCTTGAAAAATTAAGCTGACGCTTCTTGTATTGTTGACTGCGGTCACTTAAACTTATGGACTGACTTTTTTCGGGTTCATAAACATTTTATTTTTCGTCTGTTATTATTTTTATGTAATTTCATGTACTGACATGTTCCATGACCATGGAGATTTGCTCGTCAATTTGGTCCTGCAGAACTTCAGGTGCAAATAAATAAATACGATATATGTATTTAGCTTTCTTCGTTTACTGTGAATAGCGAGAAATAATTTGCTTTTTAAGATACTATTCTAACGTACCCATCGGAAGGCAAATCAATTTGAAACTGGGAATTGAACTGCTAATAAGAAAAATAAATATTAATGTTTTATTTTTATTCCAGTCCGCAGTATTTTAAATGTTTAAGTCTCTGTTAATCCCTATAGGTTTCAGCGTTACTGTCCACTCAGATAGATTATGCTTTCATAGTGCAGCACTAACCCTGTCTTTCTTAGGGTAAGTTCTTAAAACAGTCTTTTTTTTGGCTTTTTCTGTCTGTCCTTTATTGACGTAGAGTTGTCGTAAATTATCCTCCACACTCTCTAAATATACCGCGCAAGTAAATTAATTTGACACTTTTTGGTTGGGAACGGATTAGACGACCAGGTTTCGCTTAGAGATACGCTCAACGTTATGCAGGCAGTTTGTAGATGCCTGCTTTAAACTTTCTCGCTATTACCAGTCCATTAATCTTTAGGCACAGCACAGCGCTTTGGGAGTGAATTAAAGGAGTTGCCAGTTTCGAGTATTCATTGTTATATAACAGTATGTTTCATAAAGACAGATACTTTATGAAAGTGTTCCACAATATCCTGTGGCTACGTTGCTATACTGCTGCTTTCAACCCAGATCAATGTGTCAGTATAGTTACGTTACTTTTCCTTATCGTGTAGTCGCACACACTTTGGAGCCTCTTCACTGTTAAATCTTGGTGGCTTCTTGTAGTGATCCAGAATTTGATCTGTACCCCTCCATGTCTTTCCACCTCCACGATGTATGGAAAAGTGTGTTATGTAGTAAGTTATATATGAATGTTAATGATTTCTTATAGTGGTAACTATTTAATATAAAACTACGAAGTATTGGATTTGTGGTTTCTTTGCTGTCTCAGACAGAACAGGCCGCTCGATTCGATTACGCCATCCAGCCATAGTATGGGTTCCAGGCATGGTCTCATCTTCTTTCAGGTGAATTTTGGGTTGGTTAAGGGCTTTCATCTTAGTTAAACGTTTATGATTGCAAACAACTTGAAAAATTTATCTATATCTCAGTAAAATTATGAGAACGACTGTTAGACATAGCTTGGTTCTCGTCTCGTAGAATCGGGTGTATCGCCAGTGGTCCACGTCTTCCCAAAACAATATTTCAACGTCGTAACTCCTCGTTTTATCAGGTGTTTCCTGAGACTGGACGCTTTGCAGGCCACCGATAGTACAAACGATTCTACGAGATGACAATGAGTCGCAGGGAGAGTTAAATAAATTGTATATCTTGATTAATCTACAGACATCGAATCATGCTAATACCAATAAAGGAATATGCCTAAGGATTTCACATCATCTCGCTCTCAATATATGTCATCGGCTGCTTAGCGACCAACGGGACGTCCGTATCCTATGTCTGTCTTAATCAAAGTGACAGATAGTTGCGGCACTAGCAATTGTCGACAGCTGGCTTCCCGTCATCTAATTCACGAAATATGATGTGATGTAAGCACTGTTTCATTCTACTGTCTCAGAACTATCTAATGTGTGGACCTGCATCACGTCGTCGTATTGGCTGTCTTCGTCCACTAATTTACAATAACAGCGATGTGGAAAAGACCTCAATCGTAAAGGGCTCAAATCTCTATGCTTAAAATAATTCTCAAAGCTGTTGAAGATCCGTTTACGAGGCCCACATCATGTCATTAGGAAAGCGGGCATTGTGGATATATTTGTTATTCCTGGCTTTAATAAGTGTAGACGACTGTTTTCCGTTCACGTGTTTTGGTAGAAGAAATTTGATCTTTTTGTTAAACGCTAAATTCGTTTTTATTAACTTTACGTCACCGTTTGATTCTTGTAAGGTAAACAGGGTGGCATTTGAGGTGACAATTAGTGTAACCACGCCGGTTATGCTGCGTAACAGACAGTAAATCTTTGCAGATCATCATAACGAAAAGGCGAGGGATCTCCTGAATTCTCACACGGACTTTACCTGTTCATGCTTACTGAACCATACAAAAAGTCTCAATAACTGTTTTAAACAGCTGTCACGAAGCATTCATAGTCGGTTACTTCAACAAATAAGGATTGTTTTCCCTTGTGTGCAGACGGGGACCAGAACCGCAAATGAAAATGTGCTTGAACGACAAGAAGCGGCTCCAGATTCGATACTCGACACTGAAGACAGGAAGCTCAATAAGCTGACCATCATCCACTGTAATATTGTTGCTTTGTAAATATGTAGGGGAATCAGTGAAGTCTGTTTGCACCGTCAGGTTCCTTCGGTTGCTCGCAAGTCAGTCAGTACTGACAGTATAACCTGAAGGATACATCGGCATCTACATCATACTCCGCAAGTCACTTAACGGTGTATGGCAGAGTGTACGTCTGGTGCCAGTGATTGATCCACCCCCTATCCTACTCGTGAATGGCATGTGGGAAGAATGATATTCGGTGACCCTCTGTATTATCCCTGACAGTAAACCTCTACGAGATACCCGACGCTTCACTTGTGACGTCTGCCACTGAAGTTCGTTGAGCATTTCTGAAAATCTCTGCCGGCCACTGTGGCCGAGCGGTTCTAGGCGCTTCAGTCCGGAACCGCGTTGCTGCTACGGTAGCAGGTTAGAAGAATCCTTCCTCGGGCATGGATGCGTCTGATGTCATTACGTTAGTTAGGTTTAAGTAGTTCTAAGTCTAGGGCACTGATGACCTCAGATGTTAAATCCCATAGTGCCTAGAACCATTTGAACCATTTTGTAACTCTCGAGTAAACCATGACGTGACGAAAAGCGTCGCTCTTCGTTGGATATTCTCTGTCTCTTCTATAAGTCCCAGCTGATAATGACCCCAGAATGAGGACTAATTCCCAAGAACTGGTCCAACAAGCGTCTTGGTAAGCCGCTCCCGTCCTATGAATCTCAGTCTGACATCTGTTTTGACTGCTTGTGTTATGTGGTCATTCCACTCAAGGTCGCTCTGGAAAATTACTCCTAGATATTTTGCGATGATACTGCTTCTAGAAATTTGTTATGAGTGATGTTGTCGTGTAGCAGTAGAGGCTGCACCATTTATCAGTCCTGGCAGGTCATTATGTAAATGTATATTGCCTACTGGTGCTGCTGCTTTCTTATACAGAACCACATCGTCGAGCTTCCGATGCTTTCTACCAGATCTCTGGTATACATGGTAAACAGCAGCTGTCGTATCACACCTCCTTGGTGTACTCCGGAAATTACCTTTATATCAGTCGATTGTGTTCCTTTAAGAGCGATGTGTTGAGTTCTGTCTGAAAGAAAATCTTGAATCCATTCGCAGATCTGGCCCGATATTTAATAAGCCCTCATTATGTCACTAGACGGCAATGCGGGACGGCGTCAAATGCCTTCCTGAAGTCGAGGAACGGGCATCAACCTGAGCGCCGGTGTCTACAACCTTATGGCACAAAGCGAGCTGAGTTTCGCAAGATCTCTGTTCGCGGAATCCTAGTTGCTTTTTGTAGAGGAGGTTTTTCGTTTTCCAGTGCTAGCGCCCATTTTGCTGTACAGTGCTGAAGGAACTATTATCTGGTATTAATTTTACATTCATACCCATTTCTACTCTCAGTAATTTAGAATTCAAAAATTTTATAAAAATTTGAAGATATACTGCCTATGTGTTAGAGGAAGCTGCCATCAATAAGCAAGAAATAGACACAATATAGAGGTAAAATGGAAAATTAAGAGCGTTTCCTTTACAAAACATATTCAACACTACATGGAAGGAAAAGGTCATGAAACGAAAGGAATGAACATATAAATATGTATGGGAGAAAGCGTGACGTTGACTTACCATCTTCTACGTGCTCTTCAGGTGACATGTAGCTGCAAAGAAGACCTATGACAATCAGTTACCCAAAATTATACAAAGAAGGTAACTCAAGTGGATACCTAGCGAATTCAGCTGATGGACAGCTTCATTAGTAGTGACCGTTTATGGCCATCTAAATATTGCAAGATATTTGTTGCATTAATGCTGAAAATATCAGAATTTAGCTTCCCCCTTTGAGACAACGGAGTACAGTATTACGTAGAAGTGCCCAGTTTTTGACTTCACAATAGCATTCATAACACAATGTCGCACTTTCTGTTTTCCATGACTCATTATTGACTTCTGTTAATTTTAACGTATGTAGCAACACGCACTTTGATAAAAACTGCAGTTCCTAAATTGCGGAATTTCTGGACTCCCTCAAAACGTCTTACTCGGGCTGCGAACGGTATATGTAATTCTGGAAGACTTACAAATGGTAATTCCTTTGTTCAATGACTAGCAGTTGACTCCCATAATTACATTAATGTAATGGAATTCCAGTAAACAGACACATGTTTTCTTTACACGATCGGCTGGAAGTAAATGGAACAAGACATAACAGCAAAGCCTTCACGAGTACCTGTCCAAAGCGATTGAAGGTGGAACCGCCTAAATGCAAACATGCAGAAGGCAGATAGCATACAGATTTATAACAAGAATCTAGACGAACTTTAGTTTTTCCACAAGGAAATTATCTTAAAAGCTGTCATTCGAAGAATTATTGAGCATTTTTCGTCACTCTGGGACTCTTATTATTTAGATCACATCAAGACTGGAACTTACAACTTACCTAATGACTCCGATGGAAAACTTTTATTAAAGTTCGGTAGTATACTGACAACAAACGTATGCTGACAACAAACACGTTCTTGCAGATAATCTCCCGCAATTGTCATGGGATACTGAGGAGATAATTCTGGTAGACTGCGTGCCCCCACCACGCACCGCAAGACCCCCAGCATAGGTGTAGTTGTAGAATGATGGCTACGGCAGGCCGCGACACGGCTTCATCCAGTTGCGCGTTCCCCGCGCATCCTATTCTCCGCGCATCGTGTCCCTTGATCACGGAAGAGCCGATGGACTGCGTTAATTTCCATCGATCCACTCAGATTACATCTGGGGAATCGTTCACGGTGCAGCCGAGTAGTTTCCACCCTGTTGCCATCTGTCAGGCCACAGGTGAATTCCACTTCGCGCAATTCAGCCTTCACCGCGGTGAGCGTTCTGTGTGCTTGTGTCGAACCGAAAACGTAAATGGGTCATTACTTGCAGATGTATATGGTGGTTTAAGCACAGAATTACGATTCACAGTATTTATTGACAAATACTGTCTCAGAGTATTCTGTTAATCATAAGCACTCCGTCTTCAGGCCACAAGTGGCCCATACGGACCATCCGACCGCCGTGTCATCCTCAGAAGAGGATGCGGATAGGAGGGGCGCGTGGTCAGCACACCGCTCTCCCGGTCGTTATGATGGTTTTCTTTGACCGGAGCCGCTACTATTCGGTCGAGTAGCTTCTCAATTGGCATCACGAGGCTGAGTGCACCCCGAAAAATGGCAACAGCGCATGGCGGCTGGATGGTCACCTTTCCAAGCGCCGGCCACGCCCGACAGTGCTTAACTTCGGTGATGGCACGGGAACCGGTGTATCCACTGCGGCAAGGCCGTTGCCGTTAATCATAAGATTATATATATTTTTGATTTCCTTTCACGTTACAACAAGTTCGATGGAGTTAGTGAAAGATGAAAACATACGACGGTAAGCCCAAAAGTAAGGTCTCCTATTTTTTGGTAAGTACATAGACCTGTTTATTTCTACAATGGTTTACATCAGTTTACAGCTGAACATTTAGCTATTTTTCGACATAATCACAATTTCTGTCGATGCATTTTTGTAGATGCTGTGGCAGTTTTTGTGTACCCATGTCAAACCAGCTCGAGGCCATGCTGTTCAGAAAGTTATGAACCTCTTCTTTCACCTCGTCGTCGGAGCTGAATCACTGGGACCACAATTAATGCTGACAGGTAATTTCGATCGTTCCACCGCCAAGAACTTGAACTCATCCCTGAAATCTTTCCTTCCAACCTGCCCATTCTATTACAAATGGTGGTTTCAACCTGACATTTCCACCAACACACATCACCTAACACCTATATCCCACGTACCATTTCCTTCCCTCACGGCAACCCCACATTCCTTTTCATAAAACATTCATTCCAATAGTTGCCACAGCTCAGTCCTTAAACCCTGTTATCAGGAGCCCCATCATATTATCCTCATATAAAATAATTCCCAGAGCTAAATCTTTACACTCTATTACAAGGAGCCTCCATCGTATATTATTCAGAATGCAGGGAATACCAGGGCACATTTACGTGGATCTCTTTTCGGCTTGTTTAAACTTTTGGGTTAGTTTTAACGTGTTTAAAATTGTATAGTCTTTTAACATATTTACTCATGTATAACTTGATATATACAGGGTGAGTCACCTAACGTTACCGCTGGATATATTTCGTAAACCACATCAAATACTGACGAACCGATTCCACAGACCGAACATGAGGAGAGGGGCTAGTGTAATTGTTTAATACAAACCATACAAAAATCTCCGGATGTAATTAATATTTTACAATGCAACAAACGGCACTGATTACGTATTTGTTTATATGTTTAGATGTGCTAACGAAACTAACGTGGTTCCATTTTAAAAAAAACATAGGTTTGTG
The DNA here is from genome assembly GCF_021461385.2 of Schistocerca piceifrons. Lineage (NCBI taxonomy): Eukaryota > Metazoa > Arthropoda > Insecta > Orthoptera > Acrididae > Schistocerca > Schistocerca piceifrons. The sequence continues at coordinate 432,559,580 of NC_060139.1, forward strand.
TTAAAAACATACTTCTGTGCATTTTTGTATGGTTTGTATTAAACAATTACACTAGCTCCTCTCCTCACGTTCGGTCTGTGGAATCGGTTCGTCAGTATTTGATGTGGTTTACGAAATATATCCAGCGGTAACGTTAGGTGACTCACCCTGTATAATGTCACATTTAAGAGGAACAATATTTTTATATAGGTTCATGTCGAGCGTGTAAACATGCCTTTGGTATGGGGCAGATTACGCACCTATGCTGCCACGGTTATGCAAATCACAGAACACAGTAATGAGTAAAGAAAACCACTACTAAACTTTTCTAAATATATTTTGTTGGCAGCAAATCATATTCTAGTCTTACTTGCACCTATCAACGTGGTAAAACATATATTCTACTGGCAGTAAACAAATTTTGTGACAAACCTCCACCTGTTAGCTTAATATAGCCTACGATGAAGACTGGATGTTAATCAATCACCCAATCATCATTGTTCGAGCTGTAGTTGATACATAAAGAAGTAATGTTTCCTGTGGCACCTTCTTCGTGAGCCCACAAGTAAGGCACTCGACCCACTCTCGATTTCTTTCTGATTAGTTGTATCGTTTCAAGCAGTAAATACAAAGGGCAATATTCATCCTCTTTATCAGACTGCTGAAGGTTATAAGAGAAAGGAAGAAGAACTGGGTGGCACACACGTAGAGATGGGAGTGCTTGGTAACAGAAGCACGGGAAGCAATGATTTGTGAGAGGGGACTGGGAAAGAGGAGGATGTACAAGATGATAGAAGAGACAAAGGGAAGCCGAATTCACGGGGGCCTGTAAAGCGTAGGAGAAGACAGGAGTGCAGCGAGAGTTACCATGTGAAAACCTGCCTTTGCGCAAAACATTAATGATAACATCAGAAGAAGACCTTTCCACATTTTCCCTTGTTCCTTGCCCTTATCAGTCCTTGATGTCATAGAATCGTTTCTTTCTGCCTGAGATTCGTTAGCCTCACATATTTGTAGCTTTTTTTTAGCAGTTTCTACCTTTTATTCTGCTGTGACCTAATTTTTCTAGATTTCGGTTGCAGCTGTCGTTGTCTCAATGTTTCCTTGACTGGGGCATCAGCTAAGATAGCAATGAAAAGTAGTGAGAAAACGTGCCCCAAAAGATCTGCAATCGTGTGCTATCTCCTCTCTGAATTAGTTTCGATACTACATTAGTAACTTCCAGGCTTTCAAATTACACAGGTGTATTCTTTTAAGTAGACGCGAAAGGAAGAAAATATAACAGGATACGTATAGCTGGAACGACTATTGTGATAAACTTCGAATCTATGTCTCGTGACTATCATTCATTAAATCGCCGATGAGAGCCACCAAACTTCTACATACGGCTCCAGAATAATGAATCAGAAGCCTAACTACTGAAGTTGGCTTAGAACTGCTAAATAAGTCACCATCATTTTGTCGTAGGACAGAAAAACATCTCTCCATGCGTCGGAGTATAATTTAAAAAAATAATTTGCTCTTCTAATAAAATTAATTTCTGTCTCCTCCACAGAATAACTTCTATTCAAATCCAGAACAACTCCTGCATTACCTTTCCAGCTTCAATAATCATTTATTGGTGTTTTAAGGCTTGCACGTTTGAATGACAAGCCAATTTGATAAAAATAGACCCCACCCAAGACCAATTTCATCAACGTTAAGATACCAGCTTCAGTGAAATTATCACGGAAGTAAGCAGGGAAAGTATGTGATCGTTGCTCTGAGGGACGATAAGCCTCGACGGGTCCCAGCTTATTATAAGATATTCCAGAGGGCGACTCGTCTTCAAAGGCGTCATTTAATCGCTTCGTGATCAGCCGTTGCATGAAAAGAGAAAAAAATACAGTTTCTGTAGTCACATAAGATACATATAAGTCAAAACATTATGAACACTACAATAAAATGTGTGGAACACACGTTAAGTCGACTGTTGCGAAAAACGAATGTCACAAATAGTTTGTAACACCACGCTCAGCGGTATGTGCTAATACCATGATACTCTGCATATTTCACTATGTTGTATGATTGTTTTATTTTCTTTATTCGTATGCTACGTGTTGCTATACATATATATAGGTGCTATCTGGAACAGTTCATTGTATGAATTAAACTGCAGGGAAAATAATGTGGCAAGATGCAAAGAGGACACTGGAATTAAAGGAAGGCAGGTTACAGATACCCAACAAACCACGTCATCCATCGTTCTCCTTACCTGTTGAGTGATCCAATCCACCTAATAGCTGTTCAGTATAAATAAGGTAGTGTCTTGGACAGGGTGAGTGGATGTGCTATGCTGGAACTACGGACCAATGTTCATCTTAGTCATACATAAGTAAAGAACTTTTTGAGTGGTTTGTTTCCAGATTGCCCCAGAATTGCTGAAGTAGCATTTAGGAATTGAAGAACTCCTGTACAAATTCATGTTTGCAACAGCACCGAAGGACAGCTTGTAACAAGTGTGGGCTAGTGAAATTATTAAGTGATAGTCCAAGATGAAGAATCCACCGACGCTCTGAATAGCATTGGTGTTATGCATAAAATTTTAAAAATAAATAGTTGTACTAGTAGCAAAGAAACTAGACGAACCAGAAACGGGTGTTCATCAACTGTTTGTTCTTGAAAATGACTCATCAGTGTCAGTGGGGCCCATTTATTGTTTTCATACGATACGTCTAGATGTGCTGACATCTGCAGATTCTGGTCGACCTAGTACATCAGCAATTGCTCTCCAAACAAAACATCTGTCTGACGTGTTGTCAATCTCAGTCGTGGTGCAAAACTGTTTCATTCTTTCGTTGATGCTTTTGCATGGCATTTATCGGTAAGCTTCGTTAGCATCCGGTGAAGAGGAGCCTTAGCACTGTTCCCTTTTGCAGAATGTGGCTGCCTGTCCGTGATGAAATTAGTTGGCGAGGGGGCCGAGAACGAAATCTTTTGGCGGCCTTGATCACTAAACGTCTATTTGTGAATTCAAACTGACTGTCGGGCTTGGAATCCACCCCGGAACCTTGGTTTTCCAGCGCTATGCTCTAATGTACTGAGCTATCCACGAAAAAGACACTTTAAAGTGCAGTAGTAACCATTATCATATCAAATAAAATGGAAAGAATAGTATGTATTTTGTGTGAAGTATTCTGTTGTGTGTGTTGTATCTAAGACAGCATATGGTCAGGCATGGGGATTACAAGGGAGCAAGTCCGATACACACTCTCTTTTTTGTACTGTGGAACATTTGTAATGGCTTGGAGGGTCGGTCATATAGTGGTTTCAGAGAGTGCCATGGTTACATCGAAAAGACCCTGTCTTTAGGTCCTGTATGTACAGCTAAATGGATGTCAAATCGCATTCAAAACGTAGGCACACTTTCCAACAGAGGATTACATCTTTCAAGATTAAAGTGCTCCCACAGATAAGGCTGTCCTTATTCAGGACTAGCTTAATAATCCTAAGTACAAAAGAAATAAATCTTCTCTGATCTCCAAATTACTAACTTTTAAATGTTTTTAAGGCATTAGGAAAAATAGTTACGGAGTTGCTTTTTTGTTTAGTACCTTTCGAAAATTTGAAATATTTTGAATGATATGATATAAAATGCCATTGACCAACTATCAGGATTTCTAAGTAATTCTCAGCGGGATGCGTGACTACTTTGGATCGTACAGATTAATTACATTCTACTAAATGTAAATTGTGTTATTTTGTTCAACCCCTAAACAGCCTGACTGTTTGTCGATGAAATTGACTTCGAATGTGTCAGTCTGAACCGAATGCTCAAATGAAGTTTTAAACAGGATCGTGTACCAAAGAAGCTGCTAGAAAATTGCGGGTCGTTTAACCGGGCTGTCGTAGGAGGAAGTTCTGTTATTTCCTAAAGCAAGTGGCTGTTATAGACGGAAGTGCTTTTACAGTGTGCTTCTGGGGAATTTGTTCGGCGAGTGAAGGAAATGACACCAAGCAGACCACGAATTTGTTACGTCACGCACCATTGACTGGAAGAAGAACAGTGGATCAAAGAATGAGAGGAAGCCACGAGAACACGAGAGCGAGGATAAGGGACATTCGGGGAGATATAACTGGTTGAATGATGTGTAGGAGGACTTAGTGACAGACGTCTATTCTGTTAGAGTCCTGAAGGAGACAAAGTATCTCATTAGCCGCAACTACTTTTAGGTGGCAGCCTTACTACTGCCTACTACTCCTACCAGGTTCATACTCTGCTGCTGACGGCGTCATGATGGTGTGAGGGAGCACTGCGTTGTGAATCACACGGACAGACCTGGTCACATGTTCAAATGTGTGTGAATTCCCAAGGGACCAAACTGCTAAAGTCATCGACCCCGAGACTTACACACTACTTAAACTAACTTACGCTAAGGACAACACACACTCCCATGGCCGAGGGACGACTCGAACCTCCGTCGGGACCGGCCGCGCAATCCGTGACATGGTGCCTCAAACTGCACTGTAATCCCGCGCGTCCAGACCTGGTCCTGCGCGCTTTTCCTAGTCTATGGTTGTACCTCTCTCCCCCTCCCATCGCACCCACCACCAACTTTACTGCACGTCGCGCCATCGACCTATCCCCGAAGGTGGTAATTTCGGTGTTTTCTCAAGTCGTCTCCGTCTGTAACAAGGACTTGTAATTAAACGTAGCGTGTGCCTCTAGCAATAGCAAAAATTAGAAACTCGCAGATTGATTTGAACACCACATTGTTTTCCTAAGAATGGTCCTACTGGAGGTGGTACGTCTTTACATTACGATCACCTCTGAACTGACTTACTCAGCCAGTTCTGTCTTTTGTGATACTCAGGAAAAACATGATGGGAACACATTTTTTTTATAAGCACCCGGTCTGTCACTTGGTACAAAGGTATTATTTTGCTGTCTACGCTTCGTTCCAAAGACTCAACGCATGTATTTGCAGATGTTAACATTTCATTGCCGGATATCCTATATTTTCGTATGACATTCGTATCAGCTACCTTTCAGAACTGTGGAAACACTGTAGTATGTCTTCATAGGTCTGCAGTGAGCCTGGCACCCAGGTCTGTAAAATAATTCACGCCGTTAAGCGTAAACGATTCTACAAGAATTCCTGTAAAAAGTTGTCTTATAAACAGAACTCTAAATGTACGTATCCTTATACCATTCTACGTTTGGATGTGACGCCTTAATAAGGGTGGGATCATAGTTTGAGCATTACAGGCAATACTCTTATTTTTACGCCCAACTGAGGGGCGAGACTTAACGTCATCCACGTGGGCAGGTACATAACGTTTGTTAACCATCTGCAGGTGAACATATAACTAAAGCATAAGAGCTACAAAAGACACAGCACGCGGCCGCGTCCCCTGTTCGTGATTGCGTATAGACCGGAGAAGGAGCCCCGCGCCACATACTGATTTGGTATCCTTGCATCCGGCTATCGTATTTAGTGGTATACCGCCTTTTACTGGCGTTTTTGTTCTGATGGACGAGGAATGTTGGGTAAGAAGTACCGAGCTTCTGAGCTCTTATGTTTTAGTTCAGTTGCGGGCGTGGCTTTCAGTGCCATGAAACCGGTAGTGGTCTAAAGATAATCGACTAAACATAGTTGAAGCGGTTTATTAATACCAAAATGAGCACTCACTTCTGTAGTTGCCCTACTTACAAAGTTGAGCACACTTTTATTAACAACGACCATGGGAGGATAGATTACGTGTTGCTTCGTAAACGTTACATCTGGATAATTATTCCGCAGCAAGTGTAATAAGAACTTGTTAGTAAATGCCGGCCGGAGTGACCGTGCGGATCTAGGCACTACAGTCTGGAGCCGAGCGACCGCTACGGTTGCAGGTTCGAATCCTGCCTCGGGCATGGATGTGTGCGATGTCCTTAGGTTGTTAGGTTTAATTAGTTCTAAGTTCTAGCCGACTAATGACCTCAGAAGTTAAGTCGCATAGTGCTCAGAGCCATTTGAATAATTTTTTTTGTTAGTAAATCTTATACGCAAAACGGCGCGCCAAAACTAACGGATTCGATGAGGCTGTAAATATCTCCCCTGTTCAAATTAGATATTGCTGCCCGTATTTTACTACTGCATTTTGAAAACAACGACGGACATACACCTGTACTACGAATACCAGCACGCAACTTACAGCTCTGGGTATACTATATACATGGTACGAAATATGTGCGGAGAAGAATTCATACCTCCAGACAGAATTTACTTCATAGTTGTGACAATACGGTATGTTTCAGTTGAAGGTACTTTGCAAACAGCAGAGAAACAGAGCTAGAAATTATGTAATGTGGGTGAACTGGGGGAATTAAGCGCGCGAATGTAAAGCTTTTGCGGCGTCCGGTGTAGCAGCCACAGCTTCCGGCCAGAGCACACTGCAGTAAACAAAGTGGCACTTTGCATGCAATGGAATACCTGTCACAGTTTACACGACAAAAGTAATTCGGAAAAGCAGAGCCATTGCTAAACGACACGTTAGCACCTGAATAAATGACTATTGACGTGCCATTAACAGTCGAGTGTGAGCCGGGACAAAGACCGCAATCAGGGCGGCAGTGCAGGTGCGTTCAAATGTGTCAAGTGGGAGCGGGCCTTGAATATGTATCGTAACCGCGGCCGGTGTGTTTATTCACCGCTCGACGGCGACGCAGTGACTGCAGTGGCGCTGTTTAATCAGAAATCTGTGCTGACTGGTGGCCAATTTCACAGACATCATTTACCCGGAATATCCCAATGAAGCGATGTAACGTTGTGTCCACACCTACTGCATGAATATCAACTCCACTGACAAATTTTCTGAGGTAGGAAAACCTAATTCATCACGTATCTTCATAAAATCTCATATTAAAAATGGGTATTTAAGGTTTAAGAACATTCCTAAGTTCTATTCTTAAAACTGGTTACTATTGCAGGTAACTATTAGCGAAAAAAGCGGTGTCGTGTCATTTTCCACTGTACATTTTGAAGTTCAGATTATTTATTACATTCAGCTACCAGTTCAAAAAATGGTTCAAATGGCTCTGAGCACTATGGGACTTAACATTTTAGGTCATCAGTCCCCTAGAACTTAGAACGACTTGAACCTAACTAACCTAAGGACTTCACCCATATCCATGACCGAGGCAGGATTCAAACCTGCGACCGGAGCAGTCGCACGGTTCCAGACTGAAGCGCCTAGAACCGCATGGACACCGCGGGCGGCTAGCTACCAGTTGTCGAGCGTCTTATCGTTTACGCTTCCCTCGCATGTATACATATATTATCTTCCATTACGGGTTCGATTCCCGGCGGGGTCAGGGATTTTCTCTGCCTCGTGATGGCTGGGTGTTGCGTGCTGTCCTTAGGTTAGTTAGGTTTAAGTAGTTCTAAGTTCCAGGGGACTGATGACCATAGATGTTAAGTCCCATAGTGCTCAGAGCCATTTGAACCATTCTTCCATTACACAAGACACTACAAATTCGATTCATTTGATGAATGCTATGGTAGGAATCGCAAAAGAGTGTTGCCTTAAATTGTATGTTCCCACAAATTTTGATAATAAATGCCTCCCGCTGATAGATAAAATTGTTGCGACGCTCAAGACAAGTGTATAACCATTTAGTGCCAACATGGTTGCAGGTTTCCCGAAAGGCTGTTCATTTAAAGTAATCCAATAATTTTCGTACACAAAACTGTAAGTTACCAGTGTCTTACCAACAACCTGAAGCCTGCAATTTGCTTAACTTATACCTGAGGTTAAACATTGAGCTGACAAAAATCATGGGCTAGCGTTATGCACATCTAGCTTTAATACCTCAAGACGGAAATTAACAGAGTTTGAACACAGAAAAGTGCTTGAAGCTAGACGCATGGGACATTTCATTTCGAAAATCGTTAGGGAATTAAATATTACTAGATCCATAGTGTCGAGAGTATATCAAATTTCAGACGTTACTTCTCACCACGGACAACGCAGTTGCCGATGGCCTTCAATTAACCACAGAGAGCAGCGACGTTTGGGTAGAGTTGTCAGTGTTAAGAGACATGCAAAAATGCATGAAACAACCCCAGGAACTAATGTGGGATGTACGACTAATGTATCCTTTAGCACAGTACGGCGAAATTCGGCGTTGGAGGGCTATGGCAACCAACGAACGGTGCGAGCCCCTTTGCTAACAGCACAACATTACCTGCTGCATCTCTCCTGGGCTCGTGACCATATCGGTTGGACTCTGGACAACTGGAAAACCGGTGGCCGGTCAGGTGAGCCGCCATTTCGGACGCTAAGAGCTGGTTGGAGTGTGGCACAGACCAAGACCCACTGTTTAAGCTGGTGGTAACTCTACAATGGTGTGGGCTGTGTTTACTAGAAATGGACTCGGTCCTCTAGTCCAATTGAACCGATCATTGCCTGGGAATGTTTATATGCGGATACACAGAAACCATTGGCAGCCATTTCCGATGGAAATTTTATGGCTGACAATTCGCCGTTTCACTGGGTCACATTGTTCACGGTTGGTTTTAAAACTGTTCTGAGCAGTTCAGGCGAATGATTTGGCCACCTGGATCGCCCGACATGAATGCCATTGAACATTTATGGGACATAATCGAGAGATCAGTTCGTGCATAAAATCCTGCACTGGCAACACCTTCGCAATTATGGATGGGTATAGAGGGCGCATGGTTCCTTATTTCTGTAGGGGATTTTCAACGACTTGTTGAGTCCATGCTACGCAGAACTGCTGGCTGCGCCGGGCATATGGAAGTCCGACACGATGTTAGGAGGTATTGCATGACTTTTGTCACCACAGTGTATAACTACCCAGTTTCACACGCCCCACATTGATACTCTAAAGCATAATTAGTTGTTTTAAATGCTTGATCTTTCTAGATGTATGAGTCTGAACTTTTGTCGAAACGCAATTGCACTTAACTGGGAATTTTGTTACTAATCAGTACCCTCTGAAGACTCTATTAAAGAGTACTCCGCAACACCTTACCCAAGCTTACAAAACCACTTACATTGGGAACCAAGTCATATCATTTCAGTTTCATTTTGTCATCCTGAATATTTTTTTAATGCACAGAATTTCTTACTTCAGTAGTCGTTCAAAGGTCGAATGCCATGATAAGAACAAAACACAGATTGCAGCTTCTTAGGAGACGGTAATACATCTTGAGTTGCGTCGGAAGTACTGACAATCACGTTTAAGCATACGTCGTCGGGATTTTCGCATTGTAAGCTGGTAACATGATGACGCATGAGAAATGCATAAGCTTGATATCTGATGCTACATTTAGCCATTAATGAGGCCACTAATTTAGCTATCGCTGCACAAACTGTATGGTATATCCAAAAAGTTCCCAACGTCTAGTGCAAAGTTTAGTGGAGCCCCATTAGGCCTTTGGCGGCACATCATAGACCATAAATACGAGGACACATTCGAGAACTTGCTTTCTCTGCCCATTCTGCCTACAACTAAATTCTCGCTAACAAACAACTGATGACCTTGAGTTTTATATACTGGAACACCGAAAATGCAGGATGCGCGGCACCTGCTACCGATCCCATCATCTTGTACAGGAGTTTGAATATAAACTGCCCTTGTGGGCTGGCGACCGTTAATTATTTCCTTTTGGTTCATTAGTGTAGCTTTTGATTTCATGATCAGTAGTACCCCTTTTCTGTCCGGTGTTGTTCGTGAGTGAATGCACAAAATAACTTTCAATTTTCCAAACTGTAGGTCAATTAGTAAGAGGGAGGTTACAATACAAAACCTCTTAATAAATTGAACCGTAACGAAAATAAAAAAAAAGGAAAGTAGGTTCTGAATGTTCAGAAACCGTTATATAATATCAGTCGTAAAGTAACAATAATTGCTTTCTTGCTGTTGTTGTTTTGTTCTGTCGAACACCGGCAGCGATTTCTGTTAATTGTGTAAAAAATGGTTCAAATGGCTCTGAGCACTATGGGACTTAACTTCTGTGGTCATCAGTCCCCTAGAACTTAGAACTACTTAAACCTAACTAACCTAAAGACATCACACACATCCATGCCCGAGGCAGGATTCGAACCTGCGACCGCAGCGGTCGCGCGGCTCCAGACTGTAGCGCCTAGAACCGCTCGGCCACTCCGGCCGGCTGTTAATTGCGGAATTATATTTAATACTTTATCTGTAGGGATCAAGCATGCCTTAAACGATTTGCCCCCGTATCCTTTCAGATCTTGCGTTTATCTGAGATGACTTTTCTCGGTACATGCACCGTCAACAAAATGCTCACTAGGAATCAAAACACGAAGAGAATATCAGAGGGCTACATGTAAACTATTATTTCCTGAGAAAAACGTTGGCCGTTGATATCTGTTCGAAACCTGTTAAAACGTAAGAAGTGTGTGGACTTTACTTTACCGTGTTTAAGGCAGTTCTCACGTTACTGTCAGTGCAACTCGCAAAAATAAACATGTACCGTAGAGAACACCCACAAGCAAAATACGAAGCAGGTGCGTTTTGTCCCCTCTGTGTGGCTACAAAACCCTATTTTTCAACATAATCTCCGCTCAGTGTCACGGCCTTGCGCCACCTTGTTGGGAGGGCCCTTGTGCCCGCATGGTACCACTCTATCGATGAACGTCCGAGCCAACAACTTGTTGCATCAATAACTTCCCCACTTTACACGTATTGCTTCACGCGGAGTGGCGGAGTGCATCCTACATTGGGCCAAAGAGATGGCAGTCAGATGGTGCGAGATCCAGGCTTTAGGGTGGATGAGAAAGCACTCTCCAATAGAGTTTTGTGGGCACCTCACGGTAGCGCAGACATGTGTACGACCTTGCGTTGTCATGGAGAAGTTCGTTTGCATTTTGTGGTGACGAAAACACTGATGTCGTTTCTTCAATGGCGTCAGAGTATCACAGTACACTTGAGAGCTGATGGCTGGTACACGAGAGAGGGCATCGAACGGAATGAACCCTACATAATATCAGAAGATCGACGGCATGACGCTTCTGAAGGACCAGCTTTAAATTCTTTCTTCGGAGCAGAGATGGCGTGGCGCCACTCCATGGACTGCTGTTTTCTTTCCGGGTCGAGGTGCTGAACCAGTGTTTCATCGCCTGTAAAGGTGTTCCACAAAAAATGGTGACGATCAGCCTCGTAACGCGCAAGCAGTTCTGCACAGACGGTCATTCGTTTCTCTTTCTAGTCTTCTGTTAGGTGGCGAGGCGTCCAGAAGGCACACGTTTCTGAGTATCCCAAATGGCGGACGACTGTGCCGGCATTACCGACAGAGACGCCCAATTGTGCTCGCCTAACGACTCACCAAGCTTTTGTTCGCTGCCATGTCTCCGTAGGCATTCTGCAAGCGCCTATGAATATCTGCGATGTTCTGGTTTTCCATCAAAGGTACTTAATGACAGCTTTCTCTCTGGAACACAGCTCCGCTACAGACACCATTTCGAATGGTACGTACTGCGCAGCCACCAAACGGATGTGCAAGAACCTATGGGGACTGAATCGTTTAATGAAATTACATTAAAGAATAATCAGTTACCTTTTTTCAAATTTGTTTTTAGTTAATTTGCCTTTCTTTTCTTCTGTACGTACGAACTTTGTTGTAGAACCTCTTATTTACGTGTGGTAATAAAAATTCATTTACACAGAATTAAGTATATTTAAAATTACGTGAATTCATATTAACTGATTAAGAATATTTAGTTGAGAATTAAATCCTTTACATAATTCGACCTTGGCACACATTTTCTAAATGCAGTGGTTTTATTTAAAAATATTTACTGAATTCTTTCCGGCGTTAGCTATGGAACACAAGCCTGTCTCTATTAGCAGAAAATGGTTAAATATTGCCAAGCCGACGTTTAATTATCATTGATAAAACACACTTCACTATACATTTAAGTTATTTGAAAGAACCAAAATTGTTAAATTTGTCTCAGGATCGCTGTAAAAGAAAAACATTTTCTTAATTCACTGCTAATTTTTATCTGCTCCCGATTTACGGGTTTGGTTAATTTTTCTTAGCGGAACAATTTTTTAAATGTGCCGCCGCTGCAAATCGTTCGGTCGCGGCACAGCCCAGCAACACCGCTAAAAATGCTGAAAATTCTTTAAAGAAATATTATAGATGACATGGGCAAGCTAATTTACATTAGTAATACACACTTTTGTTAAATTATAATGTATTTAGACCACAACAATAATTCAACTTACATTAGTTTGTAATTTCTACCCATTCATAAAATGCTACGTCACAAGTTCCTCTCACTTTCAGCTCTCCAGGAAGACGACAAAGAATACACACTACGTGGTGCTTTTTATACTACTGCTGATCATTAACATCTCTTTGTAATCTTATAACATTATTTTCCTCTGTGGCTGAATTTTAAATTTTTGCTATCGCAGATATTGACACATTTCGCAATTACATTATGAGTATAGAAATATTACAATCACAAATACATCGAGAATATTACTACAGAAAATATTACAATAATAACGAATGTCCTTTACACAAAATTAAATAATATTTTTTGTTAAATAATTACAGTATATACGAATTGTTTCATAGCGGCGTATATAGTACAATCAAATTTTAGTTTATTAATAGTGTGACTGTTGCCAAGGAACGTTACAAGCGGGAATATTCCACGATGTCACGCAACAAATTCCGCATTTTTCCAACCGAAACTGGCCAAGAAAAAAGTGTTGAATTAAGTATTGATCGCCAATCTTACGTCCTACAGAATATGCAAGTCACTTCCATTTACCAAATTAGTGCCAAGGCAGTTTAGAATATTTTCACTAATTAATTTTGTTATTCAGAAAAGGTTGGAGTTACAGTGACTCCTAACGCGGAACCCTAATAGATCCATGCCCTATAATTTATTTCAAAATCAATTTTAAAGGTTTAGATACAAGTTAATATTATTGTTTGGCGACTCCATGGAGTGTTCTGTGCACCACGACCAGATAATGGATATAATTGGAAGGAGAAACAGCATTGGTCGTATTTTTTTGTTCTATTATCCGCAAAATCGATTTTCGGTCACTTAGTGACCATCCTCAGTGCTGTAATTTACAATTAAAATTGGTAAGCACTCGTATCAACAAGCTTAGAGCGATCACGTAATATTACGTTACACTATGCAAAACAGTCCGTCTATGATGACCACTTTGTCGACGGAACCTTTAAGTCCTTCCTTCTTTCTTACTTTCTTCCTTCAACTGCAAAAAATGGTTCAAATGGCTCTGAGCACTATGGGACTTAACTTCTGAGGTCATCAGTCCCCTAGAACTTAGAACTACTTAAACCTAACTAACCTAAGGACATCACACACATCCATGCCCGAGGCAGGATTCGAACCTGCGACCGTAGCGGTCGCGCTGTTCCAGGCTGTAGCGCCTAGAACCGGCCGGCTCCTTCAACTACACTTAAGCGCTAAAGAAAGTGGTATAGGCAGGCGTATTCAAATACAGAGACATCTAAACTCGCAGAATACGGTGCTGCGGTCAGAAACTCCTATATAAGACAACAATTACCTGGCGCAGTTGTTAGATCGGTTACTGCTGCTACAATGGGAAGTTATCGAGAAGTGAGTTTTTTATAGTGTTGTAGTATATACGGTGTTGTAGTCGGCACACGAGCAATGTGACACAGCATCTCCGAGGTAGCGATGTAGTGGGAATTTTTCCGTACGACCGTTTCACGAGTCTACCGTGACTGTCAGGAATCCTGTAAACCATTAATTCTCCGATATCGCTGCGGCCGGAAAAAGATCCAGCAAGAACGGGACCAACGACAACGGAAGAGAATCCTTTAGCGTGATAGAAGTGCGACCCATTTGCAAGTTACTGCAGATTTCAGTGCTAGGCCACCAACAATTGTCAGCGTGCGAACCATTCAACGACATAAAGCGTTACGCCTAGCCTGGGCCCGTCATTGGACTGTCGATGACTGGAAACATGACGCCTGGTCGGACGAGTTTCGTTTCAAATTGTATCAAGAAGATGGACGTGTACGAGTGTGGGACAACCTCATGCATCCATGGACGCTGCATGTCAATAGCGGACTGTTGAAGCTGGTGGAGACTCTGTAATGGTGTGGGGCGTGTGCAGTTGCAGTGATATGGGACACCTGATACGTCTAGATACGCCTCTAACAGGTTAGACGTAAGTTAGCATCCTGTCTGATCACCTGCACCCATTCATGTCCATTGTGCATTAGGAGAATGCGACACCCCACACGTCCAGCACTCCTATAGAGAGGCTCCAGGAACACTCTTCCGCATTTAAGCACTTCCGCTGGCCGCCAAACTCTCCAGACAGGAACGTTATTGAGCATATCTGTGATGCCTTGCTACGTACTGTTCAGAAGAGATCTCAACCCCCTTGTACTCTTAGGAATTTATGGAGAGCCCTGCAGGATTCATGGTGTCAGTTCCCTCCAGCCCTACTTCAGACATTAATCGAGTCCATGCCACGTCGTTTTGCTGCACTTCTGCGTGTTCGTGGCGGCCCCACGCGATATTAATCAGGTGTACCAGTTTGTTTGGCTCTTCAGTGTATATGACAAGCATTAAGTATGGACTCCTGATTCTTTGGTGACCAGTGCAGAAGGGCGTACGTAACTCCAGAAATACAATTCATGCAGCTATGTTGTGTAAAATTCTGTAATATTACATGCTGATGAAATGTCGGTTTCGACTGGTCAGAAACGCGGCACCAGACTGACGGGTGTGACCTAGACTAATGAAGTAAGGTCAGTAGAGTTCTGACAGTGTTCGCAGAGTGAACTTGACACAGTGGGATTTGGCCGCGTTGCTTTTTTGATTTTGAAACACTCACAAATATTTGCGTTGTAAGGACAATGCGACGGTTTGCACGATTTCATGTGATGTATTTCAGGAAACTGAATTTGTTCCGGACTTGATTCTACTTAGCAAATAACAGAGTTTACGAACATTGACGAATTTCAGAGAGAAACTGTGTGCATCAAACTTTCACTTGATGACATACTAATTTAATCTTTACTGGCATCAAACAATTCAGTTTTTACTATGTCATGTTAGAGACACTGGAATGTGACAATTAATGGCTAAATCCTCAACTCCGAAGGAACCAAGCATTTAAAAAATTGCTGTAGCAGTGGAACGTGTCCAGCATTCCGATCAAGAATCGATACACAACACATCTAATTAAATCAGTCACGCCGGCCGCGGTGGCCGAGAGGTACTAGGCGCTTCAGTCCGGAGCCGCGCGACTGATACGGTTGCAGGTTCGAATCCTACCTCAGGCATGGATGTGTGTGATGCCCTTAGGTTAGTTAGGTTTAAGTAGTTCTAAGTTCTAGGGGACTGATGGCCTCCGATGTTAAGTCCCATAGTGCTCAGAGCCATTTGAACATTTTTTTTTAAATCAGTTACAAATAAGGAGCAGAGAACTAACTGAAGCGACAAAAAGTCACAAAAACACAACGAATTTCCAAAAAATATGTAACGTTACAGTTGTTCTTCAAATAAACAGTACTTTGAGATGCAGTGACTACTATTGTATTGGTATAGACAGGACGAACGATTAAGACATGTTTTACAGAACTTGGTACTCACACTGTCAAAATTAAACACTCCACAAAAAGAGTAGAACCGAACATGAAAGTGCTGCATACAGCAAGTATGGGAAGCTTGATCGACTCGTTAGAGGAAATTGAAATTTACTCCGCATTAACATTTCTGAGGAGCTGTCCTAGTAGTCTTTTACGTCACGTGTTAAAATGTGATACAGCGACATGCAGGAACAGATTATGACGGTTAGTACCTTATATGCAGACGGGAAGATGGCCTGACTGCTTCTGCACCGGAACCTCCGCGGTAGCTCTGCTCAAAAAAAATGGTTCAAATGGCTCTGAGCACTATGGGACTCAACTGCTGAGGTCATTAGTCCCCTAGAACTTAGAACTAGTTAAACCTAACTACCCTAAGGACATCACAAACATCCATGCCCGAGGCAGGATTCGAACCTGCGACCGTAGCGGTCTTGCGGTTCCAGACTGCAGCGCCTTTAACCGCACGGCCACTTCGGCCGGCGGTAGCTCTGCGTCTGGCGGTCAACAACGAGATACAATGTGCCGTACAGAGGCCACCTCTTATGGTTGCAACGTTCCCTCTCTGCCAATCTGTTCTTTGTGTTTTATTTGTTAAATTATTTCGTGATTTGATTATGGTCAATGAGCTTATTGACGGTACGTAATTCCTTTTTTGTACGTTGTACATTATTTTTTAAATTACTCCTTAATTTGCTAAGAACACTTTCCATTATGAATTAGTGCGATACTCTTTAAAATAATTGTTATATATTCGCATATAGTCTTCCCACATTTTAATATTTTTGGTTGTTGAACCCTTTTACTACCTCAAGTTAATAGGCCAACACTATTTTTCTACAGTATGGTATTAAATTTCATTGTAATATGACAAATTGTATTATGTAATTGACATACGCTGGAGCCCTCTAGCAGATGTACGTTTGTCTTTATCTTAAGTAGCAGCATTACAGAACGCAGTAGTTGTAACGATCAGATCTTGACTGTACGACATGTGACGCGTTACACTTTGTACCAGCGTGTTGTGGCATGTTGTCTGTTACCTTTATTTCTATTTATATTGTACGTATTGTGAGTAGGTCGAACTTCTCATGAACACTATTTTTTCTGTCTATTTTAGAGCGTAAGAAGATTGCTAGAGCAGTCTAAATCGGTCAGGTCATTTTATACTAGTGATCTAGACAAATAAAATTCATATTGATAATTAAGATCTCTTTTCTACATTCTTGATCATGTCAAGCCGTATAATGTTAACAAAAATCTCAGATTTTTCTCATATGATATAGTTATCTTTCTATGGCTACAATATCAACAAATCACGGAGTAGGTCGACTGAATTTGACAGTTTTTAGGGGTGTAAAATGGAAAGATCACATACGCTTAGTCATAGGTAAAGCGGGTAGCAGTCTTCGGTTCATGGGCAAAATATTCTGGAAATGGAATCAGCCTGCAGAATACCCCCTATCAAAATACTGCTCAAGTGGGTTGGATCCATACCAAATAGGTCTAACTGAGGATAATGAAGGACTACAGAGAACGGGAGCACGAACGGTCACAGATTAGGAGGCTTCATGGAAGAGTTTCACGGAGATACTGAAGAAACTGAACTGGCAGGCGCTTGTAGGTAGGCGTGAACTATCCCGAGAAAGCCTGCTTACGAAGTTTCAAGAACCGGTTTTAAATGGTGAATCCAGGGATATTCGCTAGCCCCCGACGTTTCACTTCGTATGTATTGTGAGGACAATGTTAAACTAATTATTGGGCTCATATAGGCTTCCTGCAGAGCCGGCCGCTATGGCCGAGCGATTCTTGGCGCTTCATTCCGGAACCGCGCTGCTGCTACGGTCGCAGGTTCGAATCCTGCCTCTGGCATGGATGTGTGTGATGTCCTTAGGTTAATTAGGTTTAAATAGTTCTAAGTCTAGGGGACTAATGACCTCAGATGTTAAGTCCCATAGTGCATAGAGCCGTGCATTTCCATGCTTCCTGCAGCGCTAAATGCGAGAATGGAACGGGAAGAAGCCGTTATAACTGATACATATGTACGAAGACGCATATCGGCGATCACGGACCCTGGAGAACATGCGCAGATCTTACAATATTCCTTCATAGATGGCCATCTTGTGCACTTTGTTCTCATGGACATCCAACTGCTGAAGTTCCTACATGGTCTTCCAATTGGACGAGTTCCATCAGGTTTTCCTGTAAGCACAGCTTGGGCTCGGCACGTTTCTGGCCTTCTGGCAGTGTGCCCTGCCTGGCGTATTCTCCGCGTTTTCGTTTTCTGCGCGATGTTCGGTTGTACAGTTCCTGTGTCTTTCTGTGTCTCCATGTGTTCTCGTCGCGGATTGATCCAAACAGCTTTCTCATTATTTTACTTTCAAGAATGAGCTGGTTCTCGCCATAATTTTCCGTGATGTGATGGCTTTTGTCCACTATAACATCAATGGTACTATACACTTCAAGTTCGGTGTTAATTGACAGATTTTTTGGTGACATTATCTGCTTCTGTTTAGTTATAACTGGTATAATGTGAAATACACTAAGACGTCCACTTCACACTGATTCATCAGATTATGCTTGTAGACGTAGATACAGTAATGAAGAGAAAACCAATTTGAAAGACTCTTTGACCACCTACGTTGCTGTTTTTGATGAAAAGCCTAGCTTAAAAAATTGTTAATAGTGAAAATCTAAAGCGCCCTCCAGACAGCTCCGGATTTTGATGACTGAAGTACTAGTTGGGCGGAATTTGCCAGGATGTCCCCTCAGGAGTACATCCTGCAACTCTGTCAGTCAGTATCAATCAGAATAACTGTTTACGTAAGGAACAGAGGCGGGCCAACGCGTTATTAACTTGCTCAGTTTGTGAAGTTCTTTCTCGTGAATAAATCATCCAGTTCTTCTGAAATTTTGATCATTATTTTGTCTGTAAATTAAAATATTATCTATTTCCGTTCCATTCGGATAAGTTCTTCTGGGTGCGTCCTTTGTTTCCCTAGAGTGTTTTGAAAATACAAAAAAGGAAAAATGTCTGCGATATTTTGTGACATGATTTGTCTAAACTTAAGAAGGAAAGTAACAATAGGAAAGCTACTGTCCAAAAACTGAATCTCTTGAATTAAGCAGTATCTCAACTTGTAAAATATTTTACCGCTTGACTGCACATAGCAATAGTGTCTCAAGGCCACATAACAGCAAACCTACGCACTCCAACAGTCAAATATACACTAGCACTCTGCGAAAAGTCAATTTAACCTTTGAACTTTAAATTCACAATCAGCATCTCGTTGGCTGAACGTGACTCTTAGCATCATTGAAAGGTGCGTCAAATGTTTCTCTAATCGATTTTATTTATTACTTCTAGACAAAACATTTACAAAACATTCAGCTGGCTTTTCTTTTTTCTTTTAATGAAGTTATGTCACCCATTAAAGGCTCTTCATTGGTTATGTTTTGAGTTTCTTAAAAAACTGTATGACATGCTTAACTCGTGAATTCTAAATCGATTAAACTCAAAACGTGTACTGTCAAGGCATTGGATTTTTGTGTACAAGGTTAGTATAGTGTAAGCAGGAAGAAATAAAAAAACAGCCATAGGAAATTGTGGCAATTTGCTAACTTGAATATTTGCGATCAGTCGTAGGACAGTAAGCTACGTCAAGCAGAAAGACCAAATCGCAAACAGTTACTAGATTTATCGTACACTTCTTCGGAATTGAGATAAGTGTATGCAAAGAGTTCCGTTTTCTCTGTTACACAGATTTCGATATTCGTTTCTACTGGGAAACTGTATAAAACTTTCTCAGGTAACAGGAAAAGCAGGATTGCCTTATGCTTTCAACAAGGTAATACTGAAGTAATAGTAAACTGAGGAGCATAAAATAATTGAGGGACATAGACTAAATAAAACGCATGCCGGGATATCCGTCTTAAGTGCACCACACATGGAGACTATTTTGTAAATCGATAGGTATACATCAACAAGAAGAAATCACACAAATCAGTCAGTACAAGGACAGAATCTGCAAGATATCATCTATATGTATTTAAAGAGCGCCAAGAAATCAACAAATAGTTTCGTGACGCCAGGTAAGTCGCAGATTATCTAAAAGGATACTTTAGAACTTAAAAGGAAACGTACCGCTGGAAATTGCGCCCCTTCTAACAGCCGTGTATGGCAACGGAAGGTTCAAAATGATTAGAAAAGAGCACAGGTAGTTCCAGTTTTCAACAAGGTCGTCGATCAGATGCGCAAAACTATAGGCCTATATCTCTGACATCGATTTGTTGTAGAATGTTAGAATGTTTTTTGCTCGCGTATCATCTAATTTCTGGAAAGCCAGAATCTACTCTGTAGGAATCAAAATGGATTCCGGAAACAGCGATCGTGTGAGACCCAACTAGTTTCATTTGTTCTACATCTACATCTACATTGATACTCCGCAAGCCACCCAACGGTGTGTGGCGGAGGGCACTTTACGTGCCACTGTCATTACCTCCCTTTCCTGTTCCAGTCGCGTATGGTTCGCGGGAAGAACGACTGTCTGAAACCCTCCGTGCGCGCTCTAATCTCTCTAATTTTACATTCGTGATCTCCTCGGGAAGTATAAGTAGGGGGAAGCAATATATTCGATACCTCATCCAGAAACGCACCCTCTCGAAACCTGGCGAGCAAGCTACACCGCGATGCAGAGCGCCTCTCTTGCAGAGTCTGCCACTTGAGTTTATTAAACATCTCCGTAACGCTATCACGGTTACCAAATAACCCAGTGACGAAACGCGCCGCTCTTCTTTGGATCTTCTCTATCTCCTCCGTCAACCCGACCTGGTACGGATCCCACACTGATGAGCAATACTCAAGTATAGGTCGAACGAGTGTTTTGTAAGCCACCTCCTTTGTTGATGGACTACATTTTCTAAGCACTCTCCCAATGAATCTCAACCTGGTACCCACCTTACCAACAATTAATTTTATATGATCATTCCACTTCAAATCGTTCCGTACGCATACTCCCAGATATTTTACAGAAGTAACTGCTACCAGTGTTTGTTCCGCTATCATATAATCATACAATAAAGGATCCTTCTTTCTATGTATTCGCAATACATTACATTTGTCTATGTTAAGGGTCAACTGCCACTCCCTGCACCAAGTGCCTATCCGCTGCAGATCTTCCTGTATTTCGCTACAATTTTCTAACGCTGCAACTTCTCTGTATACTACAGCATCATCCGCGAAAAGCCGCATGGAACTTCCGACACTATCTACTAAGTCATTTATATATATTGTGAAAAGCAATGGTCCCATAACACTCCCCTGTGGCACGCCAGAGGTTACTTTAACGTCTGTAGACGTCTCTCCATTGATAACAACATGCTGTGTTCTGTTTGCTAAAAACTCTTCAATCCAGCCACACAGCTGGTCTGATATTCCGTAGGCTCTTACTTTGTTTATCAGGCGACAGCGCGGAACTGTATCGAACGCCTTCCGGAAGTCAAGAAAAATAGCATCTACCTGGGAGCCTGTATCTAATATTTTCTGGGTCTCATGAACAAATAAGGCGAGTTGGGTCTCACACGATCGCTGTTTCCGGAATCCATGTTGATTCCTACGTAGTAGATTCTGGGTTTCCAGAAATGACATGATATGCGAGCAAAAAACATGTTCTAAAATTCTACAAGAGATCGACGTAAGAGATATAGGTCTATAGTTTTGCGCATCTGCTCGACGACCCTTCTTGAAGACTGGGACTACCTGTGCTCTTTTCCAATCATTTGGAACCCTCCGTTCCTATAGAGACTTGCGGTACACGGCTGTTAGAAGGGGGGCAAGTTCTTTCGCGTACTCTGTGTAGAATCGAATTGGTATCCCGTCAGGTCCAGTGGACTTTCCTCTATTGAGTGATTCCAGTTGCTTTTCTATTCCTTGGACACTTATTTCGATGTCAGCCATTTTTTCGTTTGTGCGAGGATTTAGAGAAGGAACTGCAGTGCGGTCTTCCTCTGTGAAACAGCTTTGGAAAAAGGTGTTTAGTATTTCAGCTTTACGCATGTCATCCTCTGTTTCAATGCCATCATCATCCCGTAGTGTCTGGATATGCTGTTTCGAGCCACTTACTGATTTAACGTAAGACCAGAACTTCCTAGGATTTTCTGTCAAGTCGGTACATAGAATTTTACTTTCGAATTCAATGAACGCTTCACGCATAGCCCTCCTTACGCTAACTTTGACATCGTTTAGCTTCTGTTTGTCTGAGAGGTTTTGGCTGCGTTTAAACTTGGAGTGGAGCTCTCTTTGCTTTCGCAGTAGTTTCCTAACTTTGTTGTTGTACCACGGTGGGTTTTTCCCGTCCCTCACAGTTTTACTCGGCACGTACCTGTCTAAAACGCATTTTACGATTGCCTTGAACTTTTTCCATAAACACTCAACATTGTCAGTGTCGGAACAGAAATTTTCGTTTTGATCTGTTAGGTAGTCTGAAATCTGCCTTCTATTACTCTTGCTAAACAGATAAACCTTCCTCCCTTTTTTTATATTCCTATTAACTTCCATATTCAGGGATGCTGCAACGGCCTTATGATCACTGATTCCCTGTTCTGTACATACAGATTCGAAAAGTTCGGGTCTGTTTGTTATCAGTAGGTCCAATATGTTATCTCCACGAGTCGGTTCTCTGTTTAATTGCTCGAGGTAATTTTCGGATAGTGCACTCAGTATAATGTCACTCGATGCTCTGTCCCTACCACCCGTCCTAAACATCTGAGTGTCCCAGTCTATATCTGGTAAATTGAAATCTCCACCTAAGACTATAACATGCTGAGAAAATTTATG
Source organism: Schistocerca piceifrons (assembly GCF_021461385.2). NCBI lineage: Eukaryota > Metazoa > Arthropoda > Insecta > Orthoptera > Acrididae > Schistocerca > Schistocerca piceifrons. The sequence goes on from NC_060139.1 coordinate 432,582,029, forward strand.
TGAAATGTATTCCAAATTTTCTCTCAGTTGTTCTGCCACTAATGCTGCTGAGTCGGGAGGTCGGTAAAAGGAGCCAATTATTAACCTAGTTCGGTTGTTTAGTGTAACCTCCACCCATAATAATTCACAGGAACTATCCACTTCTACTTCACTACAGGATAAACTACTACTAACAGCGATGAACACTCCACCACCGGTTGCATGCAATCTATCCTTTCTAAACACCGTCTGTACCTTTGTAAAAATTTCGGCAGAATTTATCTCCGGCTTAAGCCAGCTTTCTGTACCTATAACGATTTCAGCTTCGGTGCTTTCTATCAGCGCTTGAAGTTCCGGTACTTTACCAACGCAGCTTCGACAGTTGACAATTACAATACCGATTGCTGCTTGGTCCCCGCATGTCCTGACTTTGCCCCGCACCCGTTGAGGCTGTTGCCCTTTCTGTACTTGCCCAAGGCCATCTAACCTAAAAAACCGCCCAGCCCACGCCACACAACCCCTGCTACCCGTGTAGCCGCTTGTTGCGTGTAGTGGACTCCTGACCTATCCAGCGGAACCCGAAACCCCACCACCCTATGGCGCAAGTCGAGGAATCTGCAGCCCACACGATCGCAGAACCGTCTCAGCCTCTGATTCAGACCCTCCACTCGGCTCTGTACCAAAGGTCCGCAGTCAGTCCTGTCGACGATGCTGCAGATGGTGAGCTCTGCTTTCATCCCGCTAGCGAGACTGGCAGTTTTCACCAAATCAGATAGCCGCCGGAAGCCAGAGAGGATCTCCTCCGATCCATAGCGACACACATCATTGGTGCCGACATGAGCGACCACCTGCAGATGGGTGCACCCTGTACCCTTCATGGCATCCGGAAGGACCCTTTCCACATCTGGAATGACTCCCCCCGGTATGCACACGGAGTGCACATTGGTTTTCTTCCCCTCTCTTGCTGCCATTTCCCTAAGGGGCCCCATTACGCGCCTGACGTTGGAGCTCCCAACTACCAGTAAGCCCACCCTCTGCGACTGCCCGGATCTTGCAGACTGAGGGGCAACCTCTGGAACAGGACAAGCAGCCATGTCAGGCCGAAGATCAGTATCAGCCTGAGACAGAGCCTGAAACCGGTTCGTCAGACAAACTGGAGAGGCTTTCCGTTCAGCCCTCCGGAATGTCTTTCGCCCCCTGCCACACCTTGAAACGACCTCCCACTCGACCACAGGTGAGGGATCAGCCTCAATGCGGGCAGTATCCCGGGCAACCACAGTCGTAGTCCGATCAGGGGATGCGTGGGACGAGCTGGCCGTCCCCGACAAACCCCCATCCGGAACCCCACAGTGATGCCCATTGGCAACAGCCTCAAGCTGTGTGACCGAAGCCAACACTGCCTGAAGCTGGGAGCGAAGGGATGCCAACTCAGCCTGCATCCGAACACAGCAGTTGCAGTCCCTATCCATGCTAAAAACTGTTTTGCAAAGAACGTCTGAACTAATCTACAGAGAGCGCAAACAAATCGACAAAATGTAAACGGTTATTAAAATACAAGATTGCCTAGTAAATGCAGTAATGCTGCTACTTGCGCACTGCTGACACTGCTCGGCGGCGGAAGGAGACTAAGCGAAATTACACTATTCAGGTACTAAAACACGATGCTAAACTCTCAAATACTATAATACGCCCGAAATTTATGAATTAAACAATGCAAGAACCAAAAACACGCAAAGAAATTAAGAATTAAACTATGTAACAAATGAGTGAGCTAGGAGTATACGACTTGCTGCTCAGCTGCTTATCCAACGGCGGCAGGGAGCACACTGACTGCGACCAACCGACACTGGCCGTTCAAAACAAAACAGTAGACAAACGACTACGCGAATTTACACTATTCAGGTACTAAAACGCGATGCTACAACTCTCAAATACTATAATACGCCCGAAATTTATGAATTAAACAATGCAAGTACCAAAAACACGCAAAGAAATTAAGAATTAAACTATGTAACAAATGAGTGAGCTAGGAGTATACGACTTGCTGCTGCAGCTGCTTATCCAACGGCGGCAGGGAGCACAGACCCAGAAAATATTAGATACAGGCTCCCAGGTAGATGCCATTTTCCTTGACTTCCGGAAGGCGTTCGATACAGTTCCGCACTGTCGCCTGATAAACAAAGTAAGAGCCTACGCAATATCAGACCAGCTGTGTGGCTGGATTGAAGAGTTTTTGGCGAACAGAACACAGCATGTTGTTCTCAATGGAAAGACTTCTACAGACGTTAAAGTAACCTCTGGCGTGCCGCAGAGGAGTGTTATGGGACCATTACTTTTCACAATATATATAAATGACCTAGTAGATAGTGTCGGAAGTTCCATGCGGCTTTTCGCGGATGATGCTGTAGTATACAGAGAAGTTACAGTATTAGAAATTTGCAGCGAAATGCCGGAAGATCTGCAGTGGATAGGCACTTGGTGCATGGAGCGGCAACTGACCCTTAACATAGACAAATGTAATGTATTGCGAATACATAGAAAGAAGGATCCTTTATTGTATGATTATATGATTGCGGAACAAACGCTGGTAGCAATTACTTCTGTAAAACATCTGGGAGTATGCGTACGGAACGATTTGAAGTGGAATGATCATATAAAATTAATTGTTAGTAAGGCTGGTGCCAGGTTGAGATTCATTGGGAGAGTCCTTAGAAAATGTAGTCCATCAACAAAGGAGGTGACTTACAAAACACTCGTTCGACCTATACTTGAGTATTGCTCATCAGTGTGCGATCCGTACCAGGTCGGATTGACAGAGGAGATAGAGAAGATCCAAAGAAGAGTTTCGTCACAGGGTTATTTGTCAGGCGTGATAGCGTTACGGAGATGTTTAGCAAACTCAAGTGGCAGACTCTGCAAGAGAGGCGCTCTGCATCGCGGTGTAGCTTGCTGTCCAGGTTTCGAGAGGGTGCGTTTCTGGGTGAGGTATCGAATATCTCGCTTCCCCATACTTATACCTACCGAGGAGATCACGAATGTAAAATTAGAGAGATTCTAGCGCGCACGGAGGCTTTCCGGCAGTCGTTCTTCCCGCGAACCATACGCGACTGGAACAGGAAATGGAGGTAATGACAGTGGCACGTAAAGTGCCATCCGCCACGAGTGGCTTGGGGAGTATAAATGTAGATGTAGAAGTTTGTGCCGAAAATGCACTGCAGTATCGCACTTTCTAAATATAGTATTAATGAGAGAGCATGGCAATATACGAAGTTTTACTTGAAAAGGGTGGGACATTCATACAGATTGATACAGTTTGTCTTTATGGCACCGCTTGTCAGTAACCAGATTCTCATTGCACCAGTAACAGACATAACGGGTAAAATTGGATGATCGGGGAAAGCATCTCACGGGAAATTGTAATTCGTACAGTGGAGATTCGTTTTTCAGATACGAAAGAATGTATGAAATATGTGTAGGTACATATAACTTTCAGTACAATTTATGTAGGAGTGTGTTACGAAATCTATGAGATACAAGCAGCAAGTTTTTTCTCTTGTCATCACTACACTTTACAAGTATGTTTGTTGATACCTCTAGATAAAGAGAATTGTATTTTAAAGAAAGTGCTCGGACATAACAGGAAGTTCAGCAAGGCTCTGTTTAGCAATTGCACGACACACTTCACGATTTCGTGCTTGTACAATGGACCGTGATGGCACAGATTTGTCGGAAAAATTACGTTACACGAAAAGGGTTTGGCGAGTCGAAATGTCAAACGGCTCGTTTTTGTGAGTCGTGTCCACGCCCTCTCGCAGCTGGCGCCGCCTTTTGTTTTTGACGCCTTCGTTTTTTTCCCCCCTTGTGTTCCTCTTTCCTTCCGCGAATTGTGACATCTCCCTCTGGTGCCGAGAGAATACGTGAAGCATCTCTAGTGCGCACCAGGGTGAGAAGGAGGTAGAAAGAGTGGTTGGGAAGGGGCAGGGGGAGTGAGGCGATGCGAAAGAGGAACGAGTGGAGATAAGGACAGAAAATCTGCGCGTTTTATTCTGAAGAAATATCACGTTTGCTGTTAATTACGTACATCTGAGAGGCAGCCTTTTTCTGCTACATTTAAACGTAACAGGAGACCGTCGATGCCAGCCAAATAAATTGCGTATAAAGAAAAGCGACTGCTTGACCGTTAATTACGTATGCAAAAGCTATTTTTAATTCTTTTTTCATTTCGTCCATTCATCTAAAGGAAGCACCTCTGAAGGGTTTGTAGTGTCTCACCGCCTCCTATTAGTTTTCACGTAATTTTACGACTGTTGTAATCCAAGAAAGATTGTAACCTAATGTTAAAAATATCTGTTGATTTCAGTTACAAAAGGTACCGCAGCTGACAAACAATGAGTTTACCTCTCCAGAAATTGTAACTAAAAAGTATACAATGCTCATAGCTGCTACAACGTTTCACACAGGTTTCACAAGTGTTTCGTGCCCAGGGATGAGTAAATTTCGATACTGTGCCGTCATTAATCTGAAAATAAAGTACAAAACGTTTTCGGGTAAGCATTTAGATATTTTGGGTTCGTGATCCCAAATGTGGGGCAACAAATGCCATTTCTGTGGGAGGAAGAGCAAGGTGGAGACATAGGTGATGTTTTGGGGAACCACGACTAGCACACAGCGGCAACGGTAGAGCAATGTTTATAGCATTTTCCACAGCTGTTGATGTTTTGGTCTTCAGCCCTAATCTCGGTCTGATGTAGTTAGCAGTCCTATCGTCCGCCAGCTATTCTCTTATTTTCAGCATAGCTGCTGCATCATACACCATCAACGTTCTACCATATTTCCCCTGGAATTCACCATTCTACTGTGCCTTCAGTTATATATTTTAGTGATTCATGTGGTAATATTACTAAACTACCTCTTTCATTGTATTTGTATTTTATCGGGATTTTTTCATTTAGTCATTGTACACTCACTCAATCATTACTCGATCATCCATTGGATCTTCACCAGTCTCCGGTATCATCACATTTCAAAGGGCTATAATCACTTTATTTCAGTGACCACGGTATCGCAACCATACAGAGTTTTTCATAAGCCCTTCGATGGTGTTAAGGTTTGCGTTTTTGGATATATTGAGTTGCTACTTTAATAGAAGCCTTATTCGTCTTCTGTTGTTCTTGCTACTCTGTCGTTTTTGCAGCTTCGTCCTTCATCTGTAGTATTTCCGAGGCAACGCAATTCATTAACATCTTTAAGAGTCTCTGTCCCAATTTTAATATTCAACCATCCAGTAAAATGTATACCTGTCGTGTAAATCATTACATTAACATATTTTTCGTACATGTATATATTATAGTCGTTACCTAGTAAAACTTCCAATTCATTAAGCACCCAACTCAGTTCCAGCTCACTTTAGGGGACCAGTGCTATCTCATAAGCCTACTGTTTGATGGTGACTTTAGTCCACAAAAATAATTTTCACATCGAGTTTGTTCTTTGCTTTCCCCGTTGTCTTTCCATTTACAGATTAAATACTAGTGGCTATACAGAAGAACTGATACGCATTTCACAATTTTGCCTTCTTGCAAAAATTCCGTCAGAGATAACGCCTCCTACCTGCTTCAATGACAGGACAGATTACCTTTCAATCCCTTAGTTGACACGATATTGCCTAAGAACATACACGTTTTATTCCATTCCCTATGATCAAAAACTGGAACCAATTATCCTAAATCTGATCCCGTGTAAAGTAGCACACATATCCGCACTGTTCTCTACGTTTATCAGCACGATACATGAGAATATTTGGAACGAGTGTTTCATTTTGACACATCTTTGTTGAAGCTGAGGGTATCATGTCTCATGCAGTAGTTCCGTCTCAATTTTCCGTCGAATCCATCTCAAAGAGCTGGCTAACTTCAGGGGACTGCCCACCGAGTTTGCAGTTGAAATCGGTACTCCTCAGAGGTAGTGCGCAGCACTGAAAGACCAATAAGCGATTAAGAACGGAATGAGATGATGCACATGTACATTTTACGTCGCCAACTCCTGCTCATGCGTTAACGTGGAGAGTCAATACACTAATATGAATTTTGATACAAATGTTAGTAGTATTCGTGAATCTCAAAACACGAACGGAGAGGAATGATAAGCTTCTGAGAAGAACTAATGGACCACAACATTATGATCATCTGATTAATAACACGTTCGTCCACCTTTTTAAACCAATACAACGGTGTTTCTGTATGGCGAAAATTCGACAAGTCCATGGCACACTTCTGTTTGCACGAGGCTTGTTTTCCTTTTCTTTTTAAGTAAGACCCATTTTGAAATAAAAATAAAACAAGTAGACTTTTCTTCTTAATTCTGTTTTTACATGAAAGCATGCATTTTTATCTACTTTTATACTCAGGCACTACCATTATTAAGGCAACTATAGTATCGTATAACGAGTGTTAGAATACCATCGTCATAGAAGCCTGTTGCCTGATTAGGCAACATGCTTTCGGACACTTCAGGCAATTCATCAAGTAACGCCAAATCGTAAGCCATGTGTTCCCTCTAGTGATGGGAGAAATTCAACCCTGGCGCAATTCTGATATTAAATTAATTAATTAAATTGATCAATTAAACAACCATCCTCTTAATGTATTGTTATGCTAATTGATTTATGGTCCACTGCCAGCTGATTTATGACATGCCGGGGATAATCTATCCTTTTGAGAATATACCCCACCCTTCCCCTTCCCCTTGCCCCTCCCCATCACTCTGGGAAAGGTGACACTTTTTTGTCACCCCACCCCAGTTCGGCTCTGACCCACATTTTCCCCTCATGGTAAATCCCCAGACCTATCCTCCACTCCAAACTGCGCCCCATCCCTACCACATCCTATCAGGACACAGTCTGTTCTGAGCTGTCAGACAGGAAGGATCTCACTAGGGAGTGCTCATGTGGTGATGGGAGAAGAAAGAGAGATGTGGTGGTACATTATTCTTTTTGTTGCATTTTTAACTCATTTCAGAACTATGTTACTACTTTGTCTCAGTTTGTAGTCCCCTCCTGGAAGGGTACTATCATAAAGTGCTCAGTTGAGAAGATGTTGGGAGAGGAGTTTAATAGGTGTATGACCTGTAGACATAAAGCAGAGAACTGCTGCCTGACTTTCTACATGACGAATGGAAGGAAATGATAATGGATGAGTGTGGCATGAATACTTTTCAGCACATAATGGCGATGCAGTGGGATGCATCCTGCAACTCGCAAGGACTACTATCTGTGCTGAAGCTGTACATATTTTTTGAAATGGCTGGTCAGTCCACAGTGGAAGAGACAACTTTCTCCTATTCCACTACCCCAGACAATGAACCAGAGGTTTTCAGTGTATGGGCCTCGACTGAGCTAGTCCATAGATAGCGCTTGGAGCAGATTGTCCCCTCCACCACTTCACTTAGCAACCGATAGGATATATCATTCACCCCTCTCCCACCTGACAATTGGTAGGAGCCAATGGGAGCCCAGGATCACTACATCCATCATGTGATCATGACATCAGGGCGATATAAGATAGTCAGTGGAAGAACCATGAGGTATCAACAGCAGTGGAGACTGTCATCGTCCTCTGACATAGAGAAGAAGCCTAAAAGTAAGTATGTGTGGTGTAGTTTCATATCTTTGTTCAACTCTATTTCTTTGCCGGTCAATGCTTGTTGCTTTTTTTTTTTTCTTTGTTCAGCGACCGCCAGTATTTCCGGATGTTTAGCAGCCTCCGGCGTGTCTGGGCCATCCAGCAGCCACTCACCAGTACCTGCAGCTGGCTCCAGCCCGTTTGGGCAGCTCACCAGCATGGTGGAGCACGACAACGAGCTGCTATTATCCATCCCGCTTGTCGATTTCTGTAGCAGAGACAAACAGTTGTTCCAGACTCTCAGAAGAACTGTGCTGAAAGCTCTACACCACACAGTGCGGTTCTGTTCTGGTCTCTGACATACACACCATCTCGGAATGTTTTGGTGTTACTGCAAGGAGAGAGTGTTGAGATGCTCTCGATTCCTCCCAGCGCTCTACAGCTTTTCACTTCAACTTATAATTTAACAGGTGGCGATTGAAAGTGCTGAAATGTTGGTATAGAAATACGAGGGTAATCCCAAAAGTAAGGTCTCCAATTTTTTATAAGTACATAGACCTGTTTATTTCTACAGTGGTTTACATCAGTTTACAGCTTGAACATTTAGCTATTTTTCGACATAATTACCATATCTGTCGACGCATTTTTGTAGACGCTGTGGCAGTTTTTGTATGCCCATGTATTATCAGCTCGCCACCATGCTGTGCAGATGGTTATGAACTTCCTCGTCGTCGGAGCTGAATCGCTGGGACCACAATTAACGGTGACAGTTACTGTGAAAAAACTCAAACGGGCAATTCAGAACCAGAGAAGAGGAATGTTGAGCAAGGGCGTACACATTCTCCATGACAACGGTCGCCCACACATCGCTCGACAAACCGTTGCTCTCCTGCAGTAGTTTCAGTGGAACATAACCACCCTCCCAACCTATAGTCCTGACTTGGCTCCCAGTGTCTATCACCTGTTCCCTAGGTTAAAGGGACATTTGGCTGTAAAGCGATTCAGCTCTGACGACTAGGTGAAAGAAGAGGTTCATAACTTTCTGAACAGCATGGTGGCGAACTGGTATGACATGGGCATACAAAAACTTCCACAGCGTCAACAAAATTGCATCCACAGAAATGGTGATTATGTCGAAAAAGCTCTAAACTGATGTAAGCCATTGTAGAAATAAACAGGTCTACGTTCTTATAAAAAATAGAACTTACTTTTGGGATTACCCTCTTAGACAGTTCTGGTGTGTTTTATTAGAGATAGAAAATGCATTGAGAAGTGTTAAAGTGCTGTTTAGGGAGTTGAAATGGGATGAACTGTGTTACTGTGCTGGCATGACACTAACTATATAATCATTGTATGCTGGTGTGACACACATGGTGAGATCTTAAGATCGATCCATTTATCTGCAACACTCAAGCATTACAGGCTTGTCTGGGCTAAAGATGGTGCTATCCCTTGTGTTCGAAAGACTGAACTCTGGGCTGTAATGTGTTCAAAATGTGTAGAAAGACGTCGTTAGCTTTCTTCATATGTATAGTTTGCATGCAGACGACTGAGAACATTGCATCAATATAGAAAGACACGCAGATCTCTGTCATACAAGAAATATTTATATGCGACAATCTGTAAAAGTGTGAAGATAATGAAAGAACCAGTTAATTTTTGAAGTAGTTCACCAAATGTATTGCTGTAGGATAAAAATAATTATATTTACGCAAAGTGTGTTTCTGAGTTAATTCTCATAATAATGTTACTTACATCAAAATTTTCACTGCAATGTCTAGAACAGCGTAGCAGCACCAAGCTGTCTGAATCACCTCGTCACTACAGTCAGTATCTTCAGTCATTTTTGAACTGAATAACAGAACATACTTTCATGTGTATACATACCCTGTAGCTTAGTTGGTGAGCTACATATTTCTATAAAACCCACTGCACACCAAATCCTGATGTAGTTGACATGGTGGGGTGGTTGAAACATTAGGAGTTTGTTGAAAACCTGATGGCGTGGAAGAAGAACATAAGAAGAAGAGGACTGGCATACTTCTACCCAATAATATACAAGCGATAATTGTAGATCAATATGACCGCAACAAGACAAATGTTCTAATGCCACTGCTAACACATGCAGATGGAGTATCCTTTGAGCACATACCTGTATTTTCAGAAACGCTGTTTCAGCCCAAATACCAGTTGCTACAAAAGATAATTCAAAGTGTCGATATTGTAACATACGCAACATACAGTCAAAGCGGTCAAATCCCGCCGCCAAAAAGGGTGAAGCCAAACACCATTTTTACATTTAACGATGTTCCTCTGGATAATCAGAAAACCAGGATCAGATTGGATGATATTTTTGTTTGGTCGCCACATGGGTATTGACAGATTTTATTTGAGTCACACAAATTCCAGAATCACAAAATAGGGATAATGCAAATCTCATTATAGCTATCAAGCAATACAGTTTTAATTTAAAACACATTTACCAGGTACACGTAGGAACTGACATGTCATTCAATGATACTGTAGAGATATGAGCAGACAGCTGGAACGACACACAGTACGAGTTTTTCGATACTGATAAATCAAGAAAACCGAGTGATGGTAGGTATAGATGGAAATTATGAAAAAAATTCAACAACTCGATCATAAAGTTAAGGGGCTAGAGACATATGCCCAGTTCATTCTGAGACTGATCGACGACCTAGATGCTAGTCAGATGCAGTGAGAAATGCAGAACCGTTATAAAACCTATATTGGATGTTCAATGTAGCGTTCGCGATGGTGCTGACAATGATCTCCAAGCTCAGAGAGAAGATAATAAATAAGGGGACAGTAGTTCAGGAACTGTACAAACCAGCACGCAAAACGTACTCTCATAGGCATGTTGTGATTAAAGGTCTGGATGACTAACGGCAGGCTGAACCTGTAAATACGCAGAATATTCACTTGCACATAATGCATGCAAATATATTTAAATGGTTATTGATACATACTTCAAATTTGCCTTGACATTGCCTGCTAAAACAGAAACGAGGAGAGATGTGGAGGTGTCTGAGCATTTATTGCAGGCACGGACGAATCAGTGCCCAGATAACTTCCAAACTGATGGAAGTGGAAACTTTTACAATAGGTATTAGGTATTTCAAGATCGTGATGGTGGGGATGGGGGGGTGGGGTTGAGGGAGGGTGTATTGGATACGTTGCTATTCACCACTCACCCAAGTGAAGGCTAGTGTCATGGACAGAAAACAATAAAAGGTCACAATTGGACGCTCATAAAAATGGACGGATACTCTCCCAGATATAACTGCACAGTATAATCGAGCGAAAAGTAACTCAATAAAAACGAGACCAATCGCTTTTCATGACAATTGATTCATGGATAAGGTATACGATCGTATTAAAATGCTAAATCCATGTAAACAGAAATTTTATGTGGGTTACTTGGCATGTATCTCAAATCAGAGGACAGCATTTGAGAAGTAATACCTCCCAAACTAGTAGAGTGAGGTATTCGGTTTCTAAAGTACAGGGAACAAATCCTAGAACTCACATCTTAATTTCAGGATACTTTTACACAGAGAAAATGCAAAGAGCTTAGAACCACATGTATTCCTCATAGAGTGTGTCATAAGACATCAAGGCAACAGAGCACTAGTTAAATGGCTTGGTTTTCTTCCAACACAGAACAGCTAGATTTACGCTGACGATTTGGTATATAATGGCATGTAGAGAGCACAGCCAGCACTGTAGCATAACATGCGTGATAGGAGACGCATTATAGTAGGTGGTAAGATTCTCGACAAACTTACAGTCAAACTGCACATTTAGGGGTGCAATTACTGTGAACCTGGTACAAAACCAAAAACGTTTGGCTCGTGGTGATAAGGAGATTAACCTGCTCTACAAGGCGTGTTTAGAAGACGGCATTCCATAAGCAAAACAGAAAGATCTCCAGGACGACACGCTGCAGATCGAATTTTAGCTGTTAAAGCCAAGGCAATAGATGCAAGACGGGATATTGGTATAGGGAAGCGCCTTATAGCACTTGTAGTTGATAATACCATGAATGATAAAATTAAGTTGGGCGTCGGTGTGAATTTCAGGCAAGTTATGAATGCCGCACATCGTGCACTGAAGAAGAAGTCAGGGCAGTGATGTACGCAGTTAAAAGCCACCTTAAGCATAAATGACTAGTTAAAGCACTCCAGGTTTCGATCATATCCAACATATCAGGGGGAATTTTCCCATTCCTCATTCTTGCCCTCACAGGTCACTCAGCGAAGGGTTCACTGGCCAGTGGTGCTTCGGCTATTGCCAGAATAGACAAGAACGCACAGAACTCACAGGAGCAACTAGAGGAAACAAGAAGACATAACCACATGGCAGATGCAGCAGTCACTGGAAAAGGACTATAGCTGAAATAATACACTAATTTGTTAGATCTCTTCATAAAAAAAGGCCTGTTAGCTGTCCTACCTGCCGGCCGGAGTGGCCGTGCGGTTCTGGGCACTACAGTCTGAAGCCGAGCGACCGCTACGGTCGCAGGTTCGAATCCTGCCTCGGGCATGGATGTGTGTGATGTCTTAGGTCAGTTAGGTTTAATTAGTTTTAAGTTCTAGGCGACTGATGACCTCAGAAGTTAAGTCGCATGGTGCTCAGAGCCATTTGAACCATTTTTTGTAGCTGTCCTACCGAAAAGACCGCTTACAAATGCAGATCTGCTCAAGTTTGTTAGAAAAAAATTCAGCGTTCCAAGATTCCGTGGTCACTTCATGCAAAATATATTACCGAAGACTATGTGGAAATCTGGAAGATGTAGAATTGTGAGTTTAGATGTTTCTGGGGGACCTAGAAGCCACTGGGTGGCGTATGTTAAGAAAAATACAAATAAGGTTTACTATTTCGACTCATTTGGAGACCTGCTGCCACCAGAAGGTTTACAACGATAGTTCAACATCAGAAAACGTGTGCTCTTCGATTTTCATCGCTACCAAGACTTTAATGCTAAATTCTGTCCATCTGTGCTTCATGTTTCTTCTAACGTTTGTGGAAGCAATCCTGTTGCGAGAACATCCACAACCGAATATTGTAGCCGAGGTTGAAAATACCACTTCAGTTGAAAATTTCTTTATTTTCAGCCAACGGGTTTTGGACTGTTTTGGCCTGGTACACGCGGCGCACGGGGACCACAGGACAGGTACGATACCTGAAGATGGGCTTATAACAGTCCAAAACCGGTCGTGTGAAAATAAACAAACTTACGACTGAAGCGGTATTTTCAACCTCTGCTGCTTATGAGAAGGATGTAGTAGAAGGTGCATTAAACATTCACTCATCAGCTGAGTTTCAGATGCAGCGTCACTTTAAAAGAATTATCGTCTGTGTAACATGTGAAGTACTTTTCATCAAATGATTTGAAGAACGGGAAGTGGAATACTGTGGTGATTAGACTGGAAATATACAACGGCCTTCGCAATACCACAGAGGCTAACAATGAACTTCATCTGAACATTAATGGTGGAAAAGAAATTGTGGAAACTTCTCATGGTGCATACGATATTTACGATTTAAAGGACATTTGAAAAAGGTCTCGAAAAGGGATTTTGCTACGTCTAGACATCAATACACTTAAATCTGGAATAAAGATACCGAATACAGTGACATTGAACTACATGGAGCTGCGTACTGTCGATCAGGGTACCCAACTCATCGACTTTCATGACAAGGAAATCATTGTACGGCTATATCACATGAGGAACCAAGAGTGACCTGGAATGTGCAGAGACCCAGAAGTGGAGGCGACCTTTGATATCTGGATCGGAAGCGGTGGCGACCTTCTACCAGTCAGAGCTTGGAGCAGACCCCAGTGTCTTCATATCGTCAATGGAGACAGGATGGGGGGTGAGGTATAAAACTAACGTGCACAACGTACAGCGTGGCAATGGAGACAGGATGGGGGGTGAGGTATAAAACTAACGTGCACAACGTACAGCGTGGCACTTTACAACAGAACAGCAACGTAATAAAGTGTGCGAACTACGAGTTTCTTAAATCAGTAGGTCTGATATCTCGCAATGACGTGATTCGTTACAATTATCCCTGTGGAGTATGACCAACGTTCTATGCCAGGAATACTCCTCGTGTAAATCTTTTGCATAAAACCTCATTTAACAAGAACGGCGAAATATGGAATGTCATCCAACGCCAAGACACTTTAACCCTCCCACGCACGAGTTTCATATATCTTAATGCAGCATTTACGAAAGGGGATGATAGTGCTACGGCATCGAGCCTTACAAGCCTCCTGTTTCATGAGATATGATATGAACGTATCGATTTAGAAAATGTTGCATGATTAATAGATGAGCCATTGAGTAGAACAGTGGAACAGTACAAGAAATTTGCTGCAATATGCCTCAACAACTGCTTATGGGATACTTTCAAGACATGTGGTGAATTGTTCTAAATGCTGATGTTTTAGAGCACGCAGTGCTACCGACCATAAGCAGACAAACATGAGTTATTAAAACCTCTGCTCAATCGGAGATGCCCGGGTTCATTATTCATGCATTTCAGACCAATAGAAGAGGGAATATAACAAATGATTCCACCATATTTTACAATTGCAGGTTAAAAAATGACAGAGTGTACCTGAACTCTGAATTCTACCCATATGATAATTCACACGTGCAGTGAAATGAAAATGTATACAGCCTAGTACATGCCATATGTGCAAAGTACCATGATTAATACTATGAAGGCGAAGGATGTTTACTCAGCCCACGAAAATTCAAGGTCCAGCACCAATCATCATAATAAACTGCTCAAAACAGAACGAGGTAATTAAATCTGGACCTCTAGATGGACGAATTGAATTTGGGCAAATTTCCCAGATCACAATGTAGCATATGCTCTATTTCTACATGACCTTTTTCCGACTCACAGATGTTACGAAATAAACAGGATGAAAGAAAAGGTGCTGAGCCACCCCCAGAGCATTTCGCAATGGCATCTCAAGGTGTTAACATTATTTCAGACATTCAGAGGTCATATAATGATGAGCGTAAATAGTTCGTATTTATAAATTTTGCCTTTATAACATACACAGAAGATGACTGTATAATAGAGACATTCTCAGCAAATGTAGTCTCTCCAAGATCTTTCAAGGATGTAAAGTGGGTTTAAACATGGAGGGGTGAAAATGGTCAACACGTTTCTAACATGGAATTCACTGGAATGATCCTGGTATACCCTACAAACATATGGTGGTGTCACTTAGATTGTTTGAATACACGGATTCTGTGAAGGAGATCACATGTGTCGAATCTTCAAGTTTGCTGCTGTTCAAGATTTGGAATTCTACCGGTGTCCTTCTCTCCGTCGACTCAACAAGAAGATGTGTGAAAACAGTGCTGCGTCTGCTTATGAAAATGTAAAATTACTTTTAAGTTAGATGAAAAATAAATTAATTCTTACCTCAAAATTTGTTTATGATTTCTTTTCACATTGTCACGTGTCTCCTGGTCCCATGAGCCAATTTTTTCTGTACGTTAGGTGTAATCCCATCCCATGGAACATTCTATATATTTTTTTATTTGCCACCTTAACTTCAACTTCATATGTGCCTTGTACAAACTTTTTATATGTATACAGTTGGGACTGGTTTATTATAAATAACAACTTAAAGACGTATGGTAAAGAATTTTTTCATTTATTCTATTCTCACAGATACAGTTCCTTGTGAGTGGAAAGGAATTATGAAATATTTAAACAATTGTGGCGCTTTCTTATTCCGATCGCGCAAGGACTACCAACTTTCACCACACGTAATTAATTTGTCACGGTCACACTAAACGTATCTGGTGAAAAAGACCGACCGACCGACTGATCGCACCATAAACGCCACCGGTCAGGGACCACCGCAGCTTCCGGACTGCGATAATTCTCTGCAAACAAAACATGAGGTAGTTAAGGTGAACGACACACGGGAACGACAGTGTGACAGGAAGGGAGACTTTCCTGGGATATTGCATCAGCTACTTGTAGACGACTATTACCTTTTGGATTTAGACATAACGCAAGACTTCGCCGGAATTTTCAGTAATATGGAGACGTGCCACTGCTTAATATCAAACCACAACTTCTGCATGGGAGGAAATCATCAGGGAATCATCAATGCAATTGTGGACAACGGTAACACTGTTGTTAAGCTCCTACTTTAAAGATATAAAGCAAGTTTATATGTCAGATCGTAAGTGCTAGAGTAAAAAAAGGTATTGTTAATCACATAATTTTTTTTTTTGGTCATCAGTCTACTGACTGGTTTGATGCGGCCCGCCATTAATTCCTTTCCTGTGCTAACCTCTTCATCTCAGAGTAGCACTTGCAGCCTACGTCCTCAATTATTTGATTGACGTATTCCAATCTCTGTCTTCCTCTACAGTTTTTGCCCTCTACAGCTCCCTCTAGAACCATGGAAGTCATTCCCTCATGTCTTAGCAGATGTCCTATCATCCTGTCCCTCCTCCTTATCAGTGTTTTCCACATATTCCTTTCCTCTCCGATTCTGCGTAGAACCTCCTCATTCCATACCTTATCAGTCCACCTAATTTTCAACATTCGTCTATAGCACCACATCTCAAATGCTTCGATTCTCTTCTGTTCCGGTTTTCCCACAGTCCATGTTTCACTGCCATACAATGCTGTACTCCAGACGTACATCCTCAGAAATTTCTTCCTCAAATTAAGGCCGGATTTGATATTAGTAGACTTCTCTTGGCCAGAAATGCCTTTTTTGCCATAGCGAGTCTGCTTTTGATGTCCTCCTTGCTCCGTCCGTCATTGGTTATTTTACTGCCTAAGTAGCAGAATTCCTCAACTTCATTGACTTCGTGACCATCAATCGTGATGTTAAGTTTCTCGCTGTTCTCATTTCTACTACTTCTCATTACCTTCGTCTTTCTCCGATTTACTCTCAAACCATACTGTGTACTCATTAGATTGTTCATTCCGTTCAGCAGATCATTTAATTCTCCTTCACTTTCACTCAGGATAGCAATGTCATCAGCGAATCGTATCATTGATATCCTTTCACCTTGTATTTTTATTCCACTCCTGAACCTTTCTTTTATTTTCATCATTGCTTCCTCGATGTACAGATTGAAGAGTAGGGGCGAAAGGCTACAGCATTGTCTTACACCCTTCTTAATACGACCACTTCGTTCTTGACCGTCCACTCTTATTATTCCCTCTTGGTTGTTGTACATATTGTATATGACCCGTCTCTCTCTATAGCTTACCCCTACTTTTTTCAGAATCTCAAACAGCTTGCACCATTTTATATTGTCGAACGCTTTTTCCAGGTCGACAAATCCTATGAGGGTGTCTTGATTTTTCTTTAGCCTTGCTTCCATTATTAGCAGTAACGTCAGAATTGCCTCTCTCGTCCCTTTACTTTTCCTAAAGCCAAACTGATCGTCACCTAGTGCATTCTCAATTTTCTTTTCCATTCTTCTGTATATTATTCTTGTAAGCAGCTTCGATGCATGAGCTGTTAAGCTGATTGTGCAATAATTCTCGCACTTGTCAGCTCTTGCCGTCTTCGGAATTGTGTGGATGATACTTTTCCGAAAGTCAGATGGTATATCGCCAGACTCATATATTCTACACACCAACGTGAATGGACGTTTTGTTGCCACTTCCCCCAATGATTTTAGAAATTCTGAAGGAATGTTATCTATCCCCTCTGCCTTATTTGACCGTAAGTCCTCCAAAGCTCTTTTAAATTCCGATTCTAATAGTGGATCCCCTATCTCTTCTAAATCGACTCCTGTTTCTTCTTCTATCACATCAGACAAATCTTCACCCTCATAGAGGCTTTCAATGTATTCTTTCCACCTATCTGCTTTCTCCTCTGCATTTAACAGTGGGATTCCCGTTGCACTCAGAATGTTACCACCGTTGCTTTTAATGTCACCAAAGATTCTTTTGACTTTCCTGTATGCTGAGTCTGTCCTTCCGACGATCATATCTTTTTCGATGTCTTGCATTTTTCCTGCAGCCATTTCGTCTTAGCTTCCCTGCACTTCCTATTTATTTCATTCCTCAGCGACTTGTATTTCTGTATTCCTGATTTTCCCGGAACATGTTTGTACTTCCTCCTTTCATCAATCAACTGAAGTATTTCTTCTGTTACCCATGGTTTCTTCGCAGCCACCTTCTTTGTACCTATGTTTTCCTTCCTAACTTCTGTGATGGCCCTTTTTAGAGATGTCCATTCCTCTTCAACTGTACGGCCTACTGCGCTATTCCTTATTGCTGTATCTATAGCTTTAGAGAACTTCAAACGTATCTCGTCATTCCTTAGTATTTCCGTATCCCACTTCTTTGCGTATTGATTCTTCCTGACTAATGTCTTGAACTTCAGCCTACTCTTCATCACTACTATATTTAAGATCTGAGTCTATATCTGCTCCTGGGTACGCGTTACAATTTAGTATCTGATTTCGGAATCTCTGTCTGACCATGATGTAATGTAATTGAAATCTTGCCGTATCTCCCGGCCTTTTCCAAGTATACCTCCTCCTCTTGTGATTCTTGAAGAGGGTATTCGCTATTACTAGCTGAAACTAGTTACAGAACTCAATTAGTTTTTCTCCTCTTTGATTCCTTGTCCCAAGTCCATATTCTCCTGTAACCTTTTCTTCTACTCCTTCCCCTACAACTGCATTCCAGTCGCCCATGACTATTAGTTTTTCGTCCCCCTTTACATACTGCGTTACCCTTTCAATATCCTCATGCGTTTTATAAATTTTCCTGACATCCGACTACGAGAAACTTTCATGTCTTCCTTGGCTAAGCAACAATATATTACCAGGATGGAGGCTACAGTGTACAATTACAGAATGGACCATGTATTTGACCCTCTGAAAGAGCGTTTATGTGCATTAGACACCAACAAACAGTATTTACTAATGGCCACTCGTTTGCAAAACTTGTAAATTTAGAGTTGTATACAGGGTAGTCCATTGATAGTGACCGGGCCAAATATCTCACGAAATAAGCGTCAAACGAAAACACTACAACGAACGAAACTTGTCTAACTTGAAGGGGGAAACCAGATGGCGCCATGGTTGGCCCGCTAGATGGCGCTGTTCATAGGTCAAACGGATATCAACTGCATTTTTTTAAAATAGGAACCCCCACTTTCATTACATATTCGTGTAGTACGTAAATAAATATGAATGTTTTAGTTGGACCACTTTCTTCGCTTTGTGATAGATGGCGCTGTAATAGTCACAAACATATAGCTCACAATTTTAGACGAACAGTTGGTAACAAGTAGGTTTTTTAAAATTAAAATACAGAACGTAGGTACGTTTGTACATTTTATTTCGGTTGTTCCAATGTGATACACGTACCTTTGTGAACTTATAATTTCTGAGAACGCATGCTGTTACAGCGTAATTACCTGTAAATACCACAATAATGCAATAAATGCTCGAAATGATGTCCGTCAAACTCAATGCATTTAGCAACACGTGCAACGACATTCCTCTCAACAGCGAGTAGTTCGCCTTCCGTAATGTTCGCACATTCATTCACAATGCGCTGACGCATATTGTCAGGCGTTGTCGGTGGATCACGGTAGTAAGTCTCCTTCAACTTTCCCCACAGAAAGAAATCCAGGGACGTCAGATCCGGTGAATGTGCGGGCCATGGTATTGTCCTTCGACGACCAATCCACCTGTCATGAAATATGCTATTAAATACCGCTTCAACCACACGCGAGCTATGTGCCGGACATCCATCAGGTTGGCAGTACATCGCCATTCTGTCATGCAGTGAAACATCTTGTAGTAACATCGGTAGAACATTACGTAGGAAATCAGCATACATTGCATCATTTCGATTGCCATCGATAAAATGGGGGCCAATAATCCTTCCTGCCATAATGCCGCACCATACATTAACCCGCCATGGTCGCTGATGTTCCACTCGTCGCAACCATCGTGGATTTTCCGTTGCCCAATAGTGCATATTATACCGGTTTACGTTACCGCTGTAGGTGAATGCCGCATCGTCGCTAAATAGAACGCGTCATCGTCCCGTAATTTCTCTTGTACCCTGTGGCAGAGCTGTACACGACGTTCAAAGTCGTCGCCATGCAATTCTTGGTGCATAGAAATATGGTACGTGTGCAATCGATGTTGATGTAGCATAGTCAACACCGACGTTTTTGAGACTTCCGATTCTTGCGCAGTTTGACTGCTAGTGATGTGCGGATTAGCCTCGACAGCAACTAAAACACCTACTTGGGCATCATCATTTGTGGCAGGTCGTGGTTGACGTTTCACATATGGCTGAACACTTCCTGTTTCTTTAAATAACGTAACTAGCCGGCGAACGGTCCGGACAGTTGGATTATGTCGTCCAGGATACCGAGCAGCATACATAGTACAAGCCCGTTGCGCATTTTGATCACAATAGCCATACATCAACACGATATCGACCTTTTCCGGGATTGTTAAACGGCCAATTTGAACACGAGTAATGTATCACGAAACAAATACCTTCCGCACTGGCGGAATGTTACGTGATATTACTTACTTATATGTTTGTGACTATTACAGCGCCATCTATCACAATGCGAAAAAAGTGGTCCAACTAAGACATTCATATTTATTTACGTACTACACGAATATGTAGTAGAAATGGGGGTTCCTATTACAAAAAAACCGCAGTTGATATCCGTTTGTGCTATGGCAGCGCCATCTAGTGGGCCAACCATAGCGCCATCTGGTTTCCCCCTTCAAGCTAGACGAGTTTCGTTCTTTGTAGTTTTTTCGTTTGATGCTTATTTCGTGAGATATTTGGCCCGGTCACTATCAGTGGACCACCCTGTATAGATATCCCAGAAGAATGTGGTGTAGAAGAGTTGCCAACAAACACACAGAAAGAAGTGGAACACTTTAACCATGGAGTAATGGGGAAGATAAGAGGAAAACTGATAACTCCCGAATGCGCTCACCTAGTAGAACTTGAAGAAGGAACATAGCTAAAGCCATGAAACAAGTATGTTACAGAAAGAAAATTAGACTTGTAGTAGAATTCGATAATACACTACTGGCCATTAAAATTGCTACACCACGAAGACGACGTGCTACACACGCGAAATTTAACCGACATGAAGATGATGCTGTGATATGCAAATGATTAGTTTATTCAGAACATTCACATAAGGCTGGCGCCGGTGGCGACATCTACAACGTGCTGACATGAGGAAAGTTTCCAACCGATATCTCATACACAAACAGCAGTTGACCGGCGTTGCCTGGTGAAACGTTGTTGTTCAAATGGTTCAAATGGCTCTGAGCACTATGGGACTTAACATCTGTGGTCATCAGTCCCCTAGAACTTAGAACTACTTACACCTAACTAACCTAAGAACATCATACACATCCATGCCCGAGGCAGGATTCGAACCTGCGACCGTAGCGGTCACACGGTTCCAGACTGAAGCGCCTAGAACCCCACGGCCACACCGGCCGGCGAAACGTTGTTGTGATGCCTCGTATAAGGAGGAGAAATGCGAACCATCACGTTTCCGACTTTGATAAAGGTCGGATTGTAGGATATCGCGATTGCGGTTTATCGTATCGAGACATTGCTGCTCGCGTTCGTCGAGATCCAATGACTGTTAGCAGAAGATGGTATCGGTGGGTTCAGGAGGGTAACACGGAACGCCGTGCTGGATCCCAACGGCCTCGTATCACTAGCAGTCGAGATGACAGGCATCTTACCCGCATGGCTGTAATGGATCGTGCAGCCACGTCTCGATCCCTGAGTCAACAGATGGGGACGTTTGCAAGGCAACAACCATCTGCACGAACAGTTCGACGACGTTTGCAGCAGCATGGACTATCAGCTCGGACACCATGGCTGCGGTTACCCTTGACGCTGCGTCACAGACAGGAGCGCCTGCGATGGTGTTGAACGCACATTGGAAGCGTGTATTCGTCATCACCATACTGGCGTATCTCCCTGCGTGATGGTACGAGGTGCCATTGGTTACATGTCTCGGTCACCTTTTGCTCGCATTGACGGCACTTTGAACAGTAGACGTTACATTTAAGATGTGTTACGACCCGTGGCTCTACCCTTCATTCGATCCCTGCGAAACCCTACATTTCAGCAGGATAATACACGACCGCATTTTGCAGAACCTGAACGGGCCTTTCTGGATACAGAAAATGTTCGACTGCTGCCCTGGCCAACACATTCTCCAGATCTCTCACCAATTTAAAACGTCTGGTCAATGGTGGCCCAGCAACTGGCTCGTCACAAATCGCCAGTCACTACTCCCGATGAACTGTGGTATCGTGTTGAAGCTGCATGGGCAGTTGTACCTGTACACGCCATCCAATCTCTGTTTGACACAATGCACAGGCGTATCAAGGCCGTTATTGCTGCCAGAGGTGGCAGTTCTGGGTACTGATTTCTCAGGATCTATGCACCCAAATTGCGTGAAAATGTAATCACATGTCAGCTCTAGTATGATATATTTGTCCAATGAATACCCCTTTATCATCTGCATTTCTTCTTGGTGTAGCAATTTTAATGGCCAGTAGTGTATATCGTCTTTTTTTTGTCAAATTACTCGCTAGAGAAAGGAATAAATTAATCAGATGTGGATTTAAGGTATAAGTTAAAATTAATTTCGACGTTGTTAAAACGATACCTAACAAAACTAGTAAAAGAGTTATTTTCTGTTTGTAAATGTGCATGCAAGAGTTAGCGAAGATTTTGCAAGAGGAAGCTACCTGTCTTTTTCGCTATGCTATCAAAAGTATTTCCTACATGCTGTGGTCTATGTGCATGAATTTTGGATGGAAGAATGGTGATTGGATATCCTTGAAAAAGTAGAAGAAACTAGCTAATTGACAGCATAACGACCTCTTTTTATTACCTTTGTGAGTATGATTGGTGTAGAACAGTCTTCATATAATGGCAGCTGCCGTGTTCGAATGAGAAAGCTGGTCTGTATGACTAGCTCTGTTTAGCACAAGTTATACTCATCGGGAGAGCAAATGCAAAAGTGTACTGATTATGTGGTACTCAGATCATTCTGTTCCTTCATGAGACATAGAATGTAGTGGCTATAGTATCCTTCTAGTCAGTTTTGTAGGGAGGGTTGATTAAAGACAGAGGAAGAGTTATGAGGTACATAGAGAGAGGCCATATAGTGTTTTGCTCAGGGGCCTTAGCTTATAGGTTCAACAAAGGTGTAATCTGTTCCAAAACAGAGAGCTGACTGCTGGAGCTTTGAACCTCCGACATTATCTCACAAATGCGAGAATACTTTGCGACTCCATCCACAATGGGGGAGAAGGCAAGTCGTAATAAAATTTTACGGAATTTATGAAGCGTTTTGCCTATGGAATGTAGTTTTTGCACCTCCTCTCTGCTGATGTCTATTTTCTACACTAAGAATTAGTATTATTGTCATGCAGTGTAGACTGTGTAACAGTGTTTGTGATGCGCCCATGTATATGAACCTGACAAAGTAATGGACGAGGTGATTTAGCAATGATGCAGAAACTGAGAACAATGCTGCAATGTCATTGGCTGATAGCATCACCAGATGGATGCAATAAGATGTCTTGCTGACACGACAACACATCAAGAGTGTTGGTTTGGACCTCGAGTAATTGAGTAAACAGCACTGAAATTATGGAAAACCTGCTAAGTACCAAAATTGAATGAAAATACGAAAAATGGATGAAAATAAGACAAAAAATGTGGAAGGATGAGGGTACTTACATGCTCGCCTGGGTGTATGAAAATCATTCAATTCCTCCATCAGTGGGATTGACAACTAATGGTGCATGTGCTCTAAGGGCTTAAGTTCTACAGAATACCCCCTTGTTTTTACTATGGCGTGTGCACACTTAGTGCCACTTTAGAAGTGACCAGCATCAACATGAGGTCAAGATGTGAGAGCATCCGCATTGTACGGGGGCTGTCCAGAAAGTAAGTTCCGATTAATTGCGAAATGGAAACCACAGTGAAAATCAGAAATGTTTTATTTGTAACAGTTAGCTACACCTTCCAGCTATTTCTCTATGTAGTCGCCATTGTGACTTAGACATTTTTTATTTTTATTTATTTATTTATTTATTGTTCCGTGGGACCACATTTAGGAGAAGTCTCCATGGTCATGGAACGAGTCAATACATGAAATTATAACACGATTGTAGAAACAGATAAAATGAAATATAAGAAACATATTCAGGCGACAAGTCGTTAGTTTAAATAAAGAAAATCAAGAATGTAACACTGGAATTTGCTTAATTTTTTAGCTCTTCCAGGAGCTCCTCGACAGAATAGAAGGAGTGAGCCATGAAGAAATTCTTCAGTTTAGACTTAAAAGTGTTTGGGCTACTGCTAAGATTTTTGAGTTCTTGTGGTAGCTTATTGAAAATGGATGCAGCAGAATACTGCACTCCTTTCTGCACAAGAGTCAAGGAAGTGCATTCCACATGCAGATTTGGTTTCTGCCTAGTATTAACTGAGTGAAAGCTGCTAACTCTTGGGAATAAGCTAATATTGCTAACAACAAACGACATTAAAGAAAATACATACTGTGAGGGCAATGTCAAAATTCCCAGACTATTGAATAGGGGTCGACAAGAGGTTTTCGAACTTACACCATACATAGCTCGAACAGCCCGTTTTTGAGCCAAAAATACCCTTTTCGAATCAGAAGAATTACCCCAAAAAATAATACCATACGACATAAGCGTATGAAAATATGCGAAGTATACTACTTTTCGTGTTGAAATGTCACTTATTTCAGATACTGTTCTAATGGTAAATAAAGCGGCATTTAGTTTCTGAACAAGATCCTGAACATGGGCTTTCCACAACAACTTACTATCTGTCCATACGCCTAGGAACTTGAACTGTTCCGTCTCGCTTATAACATGCCCATTCTGTCTGATTAAAATGTCAGTTCTTGTTGAATTGTGGGTTAGAAACTGTAAAAACTGAGTCTTACTGTGATTTAGCATCAAATTATTTTCCACAAGCCACGAACTTATATCATGAACTACATTATTTGATAATGTTTCAATATTACACACAAGATCCTTCACTGCCAAGGGGGTGTCATCAGCAAACAGAAATATTTTTGAATCACCAGTAATACTAGAAGGCATATCATTTACATAAATAAGAAACAGCAGTGGCCCCAGCACCGACCCTTGGGGAACGCCCCATTTAACAGTGCCCCATTGGGACTGAACATCATTACCACTCTCAATATTGCGGAGGATTACCTTCTGCTTTCTGTTCTTAAACTAGGAGGCGAACCAATTGTAAGCTACTCCCCTTACTCCATAATGTTCCAACTTCTGCAGTAATATTTTGTGGTCAACACAGTCAAAAGCCTTCGTTAAATCAAAGAAAACACCTAACGTTCGCAACCTTTTATTTAATCCGTCCAAAACATTACAGAGAAAAGAGACTATAGCATTTTCAGTTGTTAAGTCATTTCTAAAACCAAACTGTACATTTGACAGCAAATTATGTGAATTTAAATGCTGCAGTAACCTTGTATATACAACCCTCTCGATAACTTTAGCAAACACCGATGGCATAGAAATAGGTCTATAATTGTCAACATTATCCCTGTCTCCCTTTTTATAAAGTGGCTTCACTACCGAGTACTTTAATCGGTCAGGAAACCGACCACTCCTAAAGGAAAAGCTACAGATATGGCTAAGTACTGAGCTAACATACGTGGAACAATACTTCAGTATTCTGCTAGATACCCCGTCATATCCATGAGAGTTCTTGGTCTTTAGTGATTTAATTATTAACTCAATCTCCCTCTTGTCAGTATCATGGAGGAGCATTTCAGGTAACAGTCTCGGAACACTTTTTTCTAAGAGCGCTATATGATTTCCTGTTGGGACTAGGTTTCTATTTAGTTCACCTGCTATATTCAGAAAGTGATTATTAAGTACTGTACATATATGCGACTTATCAGTAACACGGACATCCCCACTACGCACTGATTCTATATTCTCGACCTGTCTCTGCAGACCAGCCACTTCCTTTACGACTGATCATATGGTTTTAATTTTATCCTGAGACTTAGCTATTCTATCTGCATACCACATACTTTTTGCCTTCCTAATAACTTTTCTAAGCACCTTACAATACTGTTTGTAATGGGCTGCTGCATTTAGATTTTGACTGTTTCTAACGTTTTGATATAATTGCAACTTTGTTCTACAAGATATTCTTATCCCTTTAGTCAGCCACCCAGGCTGCCTGTTTGTGCTAGTACCCTGTTTTGAACGTTCTAACGGAAAGCAACTTTCAAAGAGCACGAGAAAAGTCTTGAGGAAAGCATTATATTTATCGTCTACTGTATCAGCACTATAAACATCTTGCCACTCTTGTTCCTTGATAAGGTTTACAAAAGTCTGTACAGCAACTGGATCAGCTTTCCTAAAAAGTTGGTAACTATATTTAACATGTGTTGCAGCACAAAAATCTTTTAGACTTAAAATTTGTGCATCATGATCTGAAAGGCCATTCACCTTTTTGCTAACAGAATGCCCTTCTAATAATGACAAATGAACAAAAATATTGTCTATGGTTGTTCTACTGTTCCCTTGCTCTCTCGTTGGAAAGAATACGGTTTGCATAAGATTATATGAATTCCGGAGGTCTACCAGCATCCTTTTCCTTGCACAATCACTTATACAATTAATATTGAAGTCACCACATATAACTAACTTTTTGTATATCCTATAAAGTGAACCAAGAACCTCCTCTAGCTTTAGCAAAATTGTTGTGAAATCGGAGTCTGGGGATCTATAAATAACAACAGTAAGAAGTTTAGCTCCACTAAATTTAATCACACCTGCACAACATTCAAACACCTTTTCAGTGCAGTACTTTGAAACATCAATTGACTCAAATGGGATACCGTTTTTCACATACATGGCTACTCCCCCACACCGTAAAGAGCTCCTAGAAAAGCTGCCAGCCAACCTGTATCCTGGTAAAGGAAGCCTCTGAATTATCTCCTTATTTAAGAAGTGTTCAGATATACCAATAATTTCAGAGTCAACATCTATAAGCAGTTCACTAACTTTATCTCTAACACTTTGTATATTTTGATGAAATATACTAATTCCCTCATTAATCGGATACCCAAGCTTTCGTAGCGTTGTACCAATTTTCCAATACCCTCACCATAGAAGGCACCCGCCAGTGCTTTCCACCAATTCTCTACGCTGGCCTATAGCTCATTGTCTGTGCCAAAATGTTGTCTTCATAAGCAGCGGTTCATGTGAGCAGAGATGAAACTCAGAGGGAGACAATTACGGCCTGTATTGTGGGTAATCAAACATTTACAATAGAAAATGATGCAGGAGCATTTTCATTGCCCCTGCAGAATGCGGCTGAGAATTGTCTTGAAGAAGAAACTGCACGACAGTTGTGTAATGTTGGCTGCATAGCTTCAGGCGAAATTTCTCGCTGGGCCCTAGTACTTGGCGGGAGACACTATTTTCTAGACATCATTTCGCGCTCACTATGAGCTCAGAAATGAGAAAAGTGACGTGATGCTATCTAGGGCCATACTTGAGACACTGCCCAACACATCTGTGCAAAGCTTTATCGGATTTTTATAGTCGTTTCCATTTCGCAACCGATAGGAACTTACTTTCTGGATACCCCTCGTATATCAGCGTGGCTACTGCCACAACTGGGTGCGTACATTACTGAGACGTTTACTGAACAAAATTAAGTCTATCGTTGTGAGGCGCCATTGGATACTTTCTGCAATTTCGGCTCATATACGAAATACTGTGTGTGCCTATGGATGTCAGACGCATCTTCTGTGCTAGTGCAGCAGCTGTTTCCAATTGATTTCTTGCAACTTGTAGCATGTGTCGGCCCAAGGAAATCCTGCTGATCGTTTCTTCTTTACGACGGCTGTCGACGAAAATAGTCAAATTGTTTCCCATTATAATTTAACGATTTTCAAAGTGGAACATTACGAGCCTGTTCGTTAGAGCGGTTCAAATTAGGATAGTACGTTATTCGATTTCTCGATACGTGTTAAGAAGAACAGTAGAACACCTAGAATAATCAGTACTCCAGAAGCGACTGATCAGCGCTTCTGTATGGTGGTAGCAGTCAGCACGGGCTGGGGCAGTGCCGTCTCTCCTGGAGTTCTGGCTATTCTGTTAACACGTATCGAGAACACGAATACCGCAGTAGACTAATCTGTGACCGCTCTGTCGAATGGGCACGTAAAACTCCACTTTAAAAGTCGCGTTGTTTGTAGTGTTAAACAAATTGACGCTTCCCACTGACGCTGTGCGTAGTGTGAAAGACGTGATGAGCAAGGTTTAATTGCTCTGATTCCGGCTCCACGTAGTAAAAAAGTACTTGCAAATAACTGCCGAAGCATAAGAGAACATGCGCCTGACGACTCTTAGGAGAGACATCCCGCTTACTGCAGAAAGGTAGTAAGTCCACATTTCCTACTTTAACAGTAGTGACAAAAAATTTAATAAAATCGGTTTAATGCAGTTTATCTCCTAAATTGTCTTTCTGGTTTCTTGATGTAGGTGTACTTGCTTATTGTATGAATGTAAAAGTCAAGTGTGAGGTTAGGGGAGAGAGGGGGACAGCTTTGTTGGTGGTGGACATGTTTCGTTTCCACAGTGCACTAGATTTTCAGATTATTATTTTAGTGCATAAGTTTGTACCGGTTTTGTTTTCCATGTTGGTATTTCAGGTACTATAGGTTTATTTATCGTTTGACATTTTTTGTTTATAGCTCACTGTTGCTATTTGAGTTTACATGTTGTGATTTTGCAAGCTGAAGATAGTGAGTGCAGCAGTGAATGCTAGAAAATAGAGTGCCAAGTGGAGAAATCGGAACATCTGCGACATCTTCTTCTGTTTGATTTCAGTAGAGTGGTGATAGCAGCTGTGGCCGCCACAAACACTTGCACCGAGTATGGGGATAATGTCACTGGACACAGCACAGCAACAAAATTGGTCATGTTTTAAGGATGATCGTTTTGACATTATAATCTCTCCACGTTTAGGAAGTTTACATGCATTAATCATTAATCCACAGTGACCCCCGTCTGTGTACTCGAAAACCAGCAACTGTGATGAACTGTGATCATTTCACCATCGTGTAACGTTAGTATGCAATGGAGAAAGTTCAAACTACATAAAAGTCACAAAAGTCAGCAGGTGCTTGCTCGTCATCAGTCAGCTTGTGAACAACACCGAGCATTCCTATCATGTGTCTTTACTGGTGACGATAAATGGTGTCTTTATGTTAACATAAGAAAAAGAAAGGAATGGATAAGCCCAAACAAAGCAGCAACTCCCCTTAGAATGACCTGCGCGCATACACAACAGATAATGTTACGTTTCTGGTGGAACAGCGAGGGACTGCTTCCCCCAATTGTGACCGTCACTGCTGACATTTATTGTCAACAACTGAGAGATCTTGCAGACGCAATCCAAAAACAACGACCACGAAAACTCCGTGAATTGAAGCTAGTTTACGATAACGCCCGTTCGCTTTCTGCTAGACCGACAATCACTATACAGGAGTTGGGTGGAGCGGTCATTCCGCACTCACCTTATTCGCCTTATCTTGCTCCCTCAGTTTTTCACTTTTTCCGCTTTCTATCGTATAACCTTCAAGGAACTTCCTTGCCGGATGTAACGCACTCCGATCATGGCTCGACGAGTACTTGGCCTCAAAACCACGTGATTTCTGCGTCGCGAAATCGAGAAGTTACCCCATTGTTGGCAGACAGTTATATACATTTGAAGAGGATATGTCATTGATGACTATAGGCTGTGTCCCTGTTGTGCTTATTGAACGTACAGAAAAATGTTGCGAACTTATAAAACAACCCAATAATACTGGGTTTAAGTTACTTGATTTAAAACATAATTGTACATATGAACGTCTTTTACTGTAATAAGTACTGTTTGTTGCATATTTCTGTACAATATTTGACTTTTGCATTGTGCCTATCATCACTTATCGTCATCTGCATCACAAGATACTGTTGTCGTTCATGATTGCGACTGAATTGCAAAAGTGTTTTTTGTCTCGATGGATATGGATCAAAGACTTATTGATACCATCCATTTTGTTATTATTTACGGGTAGTAAAGATATTCAGGTTTCCTTTGCCGATAGTTTCAAACGCTATACATCTTTTCTCAGTCTAAAAGTGCCCATCGTCAAGCCAGAAATATTAATGTTCCAGGTAACACTGCGGATTTTCAGCTGAAATTCGTCCCAAAGAATAGTTGGCAATAGTGAGAGCACTTTTCCGGTTTCTAGGAACAACTAACATGCGAATCATCGCTGAGGTAGGTCCTTCTTTATAGAATATGGGCCACCAGGAACTGTAGTCGGTAATAGAATCCACCTTTATTTCAACAATGGAAAACATGTTGAAACGTCCCCTTAGAAAAATTATACATGACTCTGCTTAAACTGATACACAGTATTTTTAGCGCAACGCAATCTGACTCTCAAAAATCCCTACAACAGAATGGCCCTGACTAACATTAACCTATACCTTTCACAAATCACTTACCTCACAAAAATCTTCGTTACTCGAACTACTGCAATACAGCGAGCGCCATTACTGCCAGCTAAATAAAAGAATCAAACTATGGAAGGCACTAACTACTGATAGGCATAGTTAGCAAATGAAAGATTTTAATAGAGAATAAACAATGTATTTACCTTAATAGTTTTGAAAAATCATAATATACATAGCAGTTCATGACATCCAGTCTTACAAATTTCCAAACTCCGCCATTTCTCTCCCCACATCCACCACTGCTGGCGGCTCACCTCCAACTGTGCAACGCTACGCGCTGTTAACAGCCGACAGCCCAACACTACAATAGCGAATATTACAACAATGCCACCCAGCCACAGACTGCACACAGCACAGCCAGTGATTTTCATACAGAGCGCTACGTGGCGTTACCAATATAAAAACCTAAACAGCGTACTTACATAGCCCCCACGCTCCCCACAAAAAAATTTACAAATTGTTATGGGCACTGGCCAATACATATTTGTTAAAAAATTTTCACAATTACAATAACAAAGAAATCATATGCACCCACTTATTGATACAATGTTGGTCAAAAGATAAAATATTCTCACAGTCCATAAAGATAGTCCTGATCGTTCATCACAGTAAAATAGCAGTGTTTTTCTCAAAGTCTGAACAGTAAAAGAAAATGCACACAGAAGTACCGGATTTCCATGCAGTCTTGAAGAAGTAGTGTTGTCCTTCCAACGGAAAGACAGTGCTGACTCTCGACATGCAGACAGGTAATGGTCCACAGCAGAGCAAACCCACAGCACAGTCAGTCGAAGTTTTGAAGAATATTGGTAGGTAGGTCGTCACAGAGTAGACCCACTGTAGTCCTGGTAGAGATCATGGTATTGGTGGGCCACCAAAGGTGCAGTCTTTGTAGAAATAATGGTATTGGTGGGCCACCAGAGATGCAGACCCACTGTAGTCCTTGTAGAGACGGCCAGCAGCCATCTGTTGCGACTGTGCAGGAGCACAATCACCATCGAAGAGTCTTGTGGACAATATAGCAAGTCCATAAACCACCACTTGTGCACTCACAAAGTTTTTGGAATTGTCCTTAGAACCAGCAATGCTGTTAACCAGTCCCTTGCTGAATTATCAACACACCTGCAAACACTAACGGTCCCAACTTCTCACACATTGTGCATATACCATGACCAACAGAAACGTGTGCACTGAAATGAATGCTTACAAGTTACTTAATTTGCTGAACTGTGTGTCCATTACAATTTTATAACATGAGAATACAATTACAAAGATACAAAAAACATCATTAAAACATAATAATACAGATAACATTTGTAGTAATACAGGCTTTATAAAAGAATATAAATAAACACATACATCAGTGTTACAGGAATTATGACATAAGTAAATATATAAAAAATGAGAATAGTTTTCGAAACATTAATTTCACACATGAGCATTGAAACAGAACGGAATTAATAATGTCTAAACATCTTTACAAAGAAAATAACATATTATCAGAAAAATTCTACAACATAACTCTTATTAGCTAAACACATTAAGACAGGAAAAACACAAATTCACATAGTGTAATAACACAAAATTACAGAACAGGGTTTGTTCTCAGTGTGACATTTGGTACTGCAGTCCATCCCAAAACTTCATTCCATATATCTTTCTTCTTATTTCAACATTTGTTTCCACCAAAAAAATTCTATCCAAGCATGCTTTCTGTATTTATATGTTCACACATTTCTTACCTCATTATTTATTTTCCATTATCTCTTCATCATTTATTTCCAAGAAAATCCTACCTATACCTGCTTTCTGTACTTTTTTCGTATAACTTCTCATTTCTTCCAATTCATCGCAACTCATTCTCTTATATAGTCTACCCCCTCTTAAGCTAACTTAAATCTACTGAGCTCAGATGCTAAACTAAGGGACGAGGCAATGCAGCAGCACAAAACCATTAACACAAACAGCAATAAAAAAATGCAAATTGGCAAAGCTAACAGCAGTAAATGTAATAACTTATATCTAAACATGACATAGCTCAAGCAGAAAAAATATTACAGTAAAAATGGCCAAAAATATTACAGTAAAATGGCCATGTTTAATACCTATGTCACATCTTAACACTAGACTGATGCATCACAAAAACTTACTGTGCAAGAAAGTTACCAAGTCATTAAAAAAATTATTTATGCAATTCCTGTGAAGGGAAATGTCTATCTGTGCTCTCTTTTTTAGGAAAGTACATCATAAACGTATTCTTAACTGGGTCTGTAGACAGAAAATAGTGATATTAGTACATCTATTAAATTTTATATTAACTAATGCTGCAGTGCAGCTAGAAACTAGATATTAAAGAAAATGAGCAAATATGTACAAAGGAAGGCATGAAACATCATTCATTAGCCATAAGGCATTTCATAAGGTAGTAAAAAAATCTCTCAACTAGAAAGACAGTAGTCATACTCAGGTGTATAGATATAAAAATATTTCTCGTCATTTCATTAGGCATTTCAGAAAATATCATAAATTAAGAGCTCCACAGTGTTATCATATGTTTTCAAGTTTGAGCATGTCGTATTTGCAATGCTTTCTACAAAGGAATGTCAATAACGAAGATAATGGCCTCTTTTTCTTTTCAATTGTGCCTCTGAAAGTCACACACTAAAGGCTTTTTTCCAAGCGACTGGGTGCCAACGACGCATTACGTGAAGGTGGTCACTTACCTTTCTTACCGAAATATTTACGACACCAGTTTTCACTACAGTGACAGTCTCATATAAAAATTTCACAGGTCGAGAATTTGCGTTGCAAATGTGTAGAAACAAAATCCTATGAACATAACAGCGTCCAAAAAATTTTCGTCGGCATTGTGATACATTCGTGCATTTACACACATTTCATAACTCTTAAAGTACGATTCTTGGTTTCCAACATCCTTTTCCACAAATCAGAGTCCCTAACCACTACTCATTATTCCTTACCTTATTACACATATACATATTCGTCGACACTTCTTCAATATTTCAATATAATAAATATGTAGCATAATCAATTCCTCATATAGCATCCGCTTATTGATCATAAACATACCTCAACAGCATAATACACATTGTCATCGCAATAATAACATCACAACACCTCAGTCAAATCTCAAAATCGTCGTAGCTTTCTCCAATAATATCAAAACCTAAAGAAAATTCTCTGCTCATTTCAATAGTGTCATCTATCTCAAACATACTTAAAAAATCGTGATCCCATACCAAATACGTCATTCAAAGCTCTTGTAGTATCACAATGGTTCTGAGAAACAATGAAGAGTTCACAAAGTACAGACAAAATACAATTTCATAAGTGTGAGGTTATCCAACGGTGTAATTACGTAAACATATGCCACTGATGTAGTAAAAAAAAAATTGTTTCTCTGTTAAATGGTCAGATAGCTGTGTAATTTATGTGTTAGAGAAATATGGTACCGATGTGTAAAGTTGTATAAGCAAATACCATATTAGCTAGGGCTCCTTGTGCTTGCCAGACACATGGTACACAAAGTAAGCGTGTACCCCCCTGAGGATTAATATATTTATACCCTCAGGTGTTACAGATTACAGCAATGGAATGAAATGTATCACGGAAAACCTTTGTATCATTGTACTTCAAGTATCTTTAAAAATAAATGATTTAAGTGCAAAATTAATCACTCAAATACGTGTCCTGTAGCGCTAAATGTGCGTCTTGCTGTCAGATAATCTCTGTGGAAGTGTCGTAGTTATTGTCCTCCAAAAGCTAAGTTCTGCAGAAGCCAATGTACTTACCTCATGATAAACAAAAGTGAAATGCTTTGCGTATAGATATCTTAGCTATTACGCTTATTGCCGTGTTGAAGAAAGTGCTGTGCTGTAACGTATTGTTGTGCTATGGAAAAGGCAGTCTCATTGTAGCTATACCACAAAAGTTACTACTAAAACGTGTTTTACTTTCCAGAATAATACAGAAAAATTGTGCAGATATAAAACAGAAACACTGCAAAAGCAACATTGTAAATTGTCACTCATTAGTAGCGTCGTCATAAAATCGTGTAGCTGTCACATAAACTAACCACTGTCTCATCTGGTATCTCACAGAAAGTACTTTAAATCCAGAATGTATTTTCAAGTAAACCAAGATGTTGCATTAAAATCTCATTAGCAGTACCAGTATATGTTCTATGTATGTAAGCCTTATAGTCGTTACGTAATCATGCAACTAACAAGCAAGAATGTACACACACAATAACACTGTAACGTCTGTTTACTATAAGAATGCATTCGTAATTTCTGTTTAAATAAGTTCTCTTGGTTCTTGATTGGATATTTAACTTCAAACATTGTTGCATGGTAACAGTTTCTAAGTCTAACAATGCATACTAGAAATGCGAAGTGAAAAGTTTTATGGCAAAGATAAAGTTAAAAAGCAGATTATCTTTCAATAAACGGTTTTATATGTTAAATGTGGTGTAAACCTTTACTCTTCCTAATACGCAGAGTTTCAACTTCAACGCAGTTATCATGTGGTATACGTCGGATTCTGTAAGTTCCATTGTAAACTAGAAAGAATTTGTGACTCAAGTGTTTCTTCTTATGTGACAATGAATGAGCTTTAATGAGAACTTTCTGACCAATATATAATTTCTTTGCATTTGCTTTACCGTGTAGTTATCTCCTTTTGTCTGCTGCAGATTTTATATTTTTAATAGCCAAATCAATTATGTCTTTGTGTCGAAGTTTACAAGGTACAAGCTCTCTGATTCTGTTCAGTGGTTCTTTATTCTTCAGTACAAGAGTAGGTGGTAAAGCAGTGGAATCATGAGGCATTTCATTCAGCACATTTTGAAATAAGTGTAAATATCTGTCCCAATGCTGTTGCTTTCTGTGGCAATAAAGTCTGCAAAGCTTATTGATTTCTTTCATAATCCGTTCAGACGGGTTACAATGTGGTGATTACAATGAAATAAAAACAGGTTTGATTTTATGATTCCGAAGCATGTGTGACCAAACAGCAGATCTGAATTGCGGTCCATTATCTGAAATGACTTTACTAACGTGTCCAACTTCACGTAAGAAATTTTTAACAAAGGCGTTGGATAGAGACCGTCCAGTGGCTTTACGTAACGCAGTGAAAGAAACAAATTTTGAAGTAAGTTCAACAGCGACTGGAACGTACGAAAATCCATTAGATGTTCTGATAAGAGGTCCCAAGAGATCAACAGCAGCAAATTCTTTTAATTTAGAAGGAATAATAGGAAACAACGGAGCACGATGTGAGATAGTAGATGGTTTCGCCTTTGACAAGGTTTACAAATAGACAAGACTCTTCGAATTCTCTTTTCCATATTGTTAAAATAACAAGTCGTTCGAAGAATATGATAACATTTTCGTGGACCAAAATGTGCGTAGCTGAAATGAATGTACCAAATGAGCTTATTAACAAAATCGTCTGGAAAGCAAAGTACCCATAGCTTGTCATCAACAGTGCAGCGTTTGAAGAGTATGTTGTTTCTAACCAGGTTATAATGCCGAATCTGAGTGTGTGTCTTTTCATGCCATTTACTTTTGATGTCTTTCCAAATCGGATCTTTATCTTGTTCATGAGCAATGTCCTTTAAAGATGTGGTGATGAAGTTTTCAAAGGCGACTTTCTGAATGTAAAGAATACTGAAATTTTTCTCGAGGTTGCCTTCTGTGTTACTTTTCTCAAGCCCAGCCGGTGCGCGTGACAGTGCGTCCGCAACAATGTTCTCCTTGGCGGGAATGTAGACTATTGTGAAGTGGAATTCTTGCAGAAACAATGCCCAACGTTTTAACCTGTCGTGATTTAATTTTGAAGACATAAGAAATTGTAATGCACGATGATCACTGTATACTTTTACGTGCTTACCAGAAAGAAAGAAACGGAATTTGTTAAGTGCCCAAACGATAGCTAAAGCTTCTAATTCAGTAACGTAATAATTTTTTTCAGATTTTGTTAGCACTCGGCTAGCAAAAGCAATGGTTTTCTGAACAGTAGTGTCATTTTCTGTGGCTTCTTGAAATAAATGGGCACCAAGACCGACTTTAGAAGAATCCGTGCTAAGGCAGAAATCTTGTGACAGATCTGGATGAGCTAGTATTGGCGCGTTAAGTAGCGATTCTTTCAAAGAATTGAATTCCAACTGTGCTTGTTCATTCCAGTTCCGAACAGTATTTTTTCCAGTGAGAGAACAAAGTTTTGGTGGAACAAGAATTTGCATATTCAGAAAACGATGGTAAAAATTTACGAGACCCAGAAAACTGCGGACTTGTTTTTTTGTGGATGGAACCGGAATGGCTCTGATTGCTTCTAACTTTTCAGGATCCGGCTGAATGCCTTCAGAAGAAATAATATGTCCCAAAAACCTCACCTTTGACCTACCGAATTCAGACTTTTCCAAGTTAACTGTAATTTCAGATTCTGCAAAAATATGTAACACGCTATTGAGGATGCGATTGTGTTGTTCCCATGAGGCTTCTGCTATCAGAATATCGTCCACATATAAGGTGATGTGACATTTTAAGAACTCAGGTAATATGGAATTTAGCCCGCGAATAAATGCTGCCGAAGAAATGTTCAAACCAAAAGGAAGTTTCCGAAACGGATAACAAAAGCCGAAAAAAAGGAAACCTGTGTATTTTCTACGTTCTGGATGAAGTTCGATCTGATAAAAGCTGGATCTGAGATCAATCGAAGACAACACTTTTACACCATTAAAATTTTGAAGAACTTCCTCCAACGTTTGCGGCCTGTCTGTTTCAGGAATAATGATAGTATTGATTTGTCTCGAATCTAAGACAAGCCTGATCGATTTATTTTTCTTCTCAACAACATGTAATGGATTGTTATATGAGCTTACTGCAGGCTCAATAATGCCCTCGTCAAGCATAGATTGTATTTCTGTTCTAACACGGTCGCTATAATGTGCTGGAATTACGTATGGTCTAACACAAAATTTAGTATGCTCACGAACACGAAATTGGTATTGAAATCCCTTGATTGTTCCCGTTTTGTGAGTAAAAACTGTGGAATGTGCTTGTAAAATCTCAAAAAGGTCCTGCCTATCACTGTCATTACAATTCTCAATTGTTTGAATTTTATTCTGAATTAACTCATTAGTTTCAAATATGCCGTCGATATCAACCCTGTCAGTACTTGCAGAGTGATTGTAAGTGTCAAGTTCCGTAGAAAATTCCGAACTGTTGTCTAACAGAAGGTAAAGCCGATTAATATCCTCGTCATGGTTTGAGAGCCAATCTTCAAATTTCAATGCTGTTGACCTACCTTCTTTCTCTAAACTTATTTCAGCATTGTGAAAGTTTAAGATTACTTTGTATTCATTCAAAAACTCTACTCCCAATATAATTTCCGTCGACAATAATGGAACAATAAGGAAGTTCATAGAGAAGCTGTGGCTTTGACAAAATAATTGGTTCAAATGGGTCTGAGCACTATGGGACTTAACATCTATGGTCATCAGTCCCCTAGAACTTAGAACAACTTAAACCTAACTAACCCAAGGACATCACACAACACCCAGCCATCACGAGGCAGAGAAAATCCCTGACCCCGCCGGGAATCGAACCCGGGAATCCGGGCGTAGGAAGCGAGAACGCTACCGCACGACCACGAGATGTGGGCTGACAAAAGAATTCCAAGTTGGTTTGTTGGCGTACATCTACACTTTTTCCAAAGATTGCAACTTGTAATTTAATCTTATGTAACGGAAGTGTGGGACAATCGTTCGATTTGTTGCATTTGCTAAGAGCTGTTTCACTAATTACTGAAATGGGACTGCCAGAGTCAAGTACTGCCGTAAATTTTACGTCATTTACAGTAATGTGAATCACAGGATATGCAATATTGTTATGTTTTACGTCGTGCTCCTGGAGTAAGATGTCCCTAACGTCTTCCATTTTTACGTAATTACTAGCTACGGCAGCTGCGTCGTCGGTTTCATAAGTACGTTTTGTGGCTGCCAGCGGTATGAGTCATTGCCTATTGTGTCTTTGTTGGGGCGTGTCGTTATTGGGATTTGGAGACCTAACTTCTACAAATTCACCTCGTCGAGAGGGCCCTGCTCTGTTTGAATCCCGCCAGTTCTGAAACAATTCACGTCTGTCGTTACGATCATATCTCTGTCGTCATGTCGGTAGATTCCATAGTTTCTTTCTTGTCGGTCACGTGGTGGAGAATTTCTTCCTGAATCGTAACTGCACGCTGGACCGTTGCATGGCTGGGTGTTGTGTGATGTCCTTGGGTTAGTTAGGTTTAAGTTGTTCTAAGTTCTAGGGGACTCATGACCATAGATGTTAAGTCCCATAGTGCTCAGAGCCATTTGAACCAATTCTTTTGTCAAAGCCACAGCTTGTCTATGGTCCCTGGATAATAATTATTTTGGTTCCCAAATTGTCTGTTTCTCTGATTGTCTCTGTGATACTTACTACCATGGAGAGGTGATCTTTCCCTGTAATTATTACTACTCTGCCAACGGTTGTCATACGGGTGGTGTCTGTTTTGGTCACGATTTGTGTTGTGAGAATAGCCTTGTCATGTCCAGTCATTATTTCTTTAACCGTGGAATTGCGACGGATGTGACCTGTGATTATTGCGTTCCTGTTTTCGCGTTCCGCAATTGTCAGTGTCAATTTCTAATTCTTGTAAGAGTCCCTGAAAAGCTTCAATGTCGTCTTTGCAACGTACTGCCAAAATAATATGTCGTGAATGTTCAGATAATTTGATTAAGCGAATGCGGATGAGTTCTGAGGGGGTGTATGGGTTTGACAGGTACTGGTTCTTGTGCAACATGTCTTCAAATTATTTCACAAGACTGGAAAATTCAGATTGTTCGAAATGTTTCATCATTATGATGCTATGTTTTACTCGGTCTTGCGTAGCTTGAGACCAATATGCTGAGAGGAGGGCATGGTAAAATTCTCCTTCACTGTGACAATCGTGAATGATCGATCGCATTCTTACAGCTCGTTCATTCTCTAAATAGCCACACATAAATTCTAATCTGTGCTCTAATGACCAGTTTGGAGGAAAACAATGAGAGAATTGATGGAGCCACACTTGTGGATGAATGTCGTTGCCAGAAATCTTAAATGTTTTAAATTTACGTGTAGTAATGAACAGCTTATAGTCAAAATCATCATGTCGGCGAGTCGCATATCGGTCATTGTTACGTCGTTTTGGCGGTTCCATTTCAAAATTCGGTGCACCTTGCCAATTTCTTACATAATTTTTGAAATGTCCTGTGTCATTATTTTGTGGTTGTTCCGTATTTCTATGTCCCTCTTCCCATACTGGAGCGCGAGTGTCCTCTGAAATATGTAATTCTTGTATTACTTGTGCCAACTGATCTTGTACTTCCCAGATTTCTCTTTTGTACTGTGTATTGATTTGATTTTGATTTTTTTTGAATTTTCTAATTTGTTCATACTCTTCAGTGTCCGTGAAGGCTACAGGTCTTGTGTCATTCAGATCATCAATTACCTTTGTAGATAAGTTGGTGAACTGATCTAAAAGTTCAGCTACTTTATCCGATAGTGAAATTATTTCCTCTGTGTGTTTTTCTGAACCAAGTTTCAGAGTGTCCATTTATGTTGAAATCGTATCTACTGTATCCTTTAAGTTTTCCTGAGTTTTTGCAGGTTGCGTAACCGAATCGGTAGATGCAACTGAGTCAATTTTAGCCCACAAGGTCTCATGATTTTCATGAACAATGGTTTGCAGTTCTTTTATGGCTGCTTCGTGATTCTGTAATGCATTTTCATGACGTGAAAAACTAGCTTGTAAATGCTCACAAATTTGTGTTTTTATGTCATTACAGGCTTTTTGACATTTCGATTCAATGTTATGTAACTCAGTAGTTAAATCTTCACGTGTTTGTTCAAGTGTGGTGTCTAACTTCCGAAGATATTGTTCCATTGTGTCTAACTGTTGCTGTGTTTGTCTCTGGTG
The DNA here is from genome assembly GCF_021461385.2 of Schistocerca piceifrons. NCBI lineage: Eukaryota > Metazoa > Arthropoda > Insecta > Orthoptera > Acrididae > Schistocerca > Schistocerca piceifrons. The sequence goes on from NC_060139.1 coordinate 432,622,320, forward strand.
TTGTTCCATTGTGTCTAACTTTTGAAGCTTTTGCTGTGTTTGTCTCTGATTTTGTTCAACTGTGTCTAACTTTCGAAGATTTTGTTCCATTGTTGTAGCTTTTGAAGCTTTTGCTGTGTTTGTCCCATTTGTTGTATTAATTGTAATAACAATGCACTGGTGTCTGAAACATGTTCCTCAGTGCTTTTCGGCAGTGAATCTGCACCGGCAACATTCACATTTTGACAAGCAGAAAATGTGTCTTGACTTATGTGAAAAAACGGTGCGGACCCAAAACCTGAATCTACAGTATTTGCGAAATTGTGTCCTGTCATTTCGGATTCCTGAGGCGAGCTATTGCCGACCGATCGATCGATAATGCTTCTGTTCACTAATTGTTTCACTGTCTACGCCATTATTTGCCGCCCGCTCCATTTCCCTATGCACAATTACCAAATCACTAGTCTGAACATTACACGGTGGCGCTAACACACTGCTTTCGTCCTCACTGTCATTTCTCAGTTTACTTTGGAGCCTAGTATTACGTTTTTCCCACGCCATTATTGTCACAATATTTCACACGACAACACAGAAAAGACAATTTGAAGAGCAAAATAAGAAAACACATTAACATAGCACTGAAAATAATATCTAGTTAACTGCAAGCGCGGCTCTCTACAATTATGCGCTATCAATAAACAATAGCTACACTAATTACACAAACTACAAGAAAAAAATCAGAAGATTCCAGTGAGGTATCGAGGTATCCTCGGCTAAAGGTCGAGTATATGAAACGTCCCCATTGAACATTTATACATGACTGTCCTTAAACTGACACACAATATTTTTTTTAGCGCAACGCAGTCTGATTTTCAAAAATCCCTACAAAAGTATGGCCCTGACTAACATTAACCTATACCTTTCACAAATCACTTACTACACAAAAATCTTCGTTACTCGAACTACTGCAATACAGCGAACGCCACTACTGCCAGCTAAATACGAGGGCCGTTCAGAAAGTAACCTCTGGTTGATTTAAAAAAATACACCAAGTTAAATAAAAATATTTTAATATGTACATCTTACAACTACATCTTTGCACTATTTTTCTACATAGTCTCCATAGCGATTGAGGCACTTATCGTATCTCTTCACAAGCTTTGAAATTCCTTCTGCATAAAAATCGCCCGCTTGTGCCTGGAGCCAGCCTGTGACCGCATCTTTGAGCTCTTCGTCGTCATCAAACCGCTGTGACCCGAGCCATTTCTTCAAATGCATGAAGAGGTGATAATCACTTGGCGCCAGGTCTGGGCTGTAAGGTGGATGGTTGATAACGTCCCACTTGAAGGACTCAAGAAGGGCCGTTGTTCTGCGAGCAGAGTGAGGACGGGCGTTATCGTGCAAAAAAACGATACCGGAAGTCAGTATACCACGGCGTTTGTTCTGTATAGCCCGTCGTAACTTTTTTATTGTCTCACAGTACACGTCTTGATTAATGGTCGTACCACGTTCCATGAATTCAACCAACAACACCCCTTTGGCATCCCAAAACACCGTTGCCATCAGTTTTCTGGCAGAAAAATCTTGCGAGGCTTTTCTTGGTTTGGTAGGCGAATTTGAATATGCCCACATCTTTGATTGTTCTTTTCTCTCAGGGTTCACGTACTTAATCCAGGTTTCGTCACCGGTCACGATTCTGTTTAACAATGGTTCTCCTTCGTCCTCATAACGTGACAGAAAGTCTAATGCAGAGGCCATTCTTTGAGTTTTGTGGTGGTCGGTAAGAATTTTGGGCACCCATCGTGCACAGAACTTACGGTAACCCAATCTTGCTGTCACTATCTCGTACAAGAGAGTCTTAGAAATCTGTGGAAAACCAGTAGACAACTCCGACATTGAGAAACGTCGATTTTCACGAACTTTTGCATCAACTGTCTGAACGAGTTCGTCAGTCACCAATGATGGTCTACCACTTCTCTCTTCATCATGAACGTTTTCTCGTCCACTTTTAAATAAACGTACCCATTCACGGACAACTCCTTCACTCATAACTCTTGGTCCGTACACGGCACAAAGCTCACGATGAATAGTTGCTGCAGAATATCCTTTGGCTGTAAAAAACCTTATGACAGCACGCACTTCACATTTGGCGGGGTTTTCTATTGCAGCACACATTTCAAACTGCCACAAAAACTTAACTAGCGCAGGTACGACGTTCACTCGACCACGGCTTGATGCCGACTGACCTGTTGAGTGCGTGAACGCACAGATGACGTCGCTACTCCCCCCACAACCCGCACTGTGACCGATCGGAGGTTACTTTCTGAACCGCCCTCGTAAATGATTCAAACTACCGAAGGCACTAACTACTGATAGGCATAGTTAGCAAATGAAAGATTTTAGTAGAGAACAAACAATGTATTTACCTTAATAGTGTTGAAAAATCATAATATACATAGCAGTTCATGACATCCAGTCTTACAAATTTCCAAACTCCGCCATTTCTCTCCCCACATCCACCACTGCTGGCGGCTCACCTCCAACTGCGCAACGCTACGCGCTGTTAACAGCCGACAGCCCAACACTACAATAGCGAATATTACAACAATGCCACCCAGCCACAGACTGCACACAGCACAGCCAGTGATTTTCATACAGAGCGCTATGTGGCGTTACCAATATAAAAACCTTAACAGCTTACCAACAATGTTATCGTTTTTTGAGGAATGTTTCATTGGTTTAAAACGTCATCTGCTGTCTGATATATTTACTCCTTCTTTAGCTTCCTCTTAATTACCCCGGAGGGACGAGTGACCTCTAATGCGGAAAATAGCTTTAAAGTCACTGAACCTTTTAATCTCATATAGCGTAATCGTCATAGTAGGTAGAGTATCATTCTTGTTGTGGCCCGAACAACCCTAACAGATTAATAATTTTACGTCCTCGGCGTGGCCGAGCGGTTCTAGTCGCTACAGTCTGGAACCGCGCGACCGCTACGGTCGCAGGTTCGAACCTGCGTCGGGCATGGATGTGTGTGATGTCCTTAGGTTAGTTAGGTTTAAGTAGTTCTAAGTTCTAGGGGACTGATGACCTCAGAAGTTAAGCCCCATAGTGCTCATAGCCATTTGAACCATTTTTGAACGTCCTCGTCGATCTTATTTTCGATACACCAGATCGACATCGTTCACTATTTGGCCTCTTCCCTCCCTCACCTTTACGGTAGATGAAACTATTATTTCCTGGGAAGAGTATTTCGCAGTCTATCCACGTAGCGTCAACAGCAACGCGTCCCGGACTGGTTTCTTATGTGCAGTAAACGAGAAAATGAAGTCGTTGCCAGACCCGTGTTATCGTGCAAACAGGATTCCTTTTTCCATTAAACAATGCATCGATACACGCAGAATCACACACAAAAAAAACCAGAACGGAAAATTCTGTCTCGATGCCTTTTTGCAGTAAAAGATTCATATGTGGTATTGAGAGCAAAATCGATACAGTTGTCCGTAATTCTAGAGGTAGTTTTCAGGCCCGTAAATTGAGGAGGAGAATCAACACGTAATAACGAAACTTATCCGAACTACCTTCGTCTTACTGATTGCATTGTACTGTTTACTTCTAGTTCTAAGTGCTCCTCTGTTTTTTAAATTCTGAGCACAAGCAAGATGTCTACAGAAAATTTCCCCGACTACAAAAGGCCCTCTCATAATTTATTAATAGTCACACCTTTAAGCTTTTATTAAATGCTTACATTATTTTAGGAGAAAGTTTACGCAGGTATCACTAACTTTGCGGAACGGTTTATCAATAAGCATGAGTGAAAATTTAAATAAACTTCAGTGATCAAATCTGCTACCAACAGATTCATCCCTAGACTTACGAAATGTGTAAATACCCCACGTTATAGACAAAGGATGTGGAATTACTATATATACTTCACAACTATGATCTAAATACCTTTGTACACATGAACTGAAAAACGTGAATAACAGAATAAACATTGCATGGATGCTATGACGATCTTGATGGAAATCTACCTTCAGAAAGCCGAAAGATTCATACGAAAACGATGCTAATAATGTTTTTGCTGAATAAATGAGTTCTGACCGTGCAAGCAATTCACGATATAGTTCAGTTTGTAAGTCAATGAGGACACGTCATCGCAAATAGGAAGCTGAAACTTCATCTATTAATTTCATTGCTGCAAGGTAGGAAAATAAATTCAGAGAAGTCGTTTCCAATCTACTGACTATTTCAACTCAGGGGACTCTGGGCACTTCATTGAGAAATAATTAACAAAAGGACGCTAATTATGTCACATCGTTCATGTCCAAACAATCCGCCGCCAACCATGCTTGCTTTATGCTGGAGAACGTACAGATCACAACATAAATGAGTGAGAGACAGGCTGATGGCTTAAATCATTGACGGAGCCAACACAATAGATAGATTTAAATAACATTTATCGATCAAATCATATCTACAGCAACCAAACTTACATCTTTTCAGCTTCAGCTCCTTATGACAGAAGGCGATATCGCAGGTAGAAGATGATAGAGTAGTGCTCCTTCATTTCCTCTAAGTGGCTGTACAACTTCTGGAAATTTTACTATATTAATTCTAATCTTTGAACATTTAGGAGATATTTTGATCACAAACTGGTTGTTTACAAATGAGTCCTACTTACCTTATCAATTATAAGAGTAAAAATTAGAGTAGAAAAGGAAACAGTAAAAAGATACACTTTACTGTGTGGGAAGTTTTATAAGGTGTCCAAGAAAGAACTATTTTCCGTCATTGTTCAAATCCTGCCATAATATTAGCAATATCAGAAACTGGAAATAACCATATCCCGGTCTCCATAATACATGTGACAAAGTATTTGAAAGAAAAATGTTCAGAAGAATGAAAAGCGCATTTTGACTGGTCTTTACCATTATAGTGGAGAAAAGTGTTTCCACATCAGATTTATACTATGGCTGACAACAAGTACAGGTAGCTGATCAGACTTTGATAAACATAAACCAAAAAACTATTGCTATTTTGTAGTGCATCGATTCCCAACCTGTGGTTCTCGAACCAACAATTGGTATTGTTTGTGTTGTGTCAATAGGTCATTCATGTATTCCAATCCGACAAAAGTAAGCCATGTGTAAAGAAAATGAGGTAAGATAGTAATTACATTAAGTTTGAATTTTCATATATAGCTGACAATTACTGTCCAAGACCACGTGTTTTTATGGCGATATTATTGCTGACAGTAGTCTGAATACTTCTCCGCTTAAACGCTATTTATAAACTGAACACCCCACAAACGTAAACATATCAGCTGATTTCTTTTTCTTTCTTTTTACGTGAAAAGTTAAAGAATAAACGATGATTTAACTAATACTGTATCCACTGCAAACCGTGACAATGAGAATGCTTTTGAAGCGTGTTATCGTGATAGTTACAAAACTATTAAAACTGCAAAACCTCGTTTAATGGCTGAAGATTTCATGCGGCCATTTATAAATGATGTAGTACGGTCCATGCTTGAAGAATCTTCCGCAAAAAATTTCAATACGGTACCACTGTCCCAAAATACGATCAACCGCCGGATTAAAGACATGTCAAATTACGTCGAAAATGAAATTTTGGAAAGAGTTCGTGCCTGTTCTTCTTTTGCTATTCAACTTGATAAATCGACTGATATTGAAAATTTAGCCATTTTGTTACTTTTCGTCCGTTATATTAATGGGGACTCTGTAGAGAATGAGCTACTATTCTGCAGCCCCTTAAAAAGATACACCTACGGAAGGGGATAAATTTAAGGTAACCGATGAATACTTTAGCGGAAATCCAGTAGACTGGACTCGCTGTGTAGGCATTTGTTCAGATGGTGTGAAATCTATGACACGGTGTTATGCCGAGTTTCTTGACAAAAGTGAAATCTGTAGGGCCGAATACTTGTTGCACACACTGTTGCATTCACAGACAGGCACTCGTTTCTGAACGCATGCCCGATGGAGTCAAATCTGTGCCGGACGATATAGTGAAAGTAATTAATTTTATTAAGGCTCGCCCTACAAATTCTCGTATCTTTGCAGTGCTTTGTGAGGATATAGGAAGCATTTACAAATGTTTATTGTCTCATACTGATGTTAGGTAGCTATCTTGAGATAGGACTACTTGCAGCCTATATGACCTTCAAGACGAAATTTGCATTCTTCTCACCAGCCATGCCCTTCACGAAGCAAAGTGCATGGAAGTTGAATTCTGGCTTCAGACTTCATTTATTCGGTAGATGAACAATATAAACTTACAAAACATAATTTTTGTGAAACGTGTTTCAATAGAAATGAAACGGAATGTTTTATTACCCTTCTCGACTTCCTGGTGGAAAATCATCTTTCTATGGACTAAAGTGTCAAGAGTATGATTAAAGAACATATGAAGGGACTCGGAAAAACTTGCATAGAATATTTCATTGCTACGTCCAATATTAACAACTGGATTAGCAATCCCTTCGAAGAGTCAACAAATTTAGAACTCACATTATGCGTAAATGAAAAAGAGCAGCTTCTTAGCTTCTTGAAATTTCCACTGCTTTTCAGTTACGAAAAAGTTAGAAATCTTTGAAATTAATTGGTTTATGGTTACTGTTAAAGGAGTTCCCAGTGTTAGCGACTAAAGCCGTAACGGCTTTATTACCCTTTCCATCCACGTATCTGTGCGAAAACTCGGTTTGTTCATATGCCTATTAAAAAAATTAATACAGAAAGAGACTGGGCTGAAAGTGATTTGAGACTTTAATTAGCAACTGTGGTTCCTGACTTCGAAGTTCTGCATCATGGAAATCGGGAGCAACCTTCTCACTCAATTCCAGGGAATAAGTGAGTAATTACAATGAAAATTTGTATTTATTGTTCCAATTATGTCTACACATTGTGTAACTTTTAAGCCCTCACTAAAGTATAGTTAGGTTTTAACGGTAAAGCTTTAAGTTAATTTACGATTATTAAACCTTTTGCTTGGAGTTAAATTTTATGCATGTATACTGTGTGTATGTTTAAAAGTCAGTGGTTCACCCATCTCATATCGTTGTAAAAGGAGTTCGCATGTCGAGAAAGGTTGGGAGCCGTGGGTATATTTCATGGGTGGGCAACAGCGGCCCCTCGGACGAATTTCAGTCCGAGGCACAGAAGAAATTCTTGGGAGAGAGAGATAAAGGCCTCGACGCTCAATATTATTCTCTAAACGTCAATATAATGACTGTCTGGGGGGCTAGTTTTGTCTTATTGTCAATACTACAAATATTGACGTATGTAACAGATATCTTAGTTTCTCGTGGAGTGTACAATGTTCGGGTAACTTATGGGAATGGTGCCGGGTTGTCGTCGAAAACCGCCGATATTTCAACAGCAGCACACCCTGTGATTTTGAAGACAGAACTACAGCAAGGAAGCGCTGTTGAAAGCGAATTGAAAACCTCGGTTTAAGAGAAGCTCCATAAAGGTAAAACACACACACACACACACACACACACACACACACACACACACACAAATCACACACATGCACATACTGTAAGCACTAGCGCTATCACAAACTACATATGACCGACGTCAGAAGCAATCGAGTGTGAAATTAATAATCAACGGGTGAGATGGCATAAATTCTGTCCCCTTGTAGGACGTCATGGTCTCCTGACCTTCGTTGCTTACATATTTCGCCATCACAATCATATTCCGCACATCAAGACGCCCAAAGTCGATAAGATAAAGTCAATGTTGTATGAATTCATGTAAACGATATGCAAATAACAGGTAAGCACACCGTGGTTGAAATACTCGAGGCTGTCGTACACGCACACACATTCAAGACATGACGGTCACAGGAGCTTTTAGTTCAGGAGAGAAACCACACAACGGGACGCCGGTACTTCAGAGGACGACTCAGCCTATCTATGTCGGCCGGTGATAGCCCATAGAGCAGACAGCAGTTGCCCGAGAGAAAGGAGGAACGACCCCGTGTTCGGCTTAAAAGCAAATTCCGTTACATTGTGTGGGAGCGGCCAGCCTACGCATTCTTTACACATAGCACACAGTTTCAGAGATTTTCACAGGGAGACAACAAACGCCAAACGCCGATACTACAGCTTCCCGGATTGGTCGCCTTAAATGAAACGTCATTCTCCCGTTTTAGAAGAGCAACGCTGATTGGCAGACGATATTTCTGACGCCTTGAGCTGAAGGAGTAATGGAAGAGACCGAAAGATACACCCCTTCACGTCTGGCCTGGAGAGGGGCCGTTCTGTTGTCACTCTGGGAGCGAGAACACACAACAAGAGCATGAACGCTCGTACGTGTACTCAAAGAGCGAGGAACAAGTCTCTCCTCAGTACTTTACTGGGAGAGCACCTCTGTCGAGAGCAAATCGAAGTGCAACTCTATATTGAGTCCTTGTGATTAAGCGTTGTTCACTGTTTTGGCCGCTACACTTATTGTGCGGTGTGAACGGACAGAGTTATAGTTAAACGCCTGCGAGCAAATTTTTGAGTGACATCGCGGTGGACTAGTTATCTGACCAGTGTAACACGCCAATTGTTAGACTAGGGGCGGAGTCCTTGACTTCATCAAGGCGTAGTGAGACTTTGATTGGCGAAGGTCAATCCAGATAGAATGAGAGTTATCTTATTTGACAGCAGCGAGCAGCGCAGACAGCAGTCATCGCAGCTTACGGTATTATGTGTTATAGCTCTTGCGAGCCCCATACTTCCACCACAACAGTACAATTCACTGCATTTCACACTGGACAGCCTCGACTGTACCTAGCAACATTCTAAAGGACAATTATTCAAGTTGAGTAGGAGCAGCTCTCAGCCATTTTGCCAAGTCAATAACAACCTTAAACTTTGTATAGAAATTTCATTAGCGAGCCCTATCCTTGTGAGGTAACTTCACATTCCGAAAAGAACTGGGATATAACTTGTTCAATTCATAACTGAAAGTGCCATTGTGATTTTTCAGAATTTTTGCAAAATAAATAATAATTTTCGTAATTTTCATGTTTTTCTTACACTAACTAGTTACGTAAGAAATTTTGTGAATTTTCGCGTCATTTCCTTACAGCAGACGACTCCAGAAGGTATTTATTGCTGAAAGTTTTTCAGGCATTTCTTTTTAGAACGTTAGGAGCGTCTGTCTGACTTCTCTAGTAGGGTGGAAATTGCATCTTGCTGGAGCCACAGGGTAAAGGGTACATCTCAGATTAATCTGTTGTGCAGAATGACATCTCAAATCAATCCCATGCTCACACCCTGCTTCTTAACAAATTAGAGAATACGATTTCACGCAGAAATCAAGCAAAACCATTATCTCTATTTATGAGGTTACCTGCTATTTCAGTTTCAACAGCTTCATCAATATCACTATCCAATAGCTGGAAGTGCATGCCAGAATCTCCGTGTTATTATATTCCACAGGATGAGCGGCGCCAAAGCAGTGTTGTACAATAGTGGATTTCCACGGCTGTTGTAACCATGTGTGCCACTTATGCTAGGTACACTCGTCCCCATAGTCCCAATAATGTGACCAATGTACGACACGCCACAGTTGCAAGGAATACGGTATACACCCTCCTTATGCAAACCAAGATCATCCTTCACGGAACCTAAAAGGACCCTGATCTTAGACTGTGGTCGAAGAACACACTTCACGTCACACTTGTGCAAAATAAGACCATTCCTGTTCGAAATGTTCCATGTGGAAGTGTGTTTTTCGAGCACTAAGATCAAGGGTCTTTTAGGTTCCTTAAAGGATATCTGGGTTTGCGTAAGGCGGGTGCCAACCATATTCCTTGCAGTTGGGCCATATCATACACTGCCAGACTGTCAGGATTGTGGAGAACTGGTGTACTGATCGTAAGCGGCACAAACGCTTAGAACAGCCGTGGAAATCCGCCATTGCGGAACATTGTCTTGGCATTAGTAATCCTGTAGTGGATAACAACATGTAGATTCTGGCATGCACTACCAAATGTTGGGACAGTGTTGTCAAGGAAGTTGTTGAAATTAAATTAGATAGTAACCTTGTAAGTAGAGATAGAGATAGTGATTAATTATTAATTATTAATTTCACTATCGATTACTTCTGACGTCGGTCATCTTTGGTTTGTGATGGCGCAAATGTTTAAAGCATGTGGTGTGTGTGTGTGTGTGTGTGTGTGTGTGTGTGTGTGTGTGTGTGTGTGTGTGTTATCTTTACCGAGGTGCTCTTAAAACCGATGTACTCAATTCACTTGCACTGCGCTTACATCTACAATGTTACTTAAAATCCGTCTTGATTGCAATTTTTTATTTTTTATTATTCATATGACCGGTTTCGGTTCATTCAGAACCATCTTCAGATCTGTAAAAATAATGACACTAATTTACCATTTCACGGAAGCAAATCTTTTTCATCCTACCTAATCAACATCAAATGTACTAGAACGTACCTCATATTTCAGTTACAGGACTAAGCCATCCAAATCCAGCAACTTTCACATGCTACATCACATAAAACTGGTTGGCAGAGTGCACGTCATTTATATTAATTATAACACTTTTACCGACAGGTGGCGTCTGGTACATTTGTTGCATTCCATTTGCACATACTGTATTCAGTAGATCTTTTTATATTAAAAATATTTAATTAAAATATGTAGATGTCAAAGTTAAAACCTGTACTTGTCAGGATTAAAAAACAGTAAAATTATCATTTTTATACGATCTAAAAAGCATAGGGCGATTTATATATCTATGGTGCTGGTGTGAACTTTTTTTTCTCTACGGCCTGCTTCCGTGGTTCCCGCCATTTTGGTGTTGTGCCGCGGTCCGCTTAGTCGTCTGATGTCCATCGCCGCCGGCAAGAGGGCCGCACAGGAGGGCACCGTCAACGACGCCAGGCGCTGCACGAGTCTTCCGGCTTCTCCACCGCGCACCATCTCTTATCCCTGGCCTGGATCTCCACACGCAACAGTTGTCATCTTAGTACGTCGTTATAAATGCTAAAATAGGCGTTATGATTGAATTCGCTTTGCTCGTTGAGGATTAAATCCGTATCTTTATTTTTGTGGGTGTATATTTCGATCTCTTCCAAAATGTTAAGAAACCGTCCCTTATGAGCTCTATGCAGGATGTCTAAATTGTTTTCAGTATTCGTGACTGAGTGCTTTGTCGCAGTCATATGCGCCCCAAAAGCTGTTTTGTTTTGAGAGTAGGTGTGCTCCCTGAATCTGGTTTCAAAGTTCCTACCAGTCTGCCCTATATATTGTTTACAGCAGTCATTACATTTGATCTTATATACACCTGAATCCTGAAATTTATTCCTACTATTACATATTCTATGCCGGAGCTTCAATTTTAACGTGTTATTTGTTCGGAACCCTATTTTAACGTCGGATTTACGAAAGCATCTTTCAATTTTGTCTGCAATTCTTCCATTGTAAGTGAGAGCTACATATTTTTTCTTGTTGTTGCTCTTAACTGCTACTTGACTTCCTTCTGTTTGTTTCATTTGCCTCTTCTTTATCTTCCTATAAATATTCATCACCTGCTTACACGTATATCCGTTCGCTACGGTCACTTGTTTTAAAATACTTAACTCCTTTTCTACTTCCTGTTGGCTTAGTGGCAATCTTAGTAGCCTGTATACCATCGAAGTAAAATATGCCCATTTGTATCGCGGTGGGTGACAAGAGCGCTCATTGATAACTAGATCTGTACACGTAGGTTTTCTGAATATGCTAAATTCATGCTTCCCATCTTTCTTTATTAGTGTTAAATCTAAGTAATCTATACGGTTGTTTTCTTCAAATTCCATGGTGAATCTAATTTTCGGGTGTTGAGAACTAATTTTTTGTACTAAGTTTTCGATATCATTTTATCTCCTTTGTATAATAAAATGGAGTCGTCAACATATCTCCTGTAATATACAATTTTCTCAGCGATATTAGGATTTTCATCAAAGAATTTGTTTTCTAAGTGATTTACAAAAATGTCAGCCAGCGTCCCAGCTAAACTGTTCCCCATTGCCAGCCCGTCTTTCTGTTGATAAATTTTACCATTGAAAGTAAAGTAATTGAACGACAATACTTGTTCCAACATTTCCACTAGTTCAATCACTTCCCCCAGTGCCAATTTACCATGAGTGAGGAGATTATTCTTAATGATCTCAATCGTTTCTTTTACGGGAATGTTTGTGTACAGATTGGTGATATCCAATGAAGCTAGTGACGCATTCTGACGTATAAGTACGTCTTTAATTTGCTCGGCAAATTCGTAGCTGTTGCTAATGTTGAAAGTCCGACGATATGTATATGCCGCCCTCAATCTGTTATTTAGCTCTTTATTTAGTTTATAACTTGGGCTGCTGGTGTTATTAACGATTGGGCGAATCGATTTTTCAACTTTATGGAGCTTTATTTGTGACCGTAATTCGGGGATTCGCAGATTCATTACTTTCAGTTTAAACTTTTCCTCCTCTGTGAACACAAACACACTGTTATCTATTTGTTTCCTTATTTCTGTTTGAAATTTCTTGGTTGGATCTTTCTTGACTTCTACTATTCCGTTTTCCATAAAGAACTTTTCAGTTTTCTCTATATAGTCTGTATCATGTATTAAAACCATAGTGCCGCCCTTATCTGCCTTTGTGACGATAGCCTTACGTGATTCTAACTTCTTATTCAAGTCCTTAAGAGTTAGTAGTTCGTTTCTGTTCTTATGAGCAAAGTGCATTTCATCTATAATCGACTTCTTTACTTCAATTGCCGTGATTGTCTGTTCGTATCTATTCATATTTGCGATATCACATGCAATTTTCACTTCTGCGACAGTCTTTTTTATTGTATTTGAGTTAATTACGGGATTTAGGTTATATTGCAGCCCTTTATTTAAAAGGTTCTGCTCATCCTTTGTTAATCCTATGTAAGTTAAGTTCACAACCCTCTCACAAAAAGTATGCAACTTTTTATACGCCGTTTCATTATCAATATTAAAATCTACACCTAGGTTAAAAAGCTTCTTCTGATGTCTGTTGAGAGTTAATTCTCGCTCCCTGTCAATTCTATTTTCAATCTCTCTGCTTACGTATGTGAACTGTAATGGAGATAAAATGTCACCTAAAATCAAGTGAAGATTAAAAGCTTCTCTATTTAACTAGTCTTTCATTTTATATGCTTCTCGAATTTGAGTTTTAACCCATAATACTTCATTTTTACGTTTTACTATTTGTGCTATGTTTGACATATTCCTGACTTTTACTTTTGCGTAATTAGGAGTAATCCTTGCGTCTAAGCATGTTTCGTTAAATTTTATTTTCAAGTTTTCTTTCATTATCTTTGTCCTAATACGTAAGAACATCGTAATGCATCCCGAAGCCTGACGTGGCACAAGCTTTGCAAAAACAGACATAATGTCTTATGGGATAACAGCAATCAGTGATTTTATAATGTTACTTAAAATCCGACTTGATTGCATTTTCTTTATTATTATTATTCATATGACCGATTTCGGTTCATTCAGAACCAGCTTCAGATCTGTAAAAATAATGATACTAATTTACTATTTCACGGAAGTAAATAGTGTTATAATTAATATAAATGACGTGCACTCTGCCAACCAATTTTATGTGACGTAGCATGTGAAAGTTTCTGGATTTGGACGGGTTACTCCTGTAACCGAAATATCAGGTACGTTCTGGTACATTTGATGTTGATTAGATAGGATGAAAAAGATAATTTAGGATGTATGTTGCAAGAGCTACTGTGATGAGGCTGGCACAGAGAGGAATTCGTGGCGGGCCGCATCAGACGTCAGAAGACTGATGCCTCAAATAATAATAATAATAATAGTAATGATAATAATAATAATAATAATACGGCCGATATATGTCAAGTTGAACCGATTTAGACTTTTAGACTGTTTAAAATGAACAGAGAAATGACGGCTTAATCTTCTTAGCTGTGCGATCTGTTAGCCAAAGTTTAGACTGTCCATTCCATTCAGCAGATCATGTAATTCTTCTTCACTTTCACTCAGAACAGCAATGTGAGCAGAGAATCGTGTAATTGATATCCTTTCACCTTGAATTTTAATTCCACTTCTGAGGAATTTCTTTTATTTTCATCGTTGGTTCTTCGATGTACAGATTGAACAGTAGGGGCGAATGACTACATTCCTGTCTTACACCATTTTTAATACAAGCACTTGGTTCTTGGTCGTCCACTCTTATTATTCCCTCTTGGCTCTTGTACACATTGTATATTACTCGTCGACAGATCCTATGGACGTCTTTTCATTTTTCTTTAGTTTTTCCGTTATCAGCTGCAACGTCGTAATTGCTCTCGTGTGCCTTTACGTTCCCTAAAGCGAAACTGATCATCTAACATACCCTCAATTTTCTTTTCCATTCTTCCGTATATTATTCTTGTCAGAAACTTGGATGCACTAGTTGTTAAGCTGATTGGGCGATAATTCTCGCACTTTTCAGGTCTTGTACCCTTCGGAAGTCGGATAGTATGTCGCCAGACTCATTCATCTACACACCAACTCGAATAGTCGTTTTGTTACCACTTCCCCCAATGATTTTGGAAATTATGATCGAATGTTATCTCTCACTTCTGTCTTATTTGATCTGAAGTCCTCAAAAGCTCTGTTAAATTCTATTCTAACACTGGATCCCTATCTCTTCTAAATCGATTGCTGTTTCTTCTTCTGGCCTACTGGAAAATCTTTCCTCTCGTAGAGACCTTCAGTGTACTGTTTGACCTATCCGCTCTTTCCTCTACATTTAACAATGGCATTCCCGTTGCACTGTTAAGGTTACCACCATTGCTTTTAATTTCACCAAAGCTTCTTTTGAGTTTCCTATGTGCTGAGTCAGTCCTTACGGCAATCATTTCTTTTTCGATTAGTCCACATTTTTCATTCTTTTTTTTTTTTTTTTGTTAGCTTCGCTGCACGACCTGTTTATTTCATGCTTCAGCGACTTTTATTTATGTATTACTGAATTTCGGTGAACATTTTTGTACTTCGTTCTTTCATCGATCAGCTGAAATATTTCTTCTGTTGCCCATGGTTTCTTCGCAGCTACGTTGTTCGTGCCTATGATTTTCTTTCCAACTTCTGTGATATGCCCGTTATGGAGATGTCCACTCCTCTTCAACTGTACTTCCTACCAACCTACTCCTTACTGCTGTAGCTATAGCCTTAGAGAACTTCAAGCGTACCTCGTCATTCCTTAGTACTTCTGTGTCCTACCTCTTTCCGTGTTGACTCACCTGACTAATCTCATAAACCTGAGCCTACCCTTGATCACTACTACATTGTGATCTGAGTGTATATCTGCTCCTGGTTACGCCTTACAATCGAATAGCTGTTTTAGATATCTGTTTCTGACCATGATGTTATCTAACTGAAACTTCCCGTATCACCCGGCCTTTCCCAAGTATACCTCCTCCTCTTGTGATTCTGGAACAGAATATTCACTATTACTAGCTGAAATTTATTTATTTTTGGTCATCAGTCTACTGACTGGTTTGATGCGGCCCGCCACGAATTCCTTTCCTGTGCTAACCTCTTCATCTCAAGAGTAGCGCTTGCAACCTACGTCCTCAATTATTTGCTTGACGTATTCCAGTCTCTGTCTTCCTTTACAGTTTTTGCCCTCTACAGCTCCCTCTAGTACCATGGAAGTCATTCCCTCATGTCTTAGCAGATGTTCTATCATCCTGCCCCTTCTCCTTATCAGTGTTTTCCACATATTCCTTTCCTCTCCGATTCTGCGTAGAACCTCCTCATTCCTTACCTTATCAGTCCACCTAATTTTCAACATTCGTCTATAGCACCACATCTCAAATGCTTCGATTCTCTTCTGTTCCGGTTTTCCCACAGTCCATGTTTCACTACCATACAATGCTGTACTCCAGACGTACATCCTCAGAAATTTCTTCCTCAAATTAAGGCCGGTATTTGATATTAGTAGACTTCTCTTGGCCAGAAATGCCTTTTTTGCCATAGCGAGTCTGCTTTTGATGTCCTCCTTGCTCCGTCCGTCATAGCAGAATTCCTTAACTTCATTTACTTCGTGACCATCAATCCTGATGTTAAGTTTCTAGCTGTTCTCATTTCTAGTACTTCTTATTACCTTCGTCTTTCTCCGATTTACTTTCAAACCATACTGTGTACTCATTAGACTGTTCACGCCGTTCAGCAGATCATTTAATTCTCCTTCACTTTCACTCAGGATAGCAATGTCATCAGCGAATCGTATCATTGATATCCTTCCACCTTGTATTTTAATTCCAGTCCTGAACCTTTCTTTTATTTCCATCATTGCTTCCTCGATGTACAGATTGAAGAGTAGGGGCGAAAGGCTACAGCCTTGTCTGACACCCTTCTTAATACGAGGACTTCGTTCTTGATCGTCCATTCTTATTAGTCCCTCTTGGTTGTTGTATATATTGTATATGACCCGTCTCTCCCTATAGCTTACCCCTACTTTTTTCAGAATCTCGAACAGCTTGCACCATTTTATATTGTCGAACGCTTTTTCCAGGTCGACAAATCCTATGAAAGTGTGTCGATTTTTCTTTAGTCTTGCTTCCATTATTAGCCGTAACGTCAGAATTGCCTCTCTCGTCCCTTTACTTTTCCTAAAGCCAAACTGATCGTCACCTAGAGCAATCTCAATTTTCTTTTCCATTCTTCTGTATATTATTCTTGTAAGCAGCTTCGATGCATGAGCTGTTAAGCTGATTGTGCGATAATTCTCGCACTTGTCAGCTCTTGCCGTCTTCGGAATTGTGTGGATGATGCTTTTCCGAAAGTCAGATGGTATATCGCCAGACTCATATATTCTACACACCAACGTGAATAGTCGTTTTGGTGCCACTTCCCCCAATGATTTTAGAAATTCTGATGGAATGTTATCTATCCCTTCTGCCTTATTTGACCGTAAGTCCTCCAAAGCTCTTTTAAAATCCGATTCTAATTCTGGATCCCCTATCTCTTCTAAATCGACTCCTGTTTCTTCTTCTATCACATCAAGTCTTCCCCTCATAGAGGCTTTCAATGTATTCTTTCCACCAATCTGCTCTCTCCTCTGCATTTAACAGTGGGATTCCCGTTGCACTCTTAATGTTACCACCGTTGCTTTTAATGTCACCAAAGGTTGTTTTGACTTTTCTGTATGCTGAGTCTGTCCTTCCGACAATCACATCTTTTTCGATGTCTTCACATTTTTCCTGCAGCCATTTCGTCTTAGCTTCCCTGCACTTCCTATTTATTTCATTCCTCAGCGACTTGTATTTCTGTATTCCTGATTTTCCCGTAACATGTTTGTACTTCCTCCTTTCATCAATCAACTGAAGTATTTCTTCTGTTACCCATGGTTTCTTCGCAGCTAACTTCTTTGCACCTATGTTTTCCTTCCCAACTTCTGCGATGGCCCTTTTTAGAGATGTCCATTCCTCTTCAACTGTACTGCCTACTGCGCTATTTCTTATTGCTGTATCTACAGCGTTAGAGAACTTCAAACGTATCTCGTCATTCCTTAGTACTTCCGTATCCCACTTCTTTGCGTATTGATTCTTCCTGACTAACGTCTTGAACCTACTCTTCATCACTACTAATTGTGATCTGAGTCTATATCTGCTCCTGGGAATGCCTTACAATTCAGTATCTGATTTCGGAATCTGTCTGACCATGATGTAATCTAATTGAAATCTTCCCCTATCTCCGGGCCTTATCCAAGTATACCTCCTCCTCTTGTGATTCTTGAACAGGGTATTCGCTATTACTAGCTGAAACTCGTTACAGAACTCAATTAGCCTTTTTCTCCTCTTTCATTCCTCGTCCCAAGCCCATATTCTCCTGTAACCTTTTCTTCTACTCCTTCCCCTACAACTGCATTCCAGTCGCCCATGACTATTAGATTTTCGTCCCCCTTTACATACCTTTTCAATATACTCATACACTTTCTCTATCTGTTCATCTTCAGCTTGCGACGTCGGCATGTATACCTGAACTATCGTTGTCGGTGTTGGTCTGCTGTCGATTCTGATTAGAACAACCTGGTTACTGAACTGTTCACAGTAACACATCCTCTGCCCTACCTTCCTATTCATAACGAATCCTACACCTGTTATACCGTTTTCTGCTGCTGTTGATATTACCTGATACTCATCTGACCAGAAATTCTTGTCTTCCTTCCACTTCACATCACTGACCCCTACTATATCTAGATTGAGCCTTTGCATTTCCCTTTTCAGATTTTCTAGTTTCCCTACCACGTTCAAATTTATTACAGAACTCAATTAGCATCCCCCCCCCCTCCTCTCACTTCGTGCCCACAGCCCTTATTCTCCTGTAAATAATCTGATCAGAAATCCTTTGTCTTCCTTCCATCTCATTTCACTGACACTTTGAAACGTCCCCTTAGAACAATTTATACAAGACTGTGCTTAACCTGACATACAATATTTTTAGCGCAACGCAATCTGACTTTCAAAAATCCCTGCAAAAGAATGGCCCTGAGTAACATTAAACTATACCTTTCAGAAATCACTTACCTCACAAAAATCTTCATTACTCGAACTACTGCAGTACAGCGAGCGCCACTACTGCCAGCTAAATACAAGATTCAAACTACGGAAGGCACTAACTACTGGTAGGGATAGTTAGCAAATGAAAGATATTAATAGAGAACAAACAATGTATTTACCTTGGTAGTCATAATATATATAGCAGTTCATGACAAATTACAAAACTCCACCATCTCTCTCCCCACTTCCACCACTGCTGGTGGCTCACCTCCAACTGCCCAACGCTACGCGCTGTTCACATCCAGCTGCCACTGCCCAACACTACAATGGCAGACAACAATGCAAACTAGACACAGACTGCACACAGCACAGCCAGTGATTTTTATACAGAGGTGGCGTTACCGATAAAAAAACCTAAACAGCCTACTTACATAGCCCCCATGCTCCCCACAAAAAATTTTACAAATTTTTTTGGGCGGTGGCCAATACAGATTTGAAAAAATTTTTCATAATTACAATAACAAAGAAATCAAAGGCACACACTTATTGATACAATGTTGGTCAAAAGTTAAAATTTTCTCACAGTCCATAAAGACAGTCCTGATCATTGATCACAGTATTAATTACAATTTTATGCACAAAGTCTGAGCAGTAAAAGAAAATGCACACAGAAGTAGTGGATTTGCATGCTGTCTTAAAGAAGTAGTGTTGTCCTTCCAACGGAAAGACAGTGCTGACTCTCGACATGCAGACAAGTAATGGGTCACAACAGAGCAAACCCACAGCAGAGTCATTCGAAGTTTTGAAGAATATTGGTAGGTAGGTCATCACAGAGCAGACCCACTGTAGTCCTAGTAGAGAGTATGGTATTGGTGGGCCACCAAAGGTGCAGATCCACTACAGTCCTTGTAGAAATAATGGTACTGATGAATCATCAACGGTGTAGACCCACTGTAGTCCTTGTAGAAATAATGGTATTGGTGGATCACCAAAGATGCAGACTCACTGTAGTCCTTGTAGAGATGGCCAGCAGCCATCTGTTGTGACTGTGCAGGTGCACAATCACCATTGAAGAGTCTTGCAGATAATATAGCAAGTCCATAACCACCACTTGTGCACTCACAAAGTTTTTGGAATTGTCCTTAGAACCAGCAATGCTGTTATCCAGTCCCTTGCAGAATTATTAACATACGTGCAAAGGAATGTCAGAAGTGAGGTTAATGGCCCTTTTTTTTTCTCTCCACCTAATGGCTTTCTTTTGTCAGACGGCTACCTCTCAGCTGGGCGCCCAAAAACCATTATGTCAAGGTCACTTACCTTTCTTACTGAAATATTTACGACAGCAGTTTCCGCTACAGTGGCAGTCTCAAATAAAAAATTTCACAGGTCGAAAATTTGCGTTACAAATGTGTAGATACAAAACCTTATGAATATAACAGTGTCTTCTACCTGAAACGTACTTTAAAATCATGCTCCCTTACCAAAGACATCATTCAAAGCTCTCATAGTATCACAATGGTTCCAAAAAAATATGAACAGTTCACTAAGTACAGCAAAATACAAGTTCATAAGTGTGAAGTTACCCAACTGTGTAATTGCGTAAACATGTGTCACTGATGTAGTAAAAAAGATGTTTATCTCTCAGTTAAATGATCAGATAGCTGTGTAATTTGTGTGTTAGAGAAATATGGTACTGATGTGTAAAGTTGTATAAGCAAATACCATATTAGCTAGGGCTCCTTGTGCTTGCCAAACACATGGTACACAAAGTAAGTGTGTACCCCCCTGAGGATTAATGTAATTATACCCTCAGGTGTTACAGATTACAGCAATGGAATGAAATGTATCACGGAAAACTTTCTTTGTAATTCAAAAATCTGTAAAAGTAAATGTTTTAAGTACAAAATTAATCACTCAAATACGTGTACTGTAGCGCTAAACTGTGCATCTTGTTGTAAGATAATCTCTGTGGAAGTGTCGTAGTTATCGTCCTCCAAAAGCTAAGTTCTGCAGAAGCCAATGTACTTACCTCATGATAAACAAAAGTGAAATGCTTTGTGTATAGCTATCGTAATTATTACGCTTATTGTTGTGATGAAGAAAGTACTGTACTGTAACGTATTGTTGTGCTATGGAAAAGGCTGTCTCATTGTAGCTATATCACAAAAGTTACTACTAAAACATGTTTTACTTTCCAGAATAAAACAGAAAACTGTGCAGATATAAAACAGAAACACTGCAAAAGCAACATTGTAAATTGTCACTCATTAGTAGCGTCGTCATAAAATCGTGTAGCTGTCACATAAACTAACTACTGTGTCATCTGGTATCTCTCAGAAAGCACTTTAAATTCAGAATGTATTTTCAAATAAACCAAAATGTTGCATTACAATCTCATTAGCAGTACTGGTAAATGTTCTAAGTATGTGAGCCTTATAGTCGTTACGTAATCGTTCAACAAACAAGCAAGAATGTACACACACAATAACACTGTGTTGTCTGTTCACAATAACAATGCATTCGTAATTTCTGTTTAAATAAGTTCTCTTGGTTCTTGACTGGATATTTAACTGCAAACATTGTTGCGTATTAACAGATTCTAAGTCTGACAATGCATACTAGAAATGTGAAGTGAAAAGTTTTATGGCAAAGACAAAGTTAAAAAGCAGATTATCTCTCAATAAATGGTTTTACATGTGAAATGTCGTGTAGCCCATTGCTCTTCCTAGTACACAGAGTTTCAACTTTAACGCAATTATCATGTGGTATACGTCGGTAAAGAAAACTGGAATTTTTCTCAAGGTTAGCGTCTATGTCATTTTTCTCTGAGCCAGCTGGCGCACGCGGCTGCCTGCTGTGCGAGTCATTGTCTGTCTCTTTGTTGGCGCACGTCGTTATTGGGATTAGGAGACCTAGCTTCTACAAATTCACGTTGTCGAAAGTGCCCTGCTCTGTTTGAATCCCGCCAGTTCTGATAAAATTCAGGTCTGTCGTTATGATTATCTCGTCTGTCGTCATGTCGGTAGATTTCATAATTTCTTTCTTGTCGGTCATGTGGTGGAGAATTTCTCCCTGAATCGTGACTGCACGCTGAACTGTTGCGTCTGAAGTTATTCTGTCTCCCGTGATAATAATAGTTCTGGTTGCCATATTGTCTGTTTCTATGATTGTCTCTGTCATATTCATTACTATGGAAATTTGATCTTTCTTTGTAACTATTATTACTCTGCCAGTGGTTGTCATATGGGTGGTGTCTGTTTTGGTCACGATTTGCGTTGTAATAATACACTTGTCGTGTCCATTTATTGTTTCTGTCGTCACGGAATTGTGACGGATGTGACCTGTACTGATTGTTTTCCTGTTTTCGCATCCGGCGACTGTCTGTGTCAATTTCTAATTCTTGTAACAGTCCCTGAAAAGCTTCAATGTCGTCTTTGCAACGTCCTGCTAATATAACATGCCGTAAATGTTCAGGTAATTTGATTAAGCAAATGCGGATGAGTTCTGAGGGGCTGTATGGGTTTGAAAGATACTGATTCTTATGCAACATGTCTTCAAAATATTTCAAAAGACTGGAAAATTCAGATTGTTCGAAATGTTTCATCATTATGATCCCATGTTCTACTCGGTCTTGTGTAGCTTGAGACCTATATGCTGAGAGGAGGGCATGATAAAAATCTCCTTCACTGTGACATTCGTGAATGACCGATCGCATTCTTACAGCTGGTTCATTCTCTAAGTAGCCACACATAAATTCTAATCTGTGTTCTAACGACCAGTTGGGAGGAAAACAATGAGAGAATTGATGGAGCCATGCTTGTGGATGAATGTCGTTGCCAGAATTCTTAAATGTTTTGAATTTACGTGTAGTAATGAACAGCTTATAGTCAAAATCATCATGTCGGCGAGTCGCATATCGGTCATTGTTAGGTCGTGTCGGCCGTTCCATCTCAAAATTCGGTGCACATTGCCAATTTCTTTCATAACTTCCGAAATGCCCTGTGTTATTATTTTGGGGCTTTTTCGTATTTCTAAGTCCCTCTTCCCGTGTTGGAGCGCGAGTGTCCTCTGAAATTTGTAATTTTTGTATTACTTGTGCCAACTGATCTTGTACTTCCCGGATTTCTCTTTTGTACTGTATATTTATTTGGTTTTGATTGAATTTCCTAATTTGTTCGCACTCTTCTGTGTCATTAAAGACTACCGGTTTTGTGTCATTCAGATTATCATCTACCTTCGTAGATAAATTAGTGAATTGATCCGAAAGTTCGGGTACTTTCTCCGATAATGTACTTATTTCCTCAGTGTGTTTTTCTGAACCAAGTTTCAGAGCATCTACTGTGTCCTTTAAGTTTTCCTGAGTTTTTGCAACTTGCGTAACCAAATCGGTAGATGCTACTGAGTCAAATTTAGCTTGCAAGGTCTCATGATTTTCATGAACAATAGGTTGCAGTTCTTTTATGGCTGCTTCGTGATTCTGTAATGCATTTTCATGCCGCAAAAAAATAGGTTGAAAATGCTCACAAATTTGAGATTTTACGTCGTTACAGACTTTTTGACATTTCGATTCAATGTTATGTAACTCAGTAGTTAAATCTTCACGTGTTTGTTCAAGAGTTTGTTCCAATGAATCTAACTTTTGAAGCTGTTGCTGTGTTTGTCTCTGATTTTGTTCCATCGTGTCTAACTTTTGAAGATTTTGTTCCATTGTGTCTAACTGTTGCTGTGTTTGTCTCTGATTTTGTTCCATTGTGTCTAACTTTTGAAGATTTTGTTCCATTGTGTCTATTTTTTGTAGCCTTTGTCCCATTTGTTGCATTAACTGTAATAACAATGCACTGGTGTCTGAAACATGTTCCTCAGTGCTTTTCGGCAGTGAAGTTGCACCGGCAACATTCACATTTTGACAAGCAGAAAATGTTTCTTGACTCATTTGAGAAAACGGTGAGAACCCAAAACCTGAGTCTACAGTATTTGCAATATTGTGTTCTGTCATTCCCGATTCCTGAGGCGAGCTGTTGCCGACCGATCGATCGATAATGCTTCCCTGTTCACTACCTGTTTCACTGTCTACACCATTATTTGCCGCCCGCTCCATTTCCCTATGCACAGTTACCAAATTACTACTTTGAATGTCTGTTAATTCATTACACAGCGGTGCTGGTAAGCTACACTCGTCGTCACTATTATTTCTCAGTTTACTTTGGAGCCTAGTGTTACGTTTTTCACATGCCATTATTGTCACAACATTAAACATGATAACACAGAAAAGCGCAATTTGAAGAGCAAAAATAAGAGAACACATTAACATAGCACTGAAAATAATATGTAGTTAATTGCAAGCGCAGCAGCGAAATACTTGGTGCAAATCTACATGCATGCCACAACTATTTTACTGTACAACAATGAAAGGCTGCAACTATAAAGGAGATTCTCTCTATAATTATGCGCTAGCAATAAACAATAGCTACACTAATTACACAAACTACAAGAAAAAATCAGAAGATTCCAGTGAGGTATCCTGGCAGGGTCGCCATATGAAACGTCCCCTTAGAACAATTTATACAAGACTGTGCTTAACCTGACACACAATATTTTTAGCGCAACACAATCTGACTTTCAAAAATCCCTGCAAAAGAATGGCCCTGAGTAACATTAAACTATACCTTTCAGAAATCACTTACCTCACAAAAATCTTCATTACTCGAACTACTGCAGTACAGTGAGCGCCACTACTGCCAGCTACATACAAGATTCAAACTACGGAAGGCACTAACTACTGATAGGGATAGTTAGCAAATGAAAGATATTAATAGAGAACAAACAATGTATTTCCCTTGATAGTCATAATATATATAGCAGTTCATGACAAATTACAAAACTCCACCATCTCTCTCCCCACATCCACCACTGCTGGCAGCTCACCTCCAACTGCGCAACGCTACGCGCTGTTCACATCCAGCTGCCGCTGCCCAACACTACAATGGCAGACAACAATGCAAACTAGACACAGTCTGCACACAGCACAGCCAGTCATTTTTATACAGAGGTGGCGTTACCAATAAAAAAACCTAAACTGCCTACTTACAACTTACTATATGTAAACTCAGTCTTCGCATTCTGCTTCCCAGAGTTTCTAGCTTCCCTACAACGTTCTAGCTTCTGACTTTCCACGCCCCGACTCTTAGAACGTTATCCTTTCATTCGTTATTCAATCTTTCCCTCATTGTCACTTCAACCTTGGTAGTCCCCTCCTGGAGATTTTAGTGGGGGACAATTCCGGAATCATTCGCCAGTTTAGTAATCATCGTGACACATTTATAGTAACATTGCGCATTTCCTGTGGATACACGTTATGTGTCTGCAATGCAGTCGTTTCCATTGCCTTCTACATCCTCATGCCGTTGATCACTGCTGGTTCTTTCGCCTTTAGGAGGAGTTCCCCACGCCAAAGACAAGAGAGTGCCCTGAACGTCTGTCCGCTCCTCCGGCGTCTTTGACGAGGCCGTTGGCAGAATGAGGGGGACTTCTTATGCCGGAAGTCTTTGACCTCTTTACAACTCATAATCCTGAGATAATAATGAACATAAAAATCGTTGCATGGATTAGTGAACACATGATTGCCGTAGCGAGACAAAATGCCGTAACTCCTAAATCCACCAAAGATAAACGAAAAATGTATCTATTCAAAAAATCAGATGAAACTTCACTTCACGCCTTCCTGAGAGACAATCTCCCCAATCCATCATAATTAACAATGTAAGTGTAGACCAGATGTTGCTTGAATTCGAAGAAGCAGTATCGACAGCAACTGAGAGAATTATACCAAATTAATTAACAAACGACGGAACTGATACACAATGGTACACAAAACAGATCAGAACACTGTTGCAGAAATAACGAAAAAGTATGCCAAAGTTAAACGAACGCAAAAGCCTGAAAATCTTTTCCAGAAGCTGGAAATTTATCGCGATCTTCAATGCGAGATGTTTATAATAGCTGCCTCAACGAAACTTTGTGTCAAAACCTGGCTGATACTCCAAAGAGATTCTTGTTGTATCCAAAATACGCTAGCGGAAAGACACGACCAATGGCTTCTCCGCGCTATAGCAATGGAAATACTATCGATGACAGTGCTGAAAAGGCAGTGTTACTAAACACAGACTTCCGAAATTTTTTCACCAAAGAAGGCGATCTACATACTCCACATTTCGAATCAAGAACAGCTGCCAACATGGGTACACCAAGTATTTCCAGAAGGCTTTTTACACTGCGGCTTGCAGTCAAATTTTTTGCTTATGGAATATCGTCCAGTGTGACACAGCGGCCTGTAATGAAATTGCTTGTTTATGGAATTCGTCTCAGTTGTGTGATTGGATTCATAATTTCCTGTCAGTGAGGTCACAGTTCATAGTTACTGACGGAAAGTCATCGAGTAAAACGGAAGAGATCTCTGGCGTTCCCCAATGTAGCGTTACAGGCCCTCTGCTGTTCCTTCACTATGCAAACGATTTAGGAAACTATCTGAGCAGCCGATTTAGATTGTTTCCAGATGGTTCTGTCGTTTATCGTCTAGTAAAGTCATCAGAAGTTCGAAACCAATTGTTACATCATTCAGATAAGATATTTGTATGTTGCAAAAATTTGCAGTTATCCCTAAATAATGCAAAATGTGAGGTCAACCACATAAGTGCTAAAAGGAATCCATTAAACTTCGGTTACACGATAAATCAGTCAAATGTAAAGTTGGTAATTTAAATTAAAAACGTATGAATTACAGTTACGAACAACTTGAATTTCAAAGAATGCATAGAAAATTTTGTGGGGGAAGTGGAATCGAAGACTGCAATGTATTGGCAGAACAATTAGAAGATGCAACAGATCTACTGAAGAGGCTGCTTACGCTATGCTTGTGTGTTACTTTGGAGTACCGCTGCGCGGTGTTGGATCCTTATGAGATGGATTAACGGAGTATATCGAGAAAGTTCAGAGAAGGGCAGCACGTTTGGTAGTACAACGAAATAGGTTGGAGATCACTCAAACTATAGCGTATCTCATTGTGGAAGGATCTTCTCACGAAATTCAGTGACCAACTTTCTCCTCCGAATGCGGAAACATTTTGTTGACGATGATCTAGATAGGGAGAAACGATCATCATAATAAAATAAGTAAAATGAGAGCTCGCACGTAAAGATATAGGGGTTCCTGTTTTCCGGGCGCTGTTCGAGAGTAGAATAACAGAATTGTTGTGAAAGTGATTGGACGAACACTATGCCAGGCCTTTAATAGTAGTCATGTAGATGTAGTTGTAGATGTAGATGCAGATGTAGAACAGACTATTGACATGCACGGGGGTTTCACTTTAATGACCATTTCAGAATGCTGTTTCTTTCCTCCTTTGTGCGAGGGCTTGGGTGTTAACGAGGTAGGGAAATAAGTCATACGTCCGTATGAATCTAACGTATGTGTGTTTAATATGACTCCACTGATTCTTTTGTATTCGTTGAGAACGTCAGACCGTCAGGTACGACATGTTCTAGTATATCTGATATTAGACTGAAGTTACTTGCGAACGCCTTTACTACGATCTTCACCCTACAGATATGGCATCCGGCCTGTAAGGTCTGTCATCGTTGCAGCAGGCAGTACGTCACTACCGCGTACGGAGAAACCTACAATGGACAACCCTGACGAGGGAGCGTCTGTAACCGCATATGCTTCGAAAAATTGTCAGTTATCCGGATTATGGTTCACGAACTTCTAACACCCACACTGATGAATTCAAGGGTTTTGTATGATATCCCATTTATCCCCAAGTCCTTCAAAGTAGTCAAATTCCACTCAGATGTACGATTTTTGAAAATCGAGATAGGTTATCCACAAAATCGCCTGCACTTCTCAAGTGAGATGGACGAGGTATGGATAGTCAGCCAAATTATATGTCATTTTTCGTCCTGGGATCGTGAATATGTTATAGGGTCTGGGCAATTCAGTTTTTAGTAGACTGTTAATCATATTCGAGGGCATTTTGCAGACAGGTTGGTAAAACAATCGGGCGTATTTTGTCAGCTGCAGTGATAATAGGTATTTTTTTTCTTTTTTTAGGATTAGCACCATCGTACACCATCATCCGAAACAGCCTAAAAATATATGCGTGAGGCAACAGCATCGCAGTACGAACTCTTGTTATTTAACACCTTACACTGCGCTCTTGAACTGCGCGGAATTTCTGCAAGGTCACAAAATAAGGTTCGAAGTTTGTTTTTGTTAACAACACAATGCTGCCTCCCTACCTCACCCCCCCTCTCTCTACCTCTCTTTCCCTTTCTCTCTCTCTCTCTCTCTCTCTCGCCCTTTCTCTCTCTCGCTCTCTCCTTGTCACATTTCGTCGCATGGTGTTTACAGTCAGGCAGTTTGGCGTCTGTTCGCGGCTTCCACACGAGACCAAAGCCATAAACTCGCTCAGGCACCTCGCTGATTTGATAAAAGTGACGCTGGACGTCCGCTTTATGTGGTAATTTTTGAGATATTAAATTCTGAAGGCTGCTGAGCGCATTATAGCTTGAATCGTTATCGTTCCGCAGCTTGTGACAGCAAAATTTTATTAGCGGCTTAACGCACACCAGAACTGTGTGTCCTCTTTATTACCCTGTGAGTGATAGCGACAGCATTTAATTTATTTCTAGAGATAGCAATATGCAGCGAGGCTCGGAGGAAATTACCGGACCGCCAGGAGGAGGATGCATTTTCTAGACTACGGTTAAAACTGTTTTCCAGTCCGTATTCTATATCTTACGTTATTTCCTGCTATGCACAGTTAACTATTGCCATACGACGTCGAGTGGAAATAATGTGCAAATTATCACTGGGTGATCGGAGATAATAACGTTTACTCGTTAATGAGGGGATATCGTGTTATGCACCTGAGTCTTTTTCCCCTGTGTTGTCTGTGATTTCTTTGCAGGTCTCAAATTGATCGAAAGCTCTCTAAGAGTTTCTCCTGTAGAGTGTGTGACTCACGCGAGAACTGGTAGTAAGCCACCGTACATATTTTGCAGGATTTCAAAGTACGCATCGTACAGCATGTCACTGATGTTAGTACTGCATGAGGGTACGACTTGCGGCAATCGTTGCTGTAGAATGCGAAAGTTAGACTATAAATGTGATGGCAGCTGATGTATTACGAACATGTGTGCCGTACTTCGTACTTTATGACCAGTGCAAGCGTGTAATAGAGCGCTGTTGCTTTGCGTTTTCTGAATGTAGGTTTTTCCAGCGCTGTCCCTCCATATTATGTACATTTTTGTTCATTTAAGTACAGTATTCTCACCAGGAGTAGCATTAGTCGGTTAACATGGCGTATGCTAGCTCTTGTTATCACATCCACGTCTAGGAGAGAGTGTTGTACCCATAGCGTCATCTATCTAGGAACACACTGAAACGGCGCCTTAGAAAAATAAATGAATTACTGAGCTGATAAACCTCTTACATTATTTGCTTTTCAAACAGCTGAGCAAAACTGAACGTACTCAGACATTACTCTCTTTACTTATTCTGATCAACACTAAACTGACACACACAATATTTTTAGCGCAACGCAATCTGACTTTTAATAGTCCCTACAAAAGAATGGCCCTGACTAACAATAACCCATACCTTTCATGTATCACTTACCTCACAAAAATCTTCGTTACTCGAACTACTGCAATACAGCGAGCGCCATTACTGCCAGCCAAATAAAAGATTCAAACTTCTGAAGGCACTAACTACTGATAGGCATAGTTAGCAAATGAAAGATTTTGATAGAGAACAAACAATGTATTTACCTTAATAGTGTTCAAAAGTCATTATATATATATCAGTTCATGACATCCAGTCTTACAAATTTATTGTCTCTGTCCAGATCATCCGCTCTCAAAACTCCGCCATCTCACTCCCCACATCCACCACTGTTGGCGGCTCACCTCCAACTGCGCAACGCTACGCGCTGTTGACATCCAGCTGCCCAACTACAATAGCAAATAACACTGCAAACCAGCGACAGACTGGACACAGCACAGCCAGTGATTTTCATACAGAGCGCTACGTGGTGCTACTTACAACATGACTTTTGATCGATACTACAGTCTGGCGACGGATTTTACAAGCAAATGGAGGAATGAGCGCCAGTGTCCGCCATAAGCAGTTTCCGCCATTTCCAATTGTTTTTGCTGTTGCTAAACATGAAGATGTGTTTTGTGCAACACTGCTGGGTATTTCGTGCTTTAAGCATTCAAATGTTGCATAATGTATTAAAGCTGTTTGGAATATGTTGTTAATTCTTCAATTACGTAATTTTATAACAAATAAAATTTATATATTTCTTAAAAGTAGCTACATAACATGTCGATGGCAAGGACAAACTTCGTCGGTCTTTTATCATCTTGTACCTTGAAACTGAAGAAGGTCTTTTACGACGTAACAAAGTGCATTTGAAAATTAACTGAGTGTAGTTACGATGTTAACAATTTTCTCTGTCTTGAAAACTGAATGTTCTGTTAGTTTCCAATAGCTTAAGTTTCAAATTGTACTTATTTTTAAACTGGTTCTTGTTAATACTTCTGTTTAATTTAGTTTCACTTAATGCTTTTAGGTTTGTAGAACAGTAATAATGTGGCAGATAGACAACTAAATACAGTACCAACAAGATTTTTTTCGGATGCAACACTTTTAAGTTTCAGTTCCTAGATACAAGATCATGATGTACCTTGGAGCACGTTTTTACATGTAGAAAAACCTTAATTATCTGGAGTAATTTTTGTAATTTTAGAAAAAGACTGCAGCTCATAAAAAGTGTATCTCATAATTTAAAACTCGAATTAGGAAACAAGTTTAGCTACTACTACCCGAACTGGATAGAGGCGAAAATCTGAGGTGTTAGAATGTCTTTCAATTTATTTTAGTTGTTATTTTATTTTTTGCTTACTATGCAGTGCAGTTACCCATTTGTAATAATTCGAATTTCTTCAGCTTCTTTTGAACAGAAATATCTCTGTTACGCATGTTAATTGCTTAAATTAGAGACTTGTTCGGCGCACACGAACAGCTACGAGGGTAGTCCCAACGACTGTTTCGTTCAATCTGAAGACGGTAGAGATATGAAATGGTTGAGTACTTTAAAGTCCAAATACAGATTCTGACTATAAGAGAGAGGATGAATGATTTTACAGTAATCATTGGAAGTTGGCATGCATAATTTATGAGATGGTAAACTCGACAGGGAATTTTCGTCGGTATAAACAATTTTCTCGGTAGTTGTGAAGCGATCAGAACCTTACAAAGATATACTTTATAACTACCAGAGGAAAATGTCGACATAATTTTCACCTTTCTAGAAGCCGATGTACGTAGTAACATAATGTAATAAGGGTGGTCTATTGATAAATTTTAATCGTTGTATTCAAACTCAGTTCACATAGACTGTTCGGGGAGGGAGACTACGTTTTCGCGGGAGGACCCGTTAGGTGCCTTTTCATAATAAGGCATGTGAAACCCGCATGGACCGTGCAAGCTGTTCTCCTGAAACGTCGCAGGAGGGACAGTGCTGTCTCATAGTCAAGCTGGCAGTGTAGGAACTTTTTTCCTCCAGCGCAGTTACACTGCTGTGTCGCCCCCTAGCTGACAAAACCTGAAGACATACACTCTGTTCTCTCACATTGAAGCAGCTCCTAGTCGTGATCGGTCAGTTACAGTTTATCAGAATATTGGCTGCAGCAGTTTTAGACGAAGCACGTTCTGAACATCATTACTTTGAAGCCAGGCGCGTTGAGTAAAGACGCGAGTAGCATTCGATTGCATTTCTCGATAACGCACGCTAAGATCGCGATGGGGACAGCAACAGGTGCTCGTTTCCGGACCTGAGGGCTCTCCGGCGATTACATTGCGCAGATGGTGAGCAAAGCGATGAGGTGCTCATATTCTCGTTCCCTCTTCTCGTTGGCTCATTTATTATGTGCGTCGTTCCTATTAACTGGGCCTCTCTGGATACTAAGTGTATTTTTCTAGGAAGGCTGGATGAACTCTCATTATTATTCATTCCCGTAATTCATGTGTCAATTTTTTGTGGATACTTCTCTGGGGCCATTTGAAGTGCGGATGTGTGGATTATTGGCAATTCCCATATTGTGAAGGCTGTTTGATTTATCTGAAATTGTTCTTGAGAACAATTTACAAACACTGTATTTTACAGTGTTTGTATAGTTCAATGCGATTGTCCTTCCGACATGCAAGTATGTACAAAGGTACAGGCACGGCAGCGACTAAAGCCGTTATGAAATATGAAATGTATTCGCAGTTGCAAATATGAACAACCAAAATCTCTATAACTGAAAGATGACAGTGAAAATTTCTGTCAGACAAGGACTTGAACCCGGAATTCCCGCTATACGAGAGCGGTTGCCGTAACCGCTTTAGCTACATAATCTGTACTCGCAAACACTACTACACAATCTGTACTCGTGCACACATTATGTAACTGAGATGCATGCATGTCCAAAGGCACACTACAAAGTACTTCTTAACAACACGGACACTATAACATCGTATTTGTCCCCCAATGCCAGGCAGCGACTTTCACTTAAGATGTCCTCCCCGGCACCGGAATTACACGTGAACGATTACAGTTCGTGACGCAGGAACGGCGACGTATGCAAGTTTTGGTCTGGCCGTGAGTAGAGAGTGCGTAGATAGTCAGTGCGGGAAGCGGGAAATCGGGTTCGAGTCCCGGTCCGGCACACAGTTTCATACGTTACTAACAAATCGTATAGCTGGTGCACAGTTGTATTCGCAATTTTCGAATACGTTTCATGATCTTAATACATTTGGCAGTATTTCAGTCACTTTGGCAGCCCTTACCCCTGTGCCCGAAGAATTTTAATCGCGCTACATCTGAGACACCTGTTTTCGTTCGAGAGGTCTGATTCCAAAAGTCAAGGTGAAAGGCAGTTTTATAGGTAAGGGTTGAGTTATCTGTGAAGTTATAGGAAGTAGTAGCCCAGCTGCAAGTATATTTTCTCTTAAATTAACTCGTCACGAAGGGTGACGGCTCTACTCGATAATCACCCAGAGACTTCGCAGACCTGGACTTTCACAAGCATTTACTACAACCGCACATTCGCTACGTACTGTTGTGTAGTCATGATTGCCGAACAATGGACAGATAAGTAGCGGGAAGAACAAGAAAACATGACGCCAAGAGATACGTGAAGGACTGTGTACTTTTTGCAGAAAGAGCTGAACTCATTCATCAAAACACACTTTGCAAAGACTACCAGAGAGGTTTAAACCCTTTTAAATGATTATTTTAGGACCATCTAATAGGGAAGCCTCTGGAAATAAATACGCACTGACAATTATAGATAGTATTTAGAGGTTTTTGGCAATAGTGGCAGTTCGTGATCAGCAGGCTAGTACAGTAGCCTTGGCTTTAGTTGTCAGCTAAATATTTAAATCTGGAGTGCCTGAGACCTTACTTACGGATCTGGGTACATGTTTTGTGTCAGGCTTAACGAAGAGGTTATGATGTGGACTTCATATCCGAAAGTTACAGACAAGCCCGTTCCATCCACAAAGTAATGGCAGAACGGAACGAGTTCATAGGACTTCCTCTAAGACATCGAGTTATTTATGTTACCAGCCATCATGCGGACTGGGGTACATAATTACAATACGTAATTTGCGTGTATAACTCTACAGTACATCCCAGTAAAGGTTTCTAACACTTTGAGGTTGTATACAGTAGTAACATGCCGTTATCCTTTGATGACATGATTACTAAATTAAGACCAAACTTTGATCGGTTTAAAATTTCCAGAAAATGTGCGGGAGGTATGGCAGAAAGTAAAATGAGCCAACACTAAAGCTATGGGACGACAGTAACAGACCACATAACACGTGGAAAAACTGTCATGAGATCGAATGCATCAATAGGGATTAGTAACTAATCTCCTACGTGCCTGCTCAGTTAGCCGAGCTGGGTAACACACGGCTTTCCGGAGTGGGAAGGAGCGCCTAGTCCCCAACACGAATACGCCCGGGGGACTTGCGTCGAGGTCCAGTGAGCCAGTCAGCCTGTGCCTCGGCCAATGCGGGCTCGTTCCCCTTATTCCGCCTCAGCAACACTTCGTCGGCAACTCCTGCACAAACAAGTTTTTCACATTCGCGTACACCACCATTACTCTACCACGCCAACGTAGGGGTTACACTAGTCTGGTGAGAGACGTGCCCTGGGGGGAGGGGGTTCCTCCGGGGGCCGAACTGCACAATAACCCTGAAAGAGTAGTTCGGTGTGGGGCGGCGGAGGGGTAAAGTGGACTGCAGTAGTCGTGGGGATGTGGACTACAGCGGCTGCGGCGGGGATGGAGCCTCTCCGTCATTTCTAAGACCCCGTTTAACGTACAATACAATATCCTATGAGCCTCAGCGAAGGACAAAAGGAGTTATCAAGTCATCGAGATGATTTCTCCACGAAACGTTAAAGTTTCCTGCTAAAACCTTTGTTGCCCAAGTAAATATTATTTCTAGTTTTTTTTGTGTACGCATTTTCGAAAGTGTGAAGGAAAGATGGAAATTAGTTTTCTCAGATACCGGTAAACGAATTTCCCGCAGCGGTACGACAAGTGACAGAAGTGTCGGAAAATAACAATGTCTTATCACATAGCTACCACAGAACTGAATACAAAAAGAGCAGAATTATACTTACTGGTCCCACTACCAGTGGTAGGGACGGACGCGAAATATCGATGGTATACAGTTCACCCATATCCAATGAGATTGGTGAAGACGGGTAAATTGGTGCAAGTGAAGACAGGAGAGACGTTAACGATTACGGAACTTGGAGAAGCTCATTCTCTTGTGTTACTATGTGACCTACAAGAGAGTTTAAAGGAAAAAAGCACCACTTTTACAGCCAGAGAAACGCAGGCTGATGCACAGACATGCAAAGAGCAACTGTTTCTGGGAAAAGCAAAGACGACGAAATGTCAGGAAGGAATAATGGCTTCACAACCTCATTTTCAGAAGTTAGGAGCACATTTGATATACTCAGTTCTGCACCATAAACTGTGAGCGTGACTTAGTATGTGAAATGGAAAACATCAGGGCATGACAATGTTCGGGTTACATGAGAGTGCTATTTTGATGAATGGTGCAACGTAGCCAGGGTGAATTGCCGCCTCCTAGCTACACTCTACGCCAACTAACTCATTCTACACTCTTTTGTCCAGAGAAACAAATGGAAGCACTGCACATGCAAAATCTGCACCATGAATCTTGATTTCATACACTCTTTAAACATAATAATAACATCTCAACAAAACAAAATTTCCATGGGCAAATGTTGAAACATATTAAGCAATACAGGAGAACTGATGCCGAAATAAGGTAACCATAAGAAATATGACCGCTAGTCTTGCCGCCTTTCTAATAGCAGATTACATACTTCATTTCGTCTCAGACATAGAAGTATCCATTCTCCAGACCTACGAACACATCACATAGTTGTTGAATAGTTAACTAATGTAACCTAGAAAAAATTGGAAATTTGTGGTAAGGTCTTATGGGACCAAACTGCTGAGGTTGAAAGTATCTAACCAAAATTGTATCCTTTTTTAATTGTGAAAGTATCAAGGGTAAAATTGTGTGAAATTAATTATTCAACAAACCTACATCTGACTGCATTAGCGAACTTGTTTCTTGCACTCCTCCTTTTCGCCAGTAATGAAACATGTATTTGACTCAGCAATCAAGTTTAAGAGAGTAACGCCGTTTGAGCAATGGCATTAAGATGGTACTGAAAAATTAACTTTTGGCCCTGATGTTTACTTAATGAAATTATATCCCGACTTGAGTAATGCCAGTTGTGCAATGGCATAAAATTTGTTAATGGAAATAACTTTGCTCTGATAACTTTTGTTATACCAAAATCGATTTCAAACCATGAACTGCACATGTAAATTGCATAGAGGCCTCACTTTTTTACATTCTTTTGTTGGGGGGGGGGGGGGGGGTTGTAGCTTTACTTTACTACTCATTTTCATATTTTCATATTCAATACAAGCAGAGGATGTGGATTTTGATTCAGGTTGTTAGATTTAAACACAATGTTGATCTATATATATATTGTTAATATTTTAAATCATACACAAAACCTAACATTTCCAACATCTTTGTAGCACGAATCAGTCTTACAAAATAATTTTCAAAACGCTTACTGTGTCAAACCTTGGACATACAAATCGTAGCTCTGAACATTATCTAACAAAAACCATTTTGAAATAATTGTATGTCTTCTCTCATTTACGTGATAAAGTTTGCTTAGGGTAACTGCGCAGCGAGCGCGACTCCTGCCTTAAAGCTGCCCGCGCACATCTGCTTCCACTGGGCACCTAGCTGCGACCCCCGAGTTTTTTGCTGCGTGCGCCCGGCTCTCTCAACCATCAAAGATCCTCCTACTCGAAGATATTATACTCATTCCACCTTGCGGTTGTCAACTACCGACTTTATTTTGTGGATCTACCCTGATCAGACCTTAGCACATACCTTTCAAGGTCTTCGGTCCCTAACGTTGCACAGTACTTAATATAACTTAAACTAACTTAGTTAAGGACAACATACAAACCCATGCCCAAGGGAGGACTCGAATCTCCGACGAGGGGAGCCGCGCGAACCGCGGCAAGGCTCCTGAGATCGCGCGATTACCCCGCGCGCTGATGTAATCTGAAAAACGTATGTAAAGAAACCTGTAAAATTAGGATAAATTGTAAAAACAATGATAAGGATAATACAACAGAACTGTAAAAAAGGTTTCAGCAACTGAGACTTAATAATAATGCTATAGAAATAGGAAACAAAGTGGTAGCCCATATAAGTTACTTCTCACGATGAAAATAGTGAAATGGTAACATTGTACAATTCTGTAAGTAGATCTATGAGATTAGTGCAGAGTATAATCAAAGGTAAAATTTGGGCGAATTTTTTATAACAGTGGTGCACGTCATAATAATTTTACTGTGTATGTTTAAAGAGCCATCGTGCCAAGGACGCGGGCTCTGCCCTTTAAATACCGAGACTTTTATAGCTCGAAGACACATTCTGTCGTGCTGCCATTGTGTCCGCGTCGTTAGAAGCAGAGAAAATGACAGTCTACTGAGTTTCAGTGAAACCACGACAATTTGATTGATGATGGCCTGCCTGATACCTGTTTGCCGAATTCAACACCGAGA
Source organism: Schistocerca piceifrons (assembly GCF_021461385.2). Taxonomy (NCBI): domain Eukaryota; kingdom Metazoa; phylum Arthropoda; class Insecta; order Orthoptera; family Acrididae; genus Schistocerca; species Schistocerca piceifrons. Next base: position 432,659,126 of record NC_060139.1, read on the forward strand.
CGCAACCAACCTGATGCTTACCACAGCCGTGGTCCACTGTTGCTGTCTACGAGGTCATCGTGGACGAGAAAACTGGGTGCGGTCAGCGCTCCTCCACTATGGGACAATGCGGATGATCTGCAAACTGCTATCTCCGCACCGCCAAGGCGTGGAGAATTCGCGAAGTCTCTTGGCCGACTAGTGACCGTCTGCTTTAGTCTTCGTCACTCCATGGTAGATGACCAGCGCCCAGTCTTCATGACAACCGACATCCTGGACCACAGTCAGCAGTCTGCACCTGAATATGCGGTGGGTCATCCTGTAGGTTGCTGAGGTGGCAGCCACACCGTATCGCAGAACGTTCAGCGGGTGAGGCCACCTTTTTCCTATGTTGCCGGCAGCACAGCTCTGAGCAGCAGGGCAGTATTACATCTCACTGACGAGACATTAGCACTTCTTCAGGGCACACGCCTTTACGCCCTGCTGCCAACCGTCACCCTGAAGACACTAGTAACTCTGTACACTTTCTATGATAAATAAATGTTATTACAGATTTCACTGTGTCACTGAAGGCTCCTGGCGTGTACTTGACCACTTCCATATTCTCTTCGCTCGGGCTCCTGTTCACAAAGTGACTACAGCTCCCTGGGTCGCAACAAAACTTCCAATATTCCTTGTCAGCTCTGTTTGAATCGGTTACTTACTACACACTTAAGCAATATTAGATCATGGGTCGCACGAGTTATTTAGAGACAATCTCATTATCAGAATGATTTTCGTTTTCTTAGTGTTCTAGCAATGCACTGGGTTGTGCCTCCTTCTTTGTCTCCAGCTGAGCTTATGTGATCGTTCCACTTCATATCCCCGCCAAATATTACATCCAGGTATGAGTTGACCGATTACAACTGTACCTCACTGCTATTGTATTCATCTAGTACTATAATACTACGTTGGTTGTTTTTTTCGTTTTGTAAAGTGCCACATTTTAAATGTCTGTACATTTCAAGCAAGTTGTCAAACTTCGCACCACTTTCAAATCTTATCACGATCTGGCTGAATTTTTTCAACTATTTTCAGACATTACTTCTTTACAGCTAACTGCATCATTTGCAAAAGGCGTGAGGCTACTATTAATATTTTCTGTTATGTCACTAGTTTGCAACACGAACAAGAAGGATCCAAACACACTTACCTGGAAAACAACTGATGCCACTTCTACATCTTTCGATGATAGTCATATCTGTGCTTGTGCGTCAAACATCCTTCAGTAATAATGAAATACTGCAATTATCTGGCAGCCCCGATCCGTCGTTTCCAAGATGTCCTGTGAGAAAAGTGTCTTTTTGGAATCCGAACTGGTTGGCACGAAGAGGTGATTCCGTTCGATATACCTCATACTGTGAGAGCCTAGATTATTGTTGCGTCACAGCCTTACAAATTGGCATCCGTAACGTGTGGCCAAGTGAGCAGGAACCTGTCACCGCATGTCTCGATTGGATGTTAGAAAAGGGACCTAGCTGACATGCCGAAGTATCCACCCTGGCGTCAATGTGAGTCTGGTAGCAACCCCTGCCATCTAACAAGCCTGGAATATTGTCGACACAGGACAGTATGAGGGCCAGGCCGTGGTAGTGGTTACCTAGATTATACCACGTCCAACCACGGTGCTGCACTGCTTCAGTGGCCTGTACAATCGAAACTGATGTTCTGCCATACTAGGGCAAATCGAACGGCCATAAACACTGCCTGCTTTGGCTAAGCACCGTCAGCAGCTAGCACTGAGATGTGCCCCACGTCAGTCGTCGATCTGATGTTGGTAAATCTGCCTAACTACTACTAGACGATGCCTCAGGGTCTACGGGCTGCGGCTAGTCCTGTAATAGCCGGGAGCTGAACTGGTGCCTTCCCGCTGGAGGCCATCAACTGGTTGGCTTGAATCGAGTTCAGGGCCACACCCAGAGGTCTGAGGTACACAGCCGTGCTCAGGCGCCACTCACACCCGACTTACTGCCAGTCCTCTGCTTTCCCTGCTTGTATGCACTGCTACCACAAGCTTTCACCTGTGGGCCACTAGTGAAGCTAACGCTAAAAAATAATACGGAATCTTATTGTTTATCCTGTGTTTTCTTTTCTTTGTTTTCTACTTTATTTTGGTGGTACATCGACAGTGCTATTTCTGGATGAGTTTCGTAAATTTATTTCTTTGTGCAATTATGTTTCTTTTTACTTCATGTAGTTGTCACTAATGTAATTGTTGTTTTGATTCGTTCTGACGCGCCGGCCGGTGTGGCCGAGCGGTTCTAGACGCTACAGTCTGGAACCGAGCGACCGCTACGGTCGCAGTTTCGAATCCTGCCTCGGGCATGGATGTGTGTGATGTCCTTAGGTTAGTTAGGTTTAAGTATTTCTAAGTTCTGGGGGACCGGTGACCTCCGAAGTTAAGTCCCATAGTGTCAGAGCCATTTTTTGTTCTGACGCCGCATGTTTTCACGTTTATTAACATGTTGTTGAAATTCATTTTCTATGAATATAATAGTATCAAGCTGTGACATTGTATGAAACTGTAAATTAGCGTACTCAGAATTTTTTGTAGTGTAATATGAAGCGAGATGTGAAGATCGATATAGAACCATATCGATAGGTCGATAGAGGAAAGTATCGACAAAGAAAGAGTCGGGAGTGAGAAAAGGATGGTGATCATCGCGCCGCGTGGATGCAAGTGTGTGTGTGTATTGCCTCCGTGTCCGATGACAAATAACTGTCTGGACGGTGATACGTTTTGTGATTTTCGTGTGTAGTGTGGTAGGGAATTAACAACCTTACGTGTCGAGCTGCTGATTAGTCGAAACTATGTCTCGGCACCTTAAACTTGAGCAGACCACCACGCTGCGTGAACGCTGCAAGTACACCGTTTTGAATGTATACAGCTCAGATTGTTTAGTGCATACCGTGGACACTGAAAGCAAACAGTAATACGATAACGCATTTCTTTGCCGTGAAATCATATCAAAAACATTAATATTGAATCTACGGTGTGGGCAATCCTCGCTACAGACGTAACAACGTTGACTATTGTGCACGGTACAGATTGTTTGATGTACACCGCAATGTGTCAAATCAAGTTGAAATGCGAGTAACGTAATGTCCTTTTTTATTGTGGACGGTTACACCGTGAAATGTGCCGAGCCACTATCGAACGGAAAGCCATATATCTCAAACTGTGACTAGAGACGGGGAACAACCTTTATGAGGTCGGGATGCGTCACGTGTTCATTGAATGCAGCATGTCTTTCGTCACTGCATGTGATTACGATGATTAAGACGATTCTGCGAACACTGCGCGTTCCTGCTGCATTCGTACCGGGCGGCTACGATGAAGAGGAAAGAGCGAGGCGACGATAATTACTGGACCACACGCTCCAGGTTTATAGACCAACCACACAAAAGCTGATGATTCTGGGGCAGCACCAGCTAAGTGGAGACTGACTCTTAGAAACGTTGGTACAAAGTTCAACTCCGCGGAATATTTCTCCTATATAATACCGTGAAGTCTTTTGCAAAAGCAATGTTACTTTCTCATTGTCACTGAAATCACGTAACTGCAAATTATCACTTTCAACTGCATGTCTTTCTAACCTTCAGAATTCTATTTAAAACTTGTTTCGTTGATTGAACCATTCTTTCTATAGACATTATAATTCTGAAGTCCCTCTTCCAACACTGTCGTTATTATTGCAGATAACTATTATTATAATTAGTAAGAACAAAGTTTTCCAGTCTCTATTTTTACTTCGCTTTCTAATCGCTTAAGCAAATATATTTTTGTTGTTTGGCTAGTGTCATTCCTTTTATTTGTAGTGTGTTGAGCAGTTGCGTAGTGTACGCTATTACTTTAGCAAACAGTGGGCCACCACGACTTGTCAATTATGGTCTGGTGACATATTTTGTGAATTAATCCTCAATGTGCCAGGTGCGGTCTCCCAGACCGCTAGCGTTTACTGTTGCCGCATTGCTAATGCATAAGGGTGAGACAGAAGATTCCATCGTTACCTGGTTGTTCTTTCCCTAAGCTGCCGTGGTTTGCTTTGTCAGTAGCCACTTCAATGTGATGTAGATCTATCCTATTACTGCTTCTTTCACGCTAGTGATCACTGATACCGCACTTGGGACTTTGCGTCACGGATTCTGTAGCCAGATCTTCGTCTACTGTCCATGTTACGGACACAGACTTTGAGAATACCGGTGTAAAGCGATCTGAGGACAGTTTAGGAATTGACATTGGATCATATAGTGACAACGAAATTGAAAGTGGACGTAATTCAGTATAGAAACAGTGCAAAAGTGAAGAAGAATTTGCTTTACAACCTGTGAATTTCTTGAATGAAACAAGTGATCAATGTGATGAAGACAGACTTGTATAGACTGAATATTTAGCGAAAGCTTCTGCTACAAATATATTTGGTCGAAACAAATATCATTGGTCGTCGAAGGCACTTTGTTGGACATGAGTGGGTAAATGCGTTTGTTCTTGACGATTGGTACAGAGATATTACTCAGATGACCAGCTTTAATTTTTTGAAGAAGCTTGCGAACTCGTTGGTGACACCATAGACATAAAGTGAGTCAACAACTATCACATACTCCATGAACTCCCTGTATCCATTCACCGCATTTCGAGTGTAGCTGAACCAGAAGCAGAACTCATTGTAGAACGGTTGGAAAAACGCAAAACATGCTCCTCCCGTGACCAAAAAAGGAAGTGAAAAACACCTTCTATTTGCCACTGTTGCAAGAAGCCAATCTAACTCGAACCCTCTACAAGGAAGTTAAAAACCTAAGAAGTACTACTGTAATTTTCATTTTTCACTGTTTTATGGGATATTTTTATTATTGCATGTGTAATAAACAATAAAAATACTAAAGAAGTAAAATGTATAAGGCAGGGTACTTGAGTTTCTATAGCATTAACCCCCTCATGTAATATTACGTTCATTTTGTGCAGTTTTCCGTTTAATTGCGGTGTTTTCGAAAAAATAAGCTTTAAAATTTATTTTAATATGTTCTTATGTGGTATTAACGTAAACTTCTACATAAAAAACTATACTGTTTCACTGAGTTTGCTGCATTGAATTTTCATTTCTATTGAAATATAGTGGTCTGTCAGACTGCGTCCGAGACATAATGTGACAAAGAAATGACCTGGGACGCTAAGGATTAACTGGAAACTTTAAGATTTCGACAGATTTGTGATTACTCATAATGTTACAATTTTATGAACGTGTCTTACGTGTGTGAATGTAGTATTCAGTTAACCCTCGGAAAGTTTTGAATGTTGTTGGTTTCGTTTACCCCAGAACTCAGGTACGTGAGAAATCAGGGGAGATATTACAGAGTTCCTTCACTTTTATTAGACGAGTGTGGTCATTTCTAGTTAGGTAAATATTCGAAGGGGGGGGGGGGGTGGAGGGGGTCCCATTTCTTCACACACTGATGCTGGGGGTCCTCGTTTTGCCGCTGAGCGTGGTCTCCTGTTGCACCGGTTCCACCACAGACTGTTAACAGGTCGTGCATTTGAGCCAAACAGAGTGACCGGCTTACAATGGAGTTTGCTGCCGTGCCACCTGGGCAAGGCTGACACAGTGCTACGCTGTTATGCTGCAGCGCCGACGCCGCTTCTCCCCGCAGCGCGCCAGCCCTGCTTGGTGGCTGTACCGCCAGCCGCCGCCTGTTGCCGCATGCTGAGCCAAGCAAACACCGCCACCTGCGGTCAGGCTTCGCCACTGTCTGCAGACCACAGAAAGGCCATGTTTAATATTTATTTTGATTTATTACTATTCTCTCTGTTTCTGTCACCCTGCGACAGCCATCTATTACACCACTGGCCATTAAAATTGCAACACCAAGAAGAAATGCAGGTCACAAACGGCTATTCATTGGACAAATATATTATACTAGAACTGACATGTAATTACATTATCAAGCAAACTGGGTGCATAGATCCCGAGAAATCTGTACCCAGAACAACCATATCTGGCCGCAATAACGGTCTTGATGCGCCTGGGCATTGAGTCAAACAGAGCTTGGATGGCGTGTACAGGTACAGCTGCCCATGCAGCTTCAACACGATACCACAGTTCATCGAGAGTAGTGACTGGCGTATTGTGACGAGCCAGTTGCTGGGCCACCATTGACCAGACGTTTTCAATTGGTGAGAGATCTGGAGAATGTGTTGGCCAAGGCAGTAGTCGAACATTTTCTGTATCCAGAGAGGCCCGTTCAGGTTCTGCAAAATGCGGTCGTGCATTATCCTGCTGAAATGTAGGGTTTCGCAGGGATCGAATGAAGGGTAGAGCCACGAGTCGTAACACATCTGAAATGTAACGTCCACTGTTCAAAGTGCCTTCAATGCGAACAAGACGTGAGCGAGACGTGTATCCAATGGCACCCCATACCATCACTTCGGGTGATACGCCAGGCCAGCTTGGCGATGACGAATACACGCTTCCAATGTGCGTTCACCGCGATGTCGCCAAACACGGATGCGACCATCATGATGCTGTAAACAGAACCTGGATTCATCCGCAAAAATGACGTTTTGCCATTCGTGCGCCCAGGTTCGTCGTTGAGTACACCATCGCAGGCGCTCCTGTGTGTGATGCAGCGTCAAGGGTAACCGCAGCCATGGTCTCCGAGCTGATAGTTCATGCTGCTGGAACGTCGTCGAACTGTTCGTGCAGATGGTTGTTGTCTTGCAAACGTCCCCATCTGTTGACTCATGGATCGAGACGTGCCGGCCGGAGTGGCCGTGCGGTTCTAGGCGCTACAGTCTGGAACAGAGCGACGGTCGCAGGTTCGAATCTTGCTTCGGGCATGGGTGTGTGATGTCGTTAGGTTAGTTAGGTTTAATTAGTTCTAAGTTCTAGGCGACTGATGACCTCAGAAATTAAGTCGCATAGTTCTCAGAGCCATTTGATCGAGACGTGGCTGCACGATCCGTTACAGCAATGCGTATAAGATGCCTGTCATGTCGACTGCTGGTGATACGAGGTCGTTGGGGTCCATCACCACGTTCCGTATTACCCTCCTGAACCCACCGATTCCATATTCTGCTAACAGTCATTGGATCACGACCAACGTGTGCAGCAAGGCCGCCATACGATAAACTGCAATCGCGATAGGCTACAATCCGACTTTTGTCAAAGTCGGAAACGTGATGGTACGCATTTCTCCGCCTTATACGAGACATCACAACAACGTTTCACCTGCCAACGCCGGTTAACTGCTGTTTGTGTATGAGAAATCGATTGGAGACTTTCCTCATATCAGCACGATGTATGTGTCGCCACCGGCGCCAACCTCATGTGAATGCTCTGAAAAGATAATCATTTGCATATCACAGCATCTTCTTCCTGTCGATTAAATTTCGCTTCTGTAGCACGTCATCTTCATGGTGTAGCAATTTTATTGGCCAGTAGTGTATGTTCCACATTCGTGCTGCCTGTCAACCATCTTGCAGTGAGAACATAACTTTCTGTGAGACCAATAAACACTCGCTACAACTGTTGTCAAAAGAGACCTGCGGCTTCAAGTAACGTCGTTGGTCAACATGCAGCATCATCAACACAGTAGTGTGATCGAAGAAAGTGTCTCGCCTGCTTGTAATTTCTTGACGTATGGTGGCAGGCCGGCTGGACTAGCGGATGCATTTAAAAGTGGAGTTTAGTAGAAGTAACAACGACGTAGATGTGAATCAGTTCAGTGGACACGTGAAGGAAGCCTTTGCCGTAATGCGTCCTGAGGGTCGTACTAGACCCTGTATGAAGTGAGACCCAGTAACATACTTCACATATCGTGAAGCCTAAAGGATTTATTGGTGGCCAACTCCTTCTACTCCATTGATGAATTTCTTAGTAAAACCAACTGATTTGTATATAAGTACAACATAACTTCTGCACAATTTCAGTGCAGTAATGTGTTCACTGAAAATTTGTGTGTGTGTGTGTGTGTGTGTGTGTGTGTGTAAGTATAATCTAACTTCTGCACCATTTCAGTGCAGTAATGTGTTCATTGTAAATAAGTATTACAGTAGTTGTATTACATGTTTATTACCTTATAAATAAATAAAAAACGTTTTTTATTTTAAATTCAGTGCATTAGTATTTGTAAAATGACCCTTAGTGTTCATTAAAAATGACGATCATTCCACTTGGGACCTGTGGAATGGTACATTAGCTTATTTGTTTTAGTTGTAAATATTTGTCATGTATTGTTGTTTTTCTGACATGTTCCACATCCAGGAGGACCTCCTCACTACGGATCAATTGGAATGAAAGTAAATCTAATCTAATCTAATCTAATCTAGGCGTTATGCTAGACAGTGAGACGGATGTGCCTGGCTAACGCTTGGGCGGAAAGACTGAATTATATTACAGTACTGTTACAAATGTTACGTAGAGTTGTATATCAGATAAACACCTCGTACTCTCTGAGCAAAAGCACAGCCGGTTACCACTTAAGAAGCATCGTAAATGGTTTAGTTTCATGCTAAAAGAGTTGCTTGTTCCCACTCTAGATTCATCTTTTTCTTTTCAAGGCACCAGTCGTCTCACTGGTTTGATGCGGCACGCTAGCTAGCTGTCTCCTGTGATAAATGTTTCATATCAGAGTAGCACTTGCAACCAACACCATTAGTTATTAGGGGGTGTTCCCAATCCCTACCTTCCTCTACGTTTTAGCCCTCTACAGCACCCTCTAATACTCTGATGTCTTAATAGATGTACTGTCCCTTCTTCTTATAAGTGTTTCACGTATGTTCTTTTCCTCACCGATTCTGTGAAGAACCTCCATATTCCTTACGTTATCATTCCACCCAATTTTCAGCATTCTTCTCTAGCACCACGTCTCAAAGCCTTCGATTATGTTCTGTCCCGGTTTTCCCTGGGGCTATGTTTCACTACCACACAATGCTGTGCTCCAAACACACATTCTCAGAAATTTATTTCTCTCCAGGAATGCCCTTTCTGCCAGAGTCAGCTTTACATTACGTCCTAGCACCATCCAACATGAATCTTTTTGCTGCCTATGTAGTAGACTTCCTTAACTTCGTCTACTTCATGAAGGCCAATTCTGATGTTAAGTTTCTCGCTGTTCTCATTTCAACTACATCTCATTACTTTTCGTCTTTTTACGATTCTCTCTCAATCTCCGTTCTGTACTCATTAGCTTGTTCAATCCATTCAACATATCCGTTATGGTTCATCACTTTCACTGAGAACAGCAATGTCATCAGCGAATCTTATCACTGACATCCTTTCACCTTGACTTTTACATCTCTCATTGCTCCTTCGCTGTATAGATTGACCAGTACGCTCTTAGCCTCCCATTCTTATTGTTCTCACTTGGTTCCTATAGCTTGCCACTATTTTTTTCCTATAGCTTGCCACTATTTTTCTCAGGATTTCGAACATCTTGCACCATTTGACACTGTCGAACGCTTTTTATATTTCGACAAACCCAACGAACGTGTTGCGATTTTTCTTTAGTCTTACATTCATTATCAACCGAAACTTTAGAACTGCCTCTATGGTGCTTTTACCTTTCCCAAAGCCTAACTGATCGTCATCTAACACATCTCAGTTTCCCTTTTCATTCTTCTGTATATTATTCTTGTCAGCAGCTTGGAGGCATCAGCTGTTAAGCTGACTATGTGATAATTATCGTACGGGTAGGCTCTTGCTGTCCTTGGAATTGTGTGGATCATTTTCTTCTTAAAATCTGACTGAATATCGGCAGTCTCATAACATATTTTGCACATCAACGTGAATAGTTGTGTTGTTTGTCTTCCAGAAATTCCAGTGGTGTGTCAACTATCCCTTCTGCCTTATTTGATCATAAGTCGTCCAAAGTTCTTTCAAACATTCTTTCTAATACTGATCCTCATATTTCTTCCCATTTTCAAGGGGCCTTTCGCCTTAGCTTCCCTGCTCTTTCAGTTAACTTCATTCCTGAGTGACTTGCAATGCTCTACTCCTAAATTTTCAGAACATTACCGCACTTACTCTTTCGTCGATCGACTGAAGTATTTATTCTTTTACGCAAGGTTTCTCTGCAATTAGCTTCTTTGTACCAATGTTTGTCTTTTCAACTTCTGTGATTGTCCTTCTTAGAGATGTCCATTCTTCTTCAACTGAACTTCTTAATGAACCATTCACTATCGCAGTATCTATAGTCTTAGAGAATTTGAAGCGTGTCTCTTCATTCCTCAGTACTTTTGTATCTTGCTTCTTTGGCCTTGGTTCTTCCTGACTAGTCTCTTAAACTTCTTCCTACTCTTCATCATTACCAGATTGTGATTAGATCCTGCAGGAACTCTGACGAGCAGGGGTGACCTAGTGGTATAGAACAACTGGAGCTGCAAAATAGCGGCATGCTGTTGAGCGGTATGACTTTTAGGGCCAACTTTTCATCTCCCAGCAACCACAACAGTGCCTAAGATTCCAAAAATAACATATCCATCACTGTACTGGCCTGACAAACCTTTCGATATAGTGCCTGCCCAAAAATTACCCTTTTTAAACAGTACCTTGGAACGCAAACTTGTTAACTCTCTAGACCAATTGATAGCAGCGCAGAAAGGGTGTGTTAGCTTGGAGCAGACGCTTCAGCAAGTGCAGTAATATCAGAGAAATTACCTCCACCAAGTCCTAGCAATAAATATTTCAACCTCGGGTACGTCTTGATTCTGAGTCTCATCTGTGCAGCCTATATTTATTTACGGCGGAAACCTCTCGACCTACCTTGCCTCCCTGTAAACCATGTGCAGACCGAGTGGGTGATACCTGTCGAATGATTCGTGATTAAGTATTGTACATTCCACTTGAGTCTGGAGCAAACTAGCTACTGTAAGAGATTTTCAGACATAGCTCAAGTCTGCGAGCTGCTGGATCAAATATTCTAAAGAGGATAAATGTATTGGACTACTGTCTGACATATTTATTGACACTTTTATTTGTTTGGGAAAGCAAAAAAGTGTCATTAATGAATATCTTCATAGTCAGCTCCAAGCATTCACCGCGGGACGCAAATACGAGGGGCGTTCAGAAAGTAAGCTCCGATCGGTCGCGAAATGGAAACGACTATGAAAATCCGATAAAGCTTTGCACAGATGTGTTGGGTAGTGTCTCTAGTATAACCCCAGTTAGCATCACGTCGCTCTTCTCATTTCTGAGCTCGCAGTGAGTGCGTAAAGATGTCTAGAAAATAGTGTCTGCCGCCAAGTACGAGGGCCTGGTGAGAAATTTCGCCTGAAGCTATGCAGCTAACATTACATAACTGTCGTGCTGTTTCGTCTTCACGACGATTCTCAGCCGCATTCTGCAGGGGCAATGAAGATGCTCCTGCATCGTTTTCAAATGGAAATGTTAGATTACCCACAATACAGTCCGCAATTGTCTCCCCCTGAGTTTCATCTCTGGTCACATGAACCGCTGTCTTTGAAGACAACATTTTGACACAGACAACGAGGTGTAGGCCAGCGTGGAGAATTGGCGGAAAGCACTGGCGGCTGCCTTCTATGATGAGGCTATTGAAAAGTTGGTACAACGCTATGACAAAAGTCTAAGTCAGAACGGCGACTACGTAGAGAAGTAGCTGAAAGGTGTAGCTAATTGTTACAAGTAAAACATTTCTGATGTTCACTGTGGTTTCAATTTGGCAATCAATCGGAGCTTACTTTCTGAACAGGCCTCGTATATTGAGCATCTTTGGTCGGAATTTAAAGGTATTGTCCACCATGTGCTAGAAACGTATGTGCCTATCAAAAGTATAGGGGAGGGAAAGGATCCACCTTGGTACATCATACATATTAAGAAGTTGCTGAGAATGCAGAGAATTTCGCACAATCGTTTTGAACGTAGTCACTGCTCCGCTGGAAACAGAAATTATGCGAAATGAAAGGACAATGAGAGACTCTTTTAACGAATTTGAAAGCAATATTTTATCTGCAGATTCTAAAAATAACACAAAAAGATTTTGGTCGTACGTAAAATTTATGAACGCTACAAATAATTCAATACTTTCTCTTGCTGACAGTACAGGTAATGTAACTGATGAAGATAAACAGAGGGCCTAAATTCTAAAGCTAGCTTTCAAAAACTCGTTTACGATAGAGGACTGCAACACCATTCCCCCTTCCAATTATAGTACAAGCGAAAGGATAGCTGGCATAGTGTGTAGTGCGTCTGGGATTGTAAAACAGTTGAGATCCTTAGATGCCAGAAAGGCATCTGGCCCAGGCGGTATCCCCGTAAGATTTTATGTTGACTATACTACAAATATCGCACCATTCTTATCCGTCATCTATCAGAGATCACTGGAACGGCGGAAAGTTCCACGGGACTGGAAGAAGGCCCAAGTCATAGCAATCTATAAAAAGGGTAGAAAATCGGATGCACATAATTACCGGCCAATTTCACTGACATTTATTTGTTGTAGAATCGTCGAACATATTTTGTGTTCAGACATAATGACATTTCTAGACTCTGATAAGCAGATCTGCAGAAAGCAGTACGGTTTTAGGAAACAGCGGTCATGCGAGACACAGCTGGTCCTCTTTGTGCGTGGTATACAACAGACTCTAGAAACCGGTTCCCAAGTTGATGCCATATTTCTCGACTTTCGAAAGGCGTTCGACTTAGTTCCGCACTGTCGCTTGCTACGAAAAGTGCGCGCTTACGGTCTATGCAATGACATATGCGATTGGATAGAAAGTTTTCTAACAGACGGGGAGCACTATGTCGTCCTGAACGGGTAACTTCAACAGAAGCAAGAGTAACTTCAGGTGTACCCCAGGGCAGCGTAATAGGTCCTCTGCTTTTTACAATTTATATAAACGATCTGGTTGATGGTATTGACAGCGGCCTCAGACTGTTTGCCGATGATGCTGTAGTCTACAGGAAAGTAGTATCACACGGAAGTTGTGAACAAATCAATGATGATTTACAGAAAATAAATGCATGTTGTGATGGCTGGCAGTTATCTCGCAATATTAGTAAGTGTAATCTACTGCGTATAACAAGGCGAAATTCGCCATTAATGTATGATTACAAAATAAATGATCAGTCTTTGGAAGCGGTAACATCAATCAAGTATATGGATGTGACTCTTCGAAATGATCTCAAATGGAATGATCAGATTACACAAGTAACGTGTAAGGCGAGCTATAGATTCCGGTTTATTGGTAGAATCCTGAAGCGATGCAGTCCTTCAACAAAGGAAATTGCTTACAAAACTTCAGTTCGTCCAGTCGTAGAAGTATTGTTCGTCTGTATGGGACGCTTACAAATTGGGTCTCATTCAAGAGATTGAGAAGGTCTAAAGAAGAGCGGCAAGATTCGTGACTGATACATTTAGCCATCGCGAGAGCGTTACATAGAAAGTTTGAAGTGGGACACACTTGCAGATAGACGACGGGGTAAACAGAAGGGGCTGCTCACTAAATTCCGAAATCCAATCTTCGCCGATGATGTAGAGCATATATTATTACCACCAAGTTTCAAATCGCGTAATGATCATCATTCAAAGATAAGGGAAATAAGAGCTCGTACTGAGGCGTTCAGACAGTCGTTTTTCCCTCGCGCGACCCGCGAGTGGAACGGCGCGAGGGAATATGACTTTGGTACGTATTGTGCCCTCCGCCACACACCGCTTGGTGGCTAGTGGAGTATTTATGTAGATGTAGATATTAGCAGCCAAGTCACTGGAAACCCTTCCACTTTTCTCGACCAGAAGCTGAAAGGGGCCGAGTTGACATGACGGAAGTCTCCACCCTTGCACAAAAGTGAGTGTTGTTGCCCCATGTCCTGCCCCACTGACTGCTGCTGAGGGTGGAATACTGTCTACGCAGCGAAGTACAGGGACCTGACGGCCGGAGTGGTGACCTTGGTTACATTGAGACTGGGACTACACAGCTTCCGTAGTCTATGTGATCGAAAATTATATGTTTTGTGACAACAAAGCAGGTCGAGCAATAAATATCACCCTTTCCTCTCCTTCCTTTCTTTCAGGAGTACTAGTTCTGCAAGGTTCGCAGGAGAGCTTCTGTAAAGTTTGGAAGGTAGGAGACGAGGTGCAGAGGTAAAGCTGTGAGGACGGGGCGCGAGTTGTGCTTGGGTAGCTCAGTTGGTAGAGCACTTGCCAGCGAAAGGCAAAGGTCCCGAGTTCGAGTCTCGGTCCGGCACCCAGTTTTAATCTGCCAGGAAGTTTCATATCAGCGCACACTCCGCTGCAGAGTGAAAATATCATTCTGGAAACATCCCCCAGGCTGTGGCTAAGCCATGTCTCCGCAATTTCCTTTCTTTCAGGAGTGCTAGTTCTGCAAGGTTCGCAGGAGAGCTTCTGTAAAGGTTGGAAGGTAGGAGACGAGATACTGGCAGAAGTAATGCTGTGAGGACGGGGCGTGAGTCGTGCTTGGGTAGCTCAGTTGGTAGAGCACTTGCACGCGGAAGGTAAAGGTCCCGAGCTCGAGTCTCGGTACGGCACACAGTTTTAATCTGCCAGGGAGTTTCATATCAGCGCACACTCCGCTGCAGAGTGAAAATCTCATTCTGGATAAACTTTTCCAGCTACGCAGTATCTGCCATTACCTGCAGCACTGAGAAGTTTTCCAAGCCGTCGCCGACCTCATGTGGTTCATCCCGCCAAACTACTACAGCAAGCTTCCTCAGCAAGGTGCTAATCTGAGATCTGCACCTAGTCCTGACGCTTCTGGAAGTTGGTGTTGCTGGCTGGCTTCGGCCTAATTCATGGCACCTACCTGGGGTATCCATGATTGACAGACTGCTCAGGCACCACGCGTACCTAACGTTCTACCGACCCGACACCTGCGCTAGGTGTACGCATTCTCCTACCACCGGCTTGTATCCCCTGTGAGCCACTGATGCCACATCCTACATTAGGGGTTCTCGGTTCGACACCACACACGGATGCGTCCTGTACCTGGCCCACCACAGACTGTTAGGTGGTCGCACAGCTGTGCAAAATGACGTGGCTTTTATCACAGTCTGCTGCTACCGTGGGCGTGCCGCATGCCGTGTCCAGACGAACTGTGATGCTGACATCTCTTCTTCACCACCGTGCACTTATCCAGATTGGCAGCTTTTCCTCCGCCAGCCAACTCCTACTGGAATGTACTGAGACAAATGAACACTACCACCTAGGGCCAGCTCGTGCCGCTGGGTGATGGCCGCAGCAGGACGACTTCGCGCTGAGCCAAGCAAACACTACCATCTAGGACAAGTTCATGCCTCGATAAGGGCTAAGTCTTCAACAAGCTCGATGTAGTTTCTCATAGAGATGCCGTCAGACCCTGAAGCTTTGTTGAACTTTGACGATTTCTTCTCTTTTCTACGCCACTACACAGATATCTGTTACGCTGTTCCTCTCAGTGTTACGAGATTCAATAGAGGAAACTCTTCCAGGTTTTCCTTTGTAAATGAACATTAGAAAACGGAGTTAAGCTTTATGGTTTTGCTTTGCTCTCTTCAGTTTCATATCCTGTCTAGTCCAGAACTACCTGGATATCAACTGTGGTGCTACTAACATCCTTCAAATACGACTAGAATTTCTTCCGCTTTTGGGAGAGGTCTTACGATAATGCTCTGCTATGATAGTACCTGAAGGCTTCATACATTGCCATCTTGACAGCCAAACGCGTTTCATTCAGTATTTCTTTATCTGTACCCTATGCTATGTTTTACATCTGTTACGCAATTCTCTCTGGTTTTTTATAATTATGTTTACGGTGAGTGTATACAAGAAGGCGTCGCACGCATCAGGAATTGATCTACTAGACACATATCTATCCCGTGCGTGGTCACCTATTCATTTAAAATTGAGCCGAAGTGTGATATTATGGCGGCACATCGAGCGGCGGTGTTTGAACTCCTTGCCGCGGCCGGCAACTGAGAAGCGCGCCGCCAGAGAGCAACGGTTGTCAGTCAGCGGCGAAAGAGCGCGCTGTGGTGGATGAGGCGAGGCAGTCCGGGGCTCGGCGTGGAGGAGCTATTTGGAATTCCAGTCGTCGTCCTGAAAGGAATAAATGTGCCCTGCACTTACACGTGAGTCGAACGGAGGACGTGTGCGCACATTGGCTGTGAGGGTCAGGCTTATGCACATGTGATGGCAGATGACCGGTACAGAAGATAGGGCAGAATGACGTTGCAGTGAAAAGTATCATTTGTTGCAGACACTGCTCTGCTCGCTTGGAACGAAATACTCTGCTGTAAGTACTCTGCCTTGGGAACTGAATTTCTAACTGTGTCTGACCATTTTGTCATAGGCGCTAGTGGTTTTGTGCAATCGATGTATATTGATGAACTTTCCTGTTGCGGTAGTTCAACTGTTCTCAATGCGTAAGACTTTCTTACCTCTGGTGTTGCGTGGTACCTCTGTTTCTACACACACAGAAAAATCCTGAACCTAGCATTGCACTAAAAATAAAAAAAAAGTTTCAAATGGCTCTGAGCACTATGGGACTTAACATCTGAGGTCATCGGTCCCCTAGAACTTAGAACTAGTTAAATCTAACTAACCTAAGGACATCACACACATCCATGCCCGAGGCAGGATTCGAACCTGCGACCGTAGCGGCCGCGCGGTTACAGACTGAAGCGCCTAGAACCGCTCTGTCACTCTGGTCGGCCACACTAAAAATAAGTGAAACCTTCACGGCACTTGTCAGTTGTGCCGAAGCCGTGACTTGATGGACGGAAGTTATGTACAAATGTGATAAGTGGTTAGGTTGGTTTTTCTAATTGAGCTTTCTAGTTAATTTATAGAGCTGTTGTGGTTATTGACGTTGCTTATCTCTTGGTTGGTTGGTTGAGTTGGAGGAGGGGACTAAACAGCGAGGTCATCGGTCCCATCGGATTAGGGAAGCATTGGGGTTGCAGTCGGACGTGACCTTTCAAGGGAACCATCCCGGCATTTGCCGGAAGCGATTATCCATTTTCATATGGTATATAAGAAGTTATGCTTTTACAAGTCTTTGTGTCCTTGGTGGTAAGGTGAAGCTAAACACATTAACCTAGGTTACTACTATTGTAGAATTCCACCGTGAAGAGGTCTAGTCAGGGAAATTGTGATTCTGCGTGTTCCTATCACATGACGTGACTTGGATGGTTAGGCCTTATTTGATGTGTTTGTTGTTCGGCTGATCAGCGGTTACGGTGTAATTAGGAACATTGGCTCAGGTCACTGTGTTGAGACGGATGAAATTCGGACCAAATCACTACTGTCGGTTTGTCACTTGTAACCTTTTGTAATGCTAGTTTTGCTAACTGCGTAAGAGTTGAAAATCTGAATTGTCAAATGTGTATTTGTGACGAATTTTCTTTTTTTTCTAGCGTTAGTAGCCATTTGAGAGGCTTCGGAAAAACGTGTATTGTTGAGTTGTCGAGATACGTTCAAACTGTTCTAAGGAAAGCTGTTGGGTACAGGCTTTGAACTTTGACTATGACATGTATTATAATATTTTGGAAGTTGACGCTTGATGTTCCTAAATTCTAGGGCCTGTTAGTTTCTAAGATGGGAAACAAGAGACTGTCATTTCATTGATATTTTGGATATTCATTGATGTTGTGTATTTTGTTTCTTATTTTTAAACTGTTGCTACTTTTCTGTTTTGACGTTCCTGATATTATGTATCTTCTCTCATTTTTAAATTAATGCAACTATTTCAAATTTTATGTTAGTAATAGTGTATTCTATCTGTGTCTCGCGCCTTCCTGGAAGGCAAGATTGTCAAAAGAAAATAAATGAAAATCATGTCAGCGTGTATTCTCCTCTCAAGTCAGCACCACCCACACCCGTTGAAACACTGTGCTTGCTACACAAAGTTCCTCTAAATTGTCCTGTTCTGAGTCAAACTTTCGTAGCCCCTCACTGAGATTTGACACTTCTGCTTCTTAGTCTTGTTCACTGATCATACAAATCCCTCTATTTTTTTTTTTTAGGTGCCGTTTGGGCTTTGGTAAGAATTGCTGCTACTGATACATGTTTGAACGTGGACATCCTCAAAGAGCTCAGGTCTATTTTTCTGCCACTAGTTTTAATATTTTCAATATATTTTCATCACTAGTGCCGTTCTGAGCAACTCGTTCCACTTATTCTACATATTTAGAGCAGACATTTAGCAGTAAGTCGCAGAATGACTTGTTACTCCCACAGACATTTAGCAGTAACTCGCAGAATGACTTGTTACTCCCACAGCAAACAAAACTGTGATTACTCCTGTTCATTGTTGGGTATTAAAGTATCTTTCTATGATTACAATAAGAAATGGGAACTTAGCTACTAGGTTTTCCCTAAGGTTTTCATTCATATCAATGGGTTAGTCTGATGGTCGATAGAAGGACTCAAACAATCTTGCAAGCAGTTGGAATATTTATATCTGTGGATATAGGTTTCTTGTCTACTGCAACATGTATATCACCCCCATTCCCCATGACCTGTTCATTCAATGTTAGGTTATATTTCCCCCAAAAATGTCACTGCCGTTAATTTCGAATTTTATCCAGTTTTCTGTAGCTAGTATTGCATGTTTCTCTCATTTTAGGAGCGCATCAAGCTCTGACTCTTCGTTACGACAATGAACGCTTATGATTTTAAAACTCTCACCAGTGGCGGGAAAGGGGTGGGAGCGGCATTTCTTTGTATCTTACACTGATACTATCCTGTCTTCTACAGTTATCTTTATTTGGACTGGATGGACAGTTGCCTAATCGAAGAAACCCTGATATTCAATCCACACACTGTCAGCTACCTGAGTAGCAGCCTCTGATGTGTAATGGACACCTGACCCATTTGAGGAGACTCTACAGTTATCAATCCCGTGGCCTAAGTCATGGAAGTCGTAGCCCAGCTCGTCATAAAGCCTTCGCAGTCTGGTTCAAGAATTCCACTCGACTCAAAACCAGGGGCCACGATCGTTTTTGGACACGATGCTGCAGATTGTGAGCTTCCTTAAACTCCGTGAGAATGTGGCTCCCTGCCATACACGCTGAGTGTACCTTGTGTTCCTTCTCATCCCTTTTTGTCATTTCTTCTAGTTAGGACATAAAATTACGTGATAAGTATCCGACTATATTGAAAATCAGTGGGAGTACTGCACAACTGCTATCTTAATCACTAAACAGGAACCACTAGCTGATAAAACAATTGCTTTATTTAACTCGTTTCGCGTGGATTCCATCTTCAGATTCTCATGGAAATCTTGGTGATCGGATGCAAAATGATAGTATGTAACAAACAAAGCTCTCATGATAGCGTTGTTTGTTACATATTGTCTTTATATGCCTGATCAACAAGATGTTCACGACAGTCTCAAGGTGGATTCTACCCGAAATGCGTTAGATAAAGTCTTGGTTTATCAGATGGTGGCTTCTTATTTAGTGAAAAATGCAGCAGTTGTACAGTAAAATTGTTTTGTCATATCGTTTGAACTGAGGGCAATTAATAGACTGCTCCCCTTTTGCGTGTGCTTCCCCTTGAAACGGAACGCAGCACGTTACCAACAAATGAAGTGAGTCTCAGGTTGGTTTTCAGTAGACAACAGTACCGTGGACTTACTTACTGAAATGAAACACCTGCAGCCATCGTGTTCTGGCAACTTTATTATATTCCAACCTGTTCGGTGACTCAATAAACCATCTTCATGCCTTAACTGACGCTGAGGGGGTGAACTGCTGTCGTATACACGATACCACCAGTGGTCAACATGAACTGGCTTTCGTAGAATACTGTAAAAGCGACGTTGTGTCTGCAACCATCAACTATCAACTCGAACTTGGTGTCTAGGGGGACGGGTATAACACTTTGAGTTCTCACTGGGTTCTGTCTCTCCTGCACATAGATCCTGGTCTACATACTGTAGTTCCTAGGCCTACCACTGACACGCCACTCGCAGTGGGCGAGTAGTGATAGAGCATGTACTTCGTGTAGAAGAGACAGTATCAAGAGAAGAGGATAGTACTGTAGTACGTTTGGAATCTCTCCAACATTAATCCTGGTAGACATCCCTACACCACTATTCCAATCTCTAAACGATACTCTGGGTGATTTCTAGGTGCTCACTAGCAGTGTCTTACTCATCCCGTGCATACCCCGGAGGGGCTGCAGTGTGGCTAGTACAACATTTTACGGACAAGTGAACAGAAATATTTTAAACTAATCTTACTGATCCCCTTTTAATGTATGAGTCTGATATGGTACAGCTATTACCATCAGCCTATAGGAACTGAAGCGAATAACAGCCAAAACGAGGTATATCGTACGACAACAGACAAACTCACTCCTCCTCTCAAACATTTTCGAGGTTAGAATGAATAATAAATTCGACAATAGTTGTCACCATCCGGCTCAGCGTGAAAGGGTACTTCGCACCTTGGTACACAGGGTACATGTCATTTCCGACACTGAGATTTGTCAGCTGATCTGACCCATATTGAAGCTACATTTCGTCAAAATGGGTGTAGTGAAAGACATATTGAATGTGCGTTGCGCCATCGACCAACTGTGCAAATGATTGATGACAATACTGAGTCGACAGAGTCTACTGCCTTTTTGCCTTACGTAGGAAGCACTTCCAACAAGATCGGTGTTTTACGGAAATTCGACTTGAAATGTGTTTTCCGAACTCCATCTAAAATTAAAGTGCTTTTTGGTTCTGTTAAGGATGATCTTGGTTTGCGTAAGGCGGGTGTATATCTCATTCCTAGTAGCTGTGGCATGGCATATATTGGTCGGACTATCAGAACCGTGGAGGACCGATGTACTGAGCATAAGCGGCACACACGATTACGGCAGCCAAGTATATTTGCTATTGGCGTACGTTGTTTGGATACTGGTCACCCTATTTATATAACAGTACCGAGATATTGGGATGCACGTCCAGCTACTAGGGCAGTGCTGTTAAGGAGGCTGTTGAGTTTAAATTAGCGAGCAACCTTGTAAACATGGATGGAGATTTTTGCTTAAGCTCTGCTTGGAATCCTGCTCTCTCTCTCTTGTCAAAAAACAGAGGGACAGAGTCAGTGTTACCTCACTTGCTAGTTCGTAGTATTTCACTCTCGATACCTCTGACTTTGGTCATCTTTAATGGCACTAGTGTCTCTCTCTCTCTCTCTCTCTGTGTGTGTGTGTGTGTGTGTGTGTGTGTGTGTGTGTTATCTTTCCTGAATTACTCCAAGAACAGAGGTTTTAAATTTGCCATTACATCGCCTGTCGGTTGCAGCTTGTGTTGTGCCTTGGAAATGGCGCGGTGTACTCCCACCGAAATATCGGCAGTCGCTTTAAACATTACCTGGCTGAAGTCCCATAAATTGTTTGATAATGGTCACCTAATGCTATAGCCATGTTCTTCCATCGCTTGTATGATTTTTCTTCCCTTTAAGCCGAATATTCTTAAAATGTGATACAGATTTAGAAGTGTTACCAATCAAACGGGCCAGGATAAGTCCATTTACACCATCAGACCGGCACTATTAGTATGCAAATGCCGTATGTCACTTGTTTAATTGCTACACTCCAAGTGTAGACTTCTGTAATTCGCATTGATTCCTCCATCAACTCACTCATTACGTAGACTGATAGCGAAGTTTCTCACGACAGTATTATATAAAACACTTTCAAGTTTTCTACCCGCATCAGATATATATAAAAGCTGAAGCTTTCTGTAGTCACCT
Source organism: Schistocerca piceifrons (assembly GCF_021461385.2). Classification (NCBI taxonomy): domain Eukaryota; kingdom Metazoa; phylum Arthropoda; class Insecta; order Orthoptera; family Acrididae; genus Schistocerca; species Schistocerca piceifrons. The sequence continues at coordinate 432,680,845 of NC_060139.1, forward strand.
TCACAAATCTCGTGAGGAGCTTGTGACAAAAATGATACACGTGATCACCAAAAAGCAATGAAAGGCGCTGCTGTTGAGAACTTTATTTAGACCATTATCGGTTTCGTTCTTTATATTATACCATTTTGAAATTGTTCTGAAAACTGCCATAAATGTAATGGGTATATAGGGCAAGGTTGCCATCAATGGACCAGATAACTTTTGTCTAGAATTGAATGAAATTCAATGTTTCTAATGTGGTGAAACTGGAAATCAGAATTCTTCAGGTTGCCTACATGCCAGTGTATAACGGTTATTCCTAAAATACTCCTAACACCATCACGAAAAACATGCTCAGTTATTTTCCGTAAAGGTCCATTCACGGATAACCGTTTCCATCAATGGAGTAGTTGAAGTCCATGAATAGACCAGTAGTGGTATATCCGAAATTTCCTGATTTTTTTTTCGAGTATACAACGACTAGCAGGATTTGAATGTGGTCACACAACATAATTAAGAAAATGAAAGGATGATTATGTGGAAATTAATTGTAATATGAACGAAGAACGTTGATTCTGAACGCAAGACCAATAGCGAAGTGGGTTACATTTCCAAATTGACATTACGAAATTGAATAAAATTTAGGCTACTCTGTAAAACAACTGGCATTATGTATAATTGTGGACAGATTATAAGGCAGTTCAAACACAGGAGTACCGTCTATCTGCAATTATAACAAAGGTATCTTTTAACATTATTCCTAACTACAGCGCCATTTTCATCCAGACACTTTCCACATGGCATGCTCTGAATCATGCCTTCCACTGATCGATTTTGACATACCTCACAAAACCAATCATCGGTATTTGTGTATTCCACTTATTTTGTTTGACTCGCTATAGGCAGCTTTCTCGTTAGATTAGTGGGAGGTTTAACGCTACGCTCTAATTTATCCTCGTATGGAGAACTGGTCAGTATTAAAGTTTTTTGATTGACTTTCCTCAACCTGGCCTACAGTGACGTAGCAGCTTTGGAAAGAGGGGAAATGTCTGCTAAAGGAAGAACCAAACGACTGGGTCCAGCAATATTTTTTCCGATGCCTTTTGCGGTTGTTGCTCGTCTTGCTGAGGTTTCTAAGCATGATGCTGATCCTAACGCCCTTTCCATCACTTTTGCTTGTGAGAATGTTGTCTCTCTCACTACTGGTAACTCTTTATTGTATGGATCAAAATGCACTACGAGTACATTGCAAAAAAGGAGTACGTGTGGTAGCAATATTATAGCTGTTTTTAACTTGCTACAATAATTTTAACGTGCTAGAAGAATTTAATATATTTATTAAATATTTAGTTGCAGTTATTGTTTTCAGTGTGCAGTATGTGTATTTAAATTATATCTGTGTATCTGTCAGATGAACAGGAATGCCATTTTGCACGCTTTTCTTGCGAATGAAGTAACTAAACCCTAATACTATACGTACAGATTAAACTCCTAAGTAATTTTACGGTGTTTCCATGAATGGGCCAGTGGTTCATTCATGAGACCTAGCAGTGGTTCAAGGTCCCCTGTACACGACATTAGGTAGGAAGTTCAAGAAAATAACACACATATTAAATATATCCATGAAAAGTAGATAAAATTCAGTTACCAATGGTATACGGCATCGATCCGAAGATTGTTTTGAACACCACAGTGCATTACTTGCCATGGTCCTATTGGTGGTGGTATGCCGTCGCCTTTCCCCGACATCTGAACTGACTCACCCAGATAGTTACACGGGGACCTAACGTTAAACGTTGATTCCGTACCACGGAGCAATTCGACAATTCTCACGTAAACTAGCACAGACAAAGCTCCTAAGATAGACTGGAGATCAAACCCGAGATATCTGGATTTATAGTCTGGTAATTTGACACTGAACCACCGACCCGCACGTACAGTGTTCATATATCTATCGTATTTATGGTATTTTTCAAAACACTCGAAATATGTTCTCATATTAGGCCCAAAACCAGTAGTGAACGCAATAACGTTCTCAACAGCAGCTGGCTCGGTTTTTCATCAGTTCATTAAATATTGCGGAACCTGCACCTGGAGAACTAATGATCGCTTGAATGTTCAGATTGTTCCCAAGATTTGACGCGGAAAGGTAACCTGTCATGTTTTATTTGCTTCGCAAATGTTAGGTGTAATGCGCGGTTTGATCATCGTTATTTAAGTTTTACAAGCTTTCTATGAGTAGTACTTTTTCGAAGGCGAAGGTTGACTTCCATTTCTAACCATTCAGGCGTTTGCAAGAAATTAAATTCTCTGAGTAAAGGCGGTAAAAAAAAGCGTTGTATCAAATAAAGACTTGTAAGAAGAGTCGTAGGAGAGATGTATATAATATAGGGCTGTATCTCTGACGAGAAGTTATGTAACGTATTTTATGCTTAGGTATTGCGCTTTAGGAAAAAAAAAGAAGAATGAACGTGGATTCAGCAAACATGAAACTCAGCTCTGTCTGTTGGTGCACGGGGAACCGAGCGCTGTCGTTTACACATCCGCACTGTCGTTTAATGAACAAAATACGAGCTTACGGAGCAACAGTCCCGAGGAGATTTGCAGTTAGATTCGAGACTCCCTTGCAGATAGAACTGAATACCGAAATAAAATGGAGGAAGGTAAAGATAATTTACGAGTTCCCCGAGGAAGGATGATAGTACCGTTATTGTTTACAGTATCTACTCGGAAATTGGAAATTTGTGGTAAGGACTTATGGGATCCAACTTCTGAGGTCATCGGTCCGTAAGCTTACGCACTGTTTAGTCTAACTTAAACTAACTTATGCCAAGGACGACACACACACCCATGTCCGAGGGAGGGCTCGAACCTCTGACGGGGGAAGCCGCAGGGACCGTGACAAGAGGCCTAAGACTGCGCGGCTACCCCGCGCGGCTTACAGTATCTATAAATGAACTGCTAAATAACGTCGAAAACTCCAAGGGGTTATTAGCAAACTATGCAGTTTTCTAGAAGAAAGTAGCAACGCAAGAAGACCGAAGCGAATTCCAGGAGTACCTGGATGGGAGCGACGATTAGTGTTGGACTTGCTGCTGAGCCTGAGTATGAGAAGGAATCTACCACTGTTCGGTTGCAGTATTTGTGACAGACAATTGGAAACCGCTGTAAAATACCTAGGACTAACCCTCTGAGGTAACCAAAAGTGAACTGACGACATGAAATGGAACTAGCTTATGCAGACTGTGATAGGGAAGGCGATTGATCCACCTCACTTTATTGGGAGAATTTTGGGAAAGTGTAATTCATCTATAAAGGAGACCGCATACAGCATGCTCATGCGACAGGGAACCGCACCAGGTCAGATTCGAGGACGACATCGAAGCAATTCAGAGGCGGGTTGCAAGTTTTGTTACCGGTAGCCTCGAGA